>NW_027278251.1:0-331031 GCF_030028105.1 Mobula birostris
ACTTTTTTTGTCTTGATGTGTTTGAGGGCATGAGGCAACTTTTCAAGCTACTCATAATCATGTGGGAAGGTTAACCTAAGGTGTTTCCATTACGGTTTTCAGTAAGTACTTTCGTGTAAAATTGAAATGTATAGTATTAGTATTGTCAAAGCATTGTATGCACTGTGATAACAACTATTTGTCTTGATGTGTAAAGGCAGGAAACAACTTTCAAACCACACAGAATCATGTGGGAAGTTAACCAAAGGTGTTTTCATTAGGTTTGCAGTCAGGACATTTGAGTACAATTGAAATGTATACTATTAGTATTGTCAAAGCATTGTATGCACTGTGATAAGAACTTTTTTGTCTTGATGTGTAAAGGCAGGAGAACAACTTTCAAACCACACAGAATCATGTGGGAAGTTAACTTAAAATGTTTCCATCAGGTTTTGCACTCTGCACTATACTGGAATATTGAATGCATACTACTTTAATGTCAGTACATTGTATGCACTGAGAAATCCACTTTTTTTGTCTTTATGTGCAGACCCATGAAACAACTTTCAGGCATCAAAGAATCATGTGGGAAGTTAACCTAAGGTGTTTCCATCAGGTTTGCAGTAAGTACTTTGGTGTAAAATTGAAACGTATGCTATCAGTATTGTCAAAGCATTGTATGCACTGTGGATAACAACTTTTTTGTCTTGATGTGTAAAGGCAGGAAACAAGCTTACAAACCACACAGAATCATGTGGGAAGTTAACTTAAAATGTTTCCATCAGGTTTGCACTGTGCACTTTGGTTGAAAATTGACATGTATAGCACTTTAATGTCAGAACATTGTATGCCCTAAGATAACAACTTTTTTGTCTTGATGTGTTGAGGCATGAGGCAACTTTCAAGCTACTCATAATCATGTGGGAAGTTAACCTAAGGTGTTTCCATTAGGTTTTCAGTAAGTACTTTCGTGTAAAATTGAAATGTATAGGTATTAGTATTGTCAAAGCATTGTATGCACTGTGATAACAACTATTTTGTCTTGATGTGTAAAGGCAGGAAACAACTTTCAAACCACACAGAATCATGTGGGAAGTTAACCAAAGGTGTTTTCATTAGGTTTGCAGTCAGGACTTTTGAGTACAATTGAAATGTATACTATTAGTATTGTCAAAGCATTGTATGCACTGTGATAAGAACTTTTTTGTCTTGATGTGTAAAGGCAGGAAACAACTTTCAAACCACACAGAATCATGTGGGAAGTTAACTTAAAATGTTTCCATCAGGTTTGCACTCTGCACTATACTGGAATATTGAAATGCATACTACTTTAATGTCAGTACATTGTATGCACTGAGAAATCCACTTTTTTGTCTTTATGTGCAGACCCATGAAACAACTTTCAGGCATCAAAGAATCATGTGGGAAGTTAACCTAAGGTGTTTCCATCAGGTTTGCAGTAAGTACTTTGGTGTAAAATTGAAACGTATGCTATCAGTATTGTCAAAGCATTGTATGCACTGTGATAACAACTTTTTTGTCTTGATGTGTAAAGGCAGGAAACAACTTACAAACCACACAGAATCATGTGGGAAGTTAAGCAAAGGTGTTTTCATTAGGTTTGCAGTCAGGACTTTTGAGTACAATTGAAATGTGTACTACTTTTATGTGAAAGCATTGTAAGCACTGAGATAACAACTTTTTTGTCTTGATGTGTAAAGGCAGGAAACAACTTACAAACCACACAGAATCATGTGGGAAGTTAACTTAAAATGTTTCCATCAGGTTTGCACTCTGCACTTTGGTTGAAAATTGACATGTATAGCACTTTAATGTCAGAACATTGTATGCCCTAAGATAACAACTTTTTTGTCTTGATGTGTTGAGGCATGAGGCAACTTTCAAGCTACTCATAATCATGTGGGAAGTTAACCTAAGGTGTTTCCATTAGGTTTTCAGTAAGTACTTTCGTGTAAAATTGAAATGTATAGTATTAGTATTGTCAAAGCATTGTATGCACTGTGATAACAACTATTTTGTCTTGATGTGTAAAGGCAGGAAACAACTTTCAAACCACACAGAATCATGTGGGAAGTTAACCAAAGGTGTTTTCATTAGGTTTGCAGTCAGGACTTTTGAGTACAATTGAAATGTATACTACTTTTATGTGAAAGCATTGTAAGCATTGTGATAACAACTTTTTTGTCTTGATGTGTAAAGGCAGGAAACAACTTACAAACCACACAGAATCATGTGGGAAGTTAACCTTAGGTGTTTCCATTAGGTTTGCAGTGAGTGCTTTGGTGTAAAATTGAAATGTATACTATTAGTATTGTCAAAGCATTGTATGCACTGTGATAAGAACTTTTTTGTCTTGATGTCAAAAGGCAGGAAACAACTTTCAAACCACACAGAATCATGTGGGAAGTTAACTTAAAATGTTTCCATCAGGTTTGCACTCTGCACTATACTGGAATATTGAAATGCATACTACTTTAATGTCAGTACATTGTATGCACTGAGAAATCCACTTTTTTGTCTTTATGTGCAGACCCATGAAACAACTTTCAGGCATCAAAGAATCATGTGGGAAGTTAACCTAAGGTGTTTCCATCAGGTTTGCAGTAAGTACTTTGGTGTAAAATTGAAACGTATGCTATCAGTATTGTCAAAGCATTGTATGCACTGTGATAAGAACTTTTTTGTCTTGATGTGTAAAGGCAGGAAACAACTTACAATCCGCACAGAATCATGTGGGAAGTTAAGCAAAGGTGTTTTCATTAGGTTTGCAGTCAGGACTTTTGAGTACAATTGAAATGTGTACTACTTTTATGTGAAAGCATTGTAAGCACTGAGATAACAACTTTTTTGTCTTGATGTGTAAAGGCAGGAAACAACTTACAAACCACACAGAATCATGTGGGAAGTTAACTTAAAATGTTTCCATCAGGTTTGCACTCTGCACTTTGGTTGAAAATTGACATGTATAGCACTTTAATGTCAGAACATTGTATGCCCTAAGATAACAACGTTTCTATCTTGATGTGTTGAGGCATGAGGCAACTTTCAAGCTACTCATAATCATGTGGGAAGTTAACCTAAGGTGTTTCCATTAGGTTTTCAGTAAGTACTTTCGTGTAAAATTGAAATGTATAGTATTAGTATTGTCAAAGCATTGTATGCACTGTGATAACAACTATTTTGTCTTGATGTGTAAAGGCAGGAAACAACTTTCAAACCACACAGAATCATGTGGGAAGTTACCCAAAGGTGTTTTCATTAGGTTTGCAGTCAGGACTTTTGAGTACAATTGAAATGTATACTACTTTTATGTGAAAGCATTGTAAGCACTGAGATAACAACTTTTTTGTCTTTATGCGTAGAGGCACGAAACAACTTTGAAACTACTCATAATGATGTGGGAAGTTAACCTAAGGTGTTTCCATCAGGTTTGCAGTAAGTACTTTAGTGTAAAATTGAAACGTATGCTATCAGTATTGTCAAAGCATTGTATGCACTGTGATAACAACTTTTTTGTCTTGATGTGTAAAGGCAGGAAACAACGTACAAACCACACAGCATCATGTGGGAAGTTAAGCAAAGGTGTTTTCATTAGGTTTGCAGTCAGGACTTTTGAGTACAATTGAAATGTATACTACTTTTATGTGAAAGCATTGTAAGCACTGAGATAACAACTTTTTTGTCTTTATGTGTAGAGGTACGAATCAACTTTGAAACTACTCATAATGATGTGGGAAGTTAACCTAAGGTGTTTCCATCAGGTTTGCAGTAAGTACTTTGGTGTAAAATTGAAACGTATGCTATCAGTATTGTCAAAGCATTGTATGCACTGTGATAACAACTTTTTTGTCTTGATGTGTAAAGGCAGGAAACAACTTAGAAACCACACAGAAACATGTGGGAAGTTAAGCAAAGGTGTTTTCATCAGGTTTGCAGTCAGGACTTTTGAGTACAATTGAAATGTATACTACTTTTATGTGAAAGCATTGTAAGCACTGAGATAACAACTTTTTTGTCTTTTTGTGTAGAGGTACGAATCGACTTTGAAACTACTCATAATCATCTGGGAAGTTAACCTAACGTGTTTCCATTAGGTTTCCAGTAAGTGCTTTGGTGTAAAATTGAAATGTATACTATTAGTATTGTCAAAGCATTGTATGCACTGTGATAACAACTTTTTTGTCTTGATGTGCAAAGGCAGGAAACAACTTACAAACCACACAGAATCATGTGGGAAGTTATCCAAAGGTGTTTCCATTAGGTTTGCAGTAAGTGCTTTGGTGTAAAATTGAAATGTATACTATTAGCATTGTCAAAGCATTATATGCACTGTGATAACAACTTCTTTGTCTTGATGTGTAAAGGCAGGAAACAACTTACAAACCACACAGAATCATGTGGGAAGTTAACTTAAAATGTTTCCATCAGGTTTGCACTCTGCACTATACTGGAATATTGAAATGCATACTGCTTTAATGTCAGTACATTGTATGCACTGAGAAATCCACTTTTTTGTCTTTATGTGCAGACCCATGAAACAACTTTCAGGCATCAAAGAATCATGTGGGAAGTTAACCTAAGGTGTTTCCATCAGGTTTGCAGTAAGTACTTTGGTGTAAAATTGAAACGTATGCTATCAGTATTGTCAAAGCATTGTATGCACTGTGATAACAACTTTTTTGTTTTGATGTGTAAAGGCAGGAAACAACTTACAAACCACACAGAATCATGGGGGGAGTTAAGCAAAGGTGTTTTCATTAGGTTTGCAGTCAGGACTTTTGAGTACAATTGAAATGTATACTACTTTTATGTGAAAGCATTGTAAGCACTGAGATAACAACTTTTTTGTCTTTATGTGTAGAGGTACGAATCAACTTTGAAGCTACTCATAATCATCTGGGAAGTTAACCTAAGGTGTTTCCATTAGGTTTGCAGTAAGTGCTTTGGTGTAAAATTGAAATGTATACTATTAGTATTGCCAAAGCATTGTATGCACTGTGATAACAACTTTTTTGTCTTGATGTGTAAAGGCAGGAATCAACTTACAAACCACACAGAATCATGTGGGAAGTTAACTTAAAATGTTTCCATCAGGTTTGCACTCTGCACTTTGGTTGAAAATTGACATGTATAGCACTTTAATGTCAGAACATTGTATGCCCTAAGATAACAACTTTTTTGTCTTATTGTGTTGAGGCATGAGGCAACTTTCAAGCTACTCAGAATCATGTGGGAAGTTAACCTAAGGTGTTTGCATTAGGTTTGCAGTAACGACTTTGGTGTAAAATTGAAACGTATGCTATCAGTATTGTCAAAGCATTGTATGCACTGTGATAACAACTTTTTTGTCTTGATGTGTAAAGGCAGGAAACAACTTACAAACCACACAGAAACATGTGGGAAGTTAAGCAAAGGTGTTTTCATTAGGTTTGCAGTCAGGACTTTTGAGTACAATTGAAATGTATACTACTTTTATGTGAAAGCATTGTAAGCACTGAGATAACAACTTTTTTGTCTTTTTGTGTAGAGGTACGAATCGACTTTGAAACTACTCATAATCACCTGGGAAGTTAACCTAACGTGTTTCCATTAGGTTTCCAGTAAGTGCTTTTGTGTAAAATTGAAATGTATACGATTAGTATTGTCAAAGCATTGTATGCACTGTGATAACAACTTTTTTGTCTTGATGTGCAAAGGTAGGAAACAACTTACAAACCACACAGAATCATGTGGGAAGTTATCCAAAGGTGTTTCCATTAGGTTTGCAGTAAGTGCTTTGGTGTAAAATTGAAATGTATACTATTAGTATTGTCAAAGCATTATATGCACTGTGATAACAACTTTTTTGTCTTGATGTGTAAAGGCAGGAAACAACTTACAAACCACACAGAATCATGTGGGAAGTTAACTTAAAATGTTTCCATCAGGTTTGCACTCTGCACTATACTGGAATATTGAAATGCATACTGCTTTAATGTCAGTACATTGTATGCACTGAGAAATCCACTTATTTGTCTTTATGTGCAGACCCATGAAACAACTTTCAGGCATCAAAGAATCATGTGGGAAGTTAACCTAAGGTGTTTCCATCAGGTTTGCAGTAAGTACTTTGGTGTAAAATTGAAACGTATGCTATCAGTATTGTCAAAGCATTGTATGCACTGTGATAACAACTTTTTTGTCTTGATGTGTAAAGGCAGGAAACAACTTACAAACCACACAGAATCATGGGGGGAGTTAAGCAAAGGTGTTTTCATTAGGTTTGCAGTCAGGACTTTTGAGTACAATTGAAATGTATACTACTTTTATGTGAAAGCATTGTAAGCACTGAGATAACAACTTTTTTGTCTTTATGTGTAGAGGTACGAATCAACTTTGAAGCTACTCATAATCATCTGGGAAGTTAACCTAAGGTGTTTCCATTAGGTTTGCAGTAAGTGCTTTGGTGTAAAATTGAAATGTATACTATTAGTATTGCCAAAGCATTGTATGCACTGTGATAACAACTTTTTTGTCTTGATGTGTAAAGGCAGGAATCAACTTACAAACCACACAGAATCATGTGGGAAGTTAACTTAAAATGTTTCCATCAGGTTTGCACTCTGCACTATACTGGAATATTGAAATGCATACTACTTTAATGTCAGTACATTGTATGCACTGAGAAATCCACTTTTTTGTCTTTATGTGCAGACCCATGAAACAACTTTCAGGCATCAAAGAATCATGTGGGAAGTTAACCTAAGGTGTTTCCATCAGGTTTGCAGTAAGTACTTTGGTGTAAAATTGAAACGTATGCTATCAGTATTGTCAAAGCATTGTATGCACTGTGATAACAACTTTTTTGTCTTGATGTGTAAAGGCAGGAAACAACTTACAAACCACACAGAATCATGTGGGAAGTTAAGCAAAGGTGTTTTCATTAGGTTTGCAGTCAGGACTTTTGAGTACAATTGAAATGTATACTACTTTTATTTGAAATCATTGTAAGCACTGAGATAACAACTTTTTTGTCTTGATGTGTAAAGGCAGGAAACAACTTACAAACCGTACAGAATCATGTGGGAAGTTAACTTAGAATGTTTCCATCAGGTTTGCACTCTGCACTTTGGTTGAAAATTGACATGTATAGCACTTTCATGTCAGAACACTGATTGCCCTAAGATATCAACTTTTTTGTCTTGATGTGTAGAGGCATGAGGCAACTTTCAAGCTACTCATAATCATGTGGGAAGTTAACCTGAGGTGTTTCCATTAGGTTTGCAGTAAGTACTTTCGTGTAAAATTGAAATGTATAGTATTAGTATTATCAAAGCATTGTATGCACTGTGATAACAACTATTTTGTCTTGATGTGTGAAGGCAGGAAACAACTTTCAAACCACACAGAATCATGTGGGAAGTTAACCAAAGGTGTTTTCATTAGGTTTGCAGTCAGGACTTTTGAGTACATTTGAAATGTATACTACTTTTATGTGAAAGCATTGTAAGCACTGAGATAACAACTTTTTTGTCTTTATGCGTAGAGGCACGAAACAACTTTGAAACTACTCATAATGATGTGGGAAGTTAACCTAAGGTGTTTCCATCAGGTTTGCAGTAAGTACTTTGGTGTAAAATTGAAACGTATGCTATCAGTATTGTCAAAGCATTGTATGCACTGTGATAAGAACTTTTTTGTCTTGATGTCAAAAGGCAGGAAACAACTTACAAACCACACAGAAACATGTGGGAAGTTAAGCAAAAGTGTTTTCATTAGGTTTGCAGTCAGGACTTTTGAGTACAATTGAAATGTATACTACTTTTATGTGAAAGCATTGTAAGCACTGAGATAACAACTTTTTTGTCTTTTTGTGTAGAGGTACGAATCGACTTTGAAACTACTCATAATCATCTGGGAAGTTAACCTAACGTGTTTCCATTAGGTTTCCAGTAAGTGCTTTGGTGTAAAATTGAAATGTATACTATTAGTATTGTCAAAGCATTGTATGCACTGTGATAACAACTTTTTTGTCTTGATGTGCAAAGGCAGGAAACAACTTACAAACCACACAGAATCATGTGGGAAGTTATCCAAAGGTGTTTCCATTAGGTTTGCAGTAAGTGCTTTGGTGTAAAATTGAAATGTATACTATTAGTATTGTCAAAGCATTATATGCACTGTGATAACAACTTTTTTGTCTTGATGTGTAAAGGCAGGAAACAACTTACAAACCACACAGAATCATGTGGGAAGTTAACTTAAAATGTTTCCATCAGGTTTGCACTCTGCACTATACTGGAATATTGAAATGCATACTGCTTTAATGTCAGTACATTGTACGTACTGAGAAATCCACTTTTTGTCTTTATGTGCAGACCCATGAAACAACTTTCAGGCATCAAAGAATCATGTGGGAAGTTACCCTAAGGTGTTTCCATCAGATTTGCAGTAAGTACTTTGGTGTAAAATTGGAACGTATGCTATCAGTATTGTCAAAGCATTCTATGCACTGTGATAACAACTTTTTTGTCTTGATGTGTAAAGGCAGGAAACAACATACAAACCACACAGAATCATGTGGGAAGTTAAGCAAAGGTGTTTTCATTAGGTTTGCAGTCAGGACTTTTGAGTACAATTGAAATGTATACTACTTTTATGTGAAAGCATTGTAAGCACTGAGATAACAACTTTTTTGTTTTTATGCGTAGAGGCACGAAACAACTTTGAAACTACTCATAATGATGTGGGAACTTAACCTAAGGTGTTTCCATCAGGTTTGCAGTAAGTACTTTGGTGTAAAATTGAAACGTATACTATTAGTATTGTCAAAGCATTATATGCACTGTGATAACAACTTTTTTGTCTTGATGTGTAAAGGCAGGAAACAACTTACAAACCACACAGAATCATGTGGGAAGTTAACTTAAAATGTTTCCATCAGGTTTGCACTCTGCACTATACTGGAATATTGAAATGCATACTGCTTTAATGTCAGTACATTGTATGCACTGAGAAATCCACTTTTTTGTCTTTATGTGCAGACCCATGAAACAACTTTCAGGCATCAAAGAATCATGTGGGAAGTTAACCTAAGGTGTTTCCATCAGGTTTGCAGTAAGTACTTTGGTGTAAAATTGAAACGTATGCTATCAGTATTGTCAAAGCATTGTATGCACTGTGATAACAACTTTTTTGTCTTGATGTGTAAAGGCAGGAAACAACATACAAACCACACAGAATCATGTGGGAAGTTAAGCAAAGGTGTTTTCATTAGGTTTGCAGTCAGGACTTTTGAGTACAATTGAAATGTATACTACTTTTATGTGAAAGCATTGTAAGCACTGAGATAACAACTTTTTTGTCTTGATGTGTAAAGGCAGGAAACAACTTACAAACCACACGGAATCATGTGGGAAGTTAACTTAGAATGTTTCCATCAGGTTTGCACTCTGCACTTTGGTTGAAAATTGACATGTATAGCACTTTCATGTCAGAACACTGATTGCCCTAAGATATCAACTTTTTTGTCTTGATGTGTAGAGGCATGAGGCAACTTTCAAGCTACTCATAATCATGTGGGAAGTTAACCTAAGGTGTTTCCATTAGGTTTGCAGTAAGTACTTTCGTGTAAAATTGAAATGTATAGTATTAGTATTATCAAAGCATTGTATGCACTGTGATAACAACTATTTTGTCTTGATGTGTGAAGGCAGGAAACAACTTTCAAACCACACAGAATCATGTGGGAAGTTAACCAAAGGTGTTTTCATTAGGTTTGCAGTCAGGAGTTTTGAGTACATTTGAAATGTATACTACTTTTATGTGAAAGCATTGTAAGCACTGAGATAACAACTTTTTTGTCTTTATGCGTAGAGGCACGAAACAACTTTGAAACTACTCATAATGATGTGGGAAGTTAACCTAAGGTGTTTCCATCAGGTTTGCAGTAAGTACTTTGGTGTAAAATTGAAACGTATGCTATCAGTATTGTCAAAGCATTGTATGCACTGTGATAACAACTTTTTTGTCTTGATGTGTAAAGGCAGGAAACAACTTACAAACCACACAGAAACATGTGGGAAGTTAAGCAAAAGTGTTTTCATTAGGTTTGCAGTCAGGACTTTTGAGTACAATTGAAATGTATACTACTTTTATGTGAAAGCATTGTAAGCACTGAGATAACAACTTTTTTGTCTTTTTGTGTAGAGGTACGAATCGACTTTGAAACTACTCATAATCATCTGGGAAGTTAACCTAACGTGTTTCCATTAGGTTTCCAGTAAGTGCTTTGGTGTAAAATTGAAATGTATACTATTAGTATTGTCAAAGCATTGTATGCACTGTGATAACAACTTTTTTGTCTTGATGTGCAAAGGCAGGAAACAACTTACAAACCACACAGAATCATGTGGGAAGTTATCCAAAGGTGTTTCCATTAGGTTTGCAGTAAGTGCTTTGGTGTAAAATTGAAATGTATACTATTAGTATTGTCAAAGCATTATATGCACTGTGATAACAACTTTTTTGTCTTGATGTGTAAAGGCAGGAAACAACTTACAAACCACACAGAATCATGTGGGAAGTTAACTTAAAATGTTTCCATCAGGTTTGCACTCTGCACTATACTGGAATATTGAAATGCATACTGCTTTAATGTCAGTACATTGTACGTACTGAGAAATCCACTTTTTGTCTTTATGTGCAGACCCATGAAACAACTTTCAGGCATCAAAGAATCATGTGGGAAGTTAACCTAAGGTGTTTCCATCAGATTTGCAGTAAGTACTTTGGTTTAAAATTGGAACGTATGCTATCAGTATTGTCAAAGCATTCTATGCACTGTGATAACAACTTTTTTGTCTTGATGTGTAAAGGCAGGAAACAACATACAAACCACACAGAATCATGTGGGAAGTGAAGCAAAGGTGTTTTCATTAGGTTTGCAGTCAGGACTTTTGAGTACAATTGAAATGTATACTACTTTTATGTGAAAGCATTGTAAGCACTGAGATAACAACTTTTTTGTTTTTATGCGTAGAGGCACGAAACAACTTTGAAACTACTCATAATAATGTGGGAACTTAACCTAAGGTGTTTCCATTATGTTTGCAGTAAGTGCTTTGGTGTAAAATTGAAATGTATACTATTAGTATTGTCAAAGCATTGTATGCACTGTGATAACAACTTTTTTGTCTTGATGTGTAAAGGCAGGAAACAACTTACAAACCACACAGAATCATGTGGGAAGTTAACCTAAGGTGTTTCCATTAGGTTTGCAGTGAGTGCTTTGGTGTAAAATTGAAATGTATACTATTAGTATTGTCAAAGCATTGTATGCACTGTGATAAGAACTTTTTTGTCTTGATGTGTAAAGGCAGGAAACAACTTACAAACCACACAGAATCATGTGGGAAGTTAAGCAAAGGTGTTTTCATTGGGTTTGCAGTCAGGACTTTTGAGTACAATTGAAATGTGTACTACTTTTATGTGAAAGCATTGTAAGCACTGAGATAACAACTTTTTTGTCTTGATGTGTAAAGGCAGGAAACAACTTACAAACCACACGGAATCATGTGGGAAGTTAACTTAGAATGTTTCCATCAGGTTTGCACTCTGCACTTTGGTTGAAAATTGACATGTATAGCACTTTCATGTCAGAACACTGATTGCCCTAAGATATCAACTTTTTTGTCTTGATGTGTAGAGGCATGAGGCAACTTTCAAGCTACTCATAATCATGTGGGAAGTTAACCTGAGGTGTTTCCATTAGGTTTGCAGTAAGTACTTTCGTGTAAAATTGAAATGTATAGTATTAGTATTATCAAAGCATTGTATGCACTGTGATAACAACTATTTTGTCTTGATGTGTGAAGGCAGGAAACAACTTTCAAACCACACAGAATCATGTGGGAAGTTAACCAAAGGTGTTTTCATTAGGTTTGCAGTCAGGACTTTTGAGTACATTTGAAATGTATACTACTTTTATGTGAAAGCATTGTAAGCACTGAGATAACAACTTTTTTGTCTTTATGCGTAGAGGCACGAAACAACTTTGAAACTACTCATAATGATGTGGGAAGTTAACCTAAGGTGTTTCCATCAGGTTTGCAGTAAGTACTTTGGTGTAAAATTGAAACGTATGCTATCAGTATTGTCAAAGCATTGTATGCACTGTGATAACAACTTTTTTGTCTTGATGTGTAAAGGCAGGAAACAACTTACAAACCACACAGAAACATGTGGGAAGTTAAGCAAAAGTGTTTTCATTAGGTTTGCAGTCAGGACTTTTGAGTACAATTGAAATGTATACTACTTTTATGTGAAAGCATTGTAAGCACTGAGATAACAACTTTTTTGTCTTTTTGTGTAGAGGTACGAATCGACTTTGAAACTACTCATAATCATCTGGGAAGTTAACCTAACGTGTTTCCATTAGGTTTCCAGTAAGTGCTTTGGTGTAAAATTGAAATGTATACTATTAGTATTGTCAAAGCATTGTATGCACTGTGATAACAACTTTTTTGTCTTGATGTGCAAAGGCAGGAAACAACTTACAAACCACACAGAATCATGTGGGAAGTTATCCAAAGGTGTTTCCATTAGGTTTGCAGTAAGTGCTTTGGTGTAAAATTGAAATGTATACTATTAGTATTGTCAAAGCATTATATGCACTGTGATAACAACTTTTTTGTCTTGATGTGTAAAGGCAGGAAACAACTTACAAACCACACAGAATCATGTGGGAAGTTAACTTAAAATGTTTCCATCAGGTTTGCACTCTGCACTATACTGGAATATTGAAATGCATACTGCTTTAATGTCAGTACATTGTACGTACTGAGAAATCCACTTTTTGTCTTTATGTGCAGACCCATGAAACAACTTTCAGGCATCAAAGAATCATGTGGGAAGTTACCCTAAGGTGTTTCCATCAGATTTGCAGTAAGTACTTTGGTGTAAAATTGGAACGTATGCTATCAGTATTGTCAAAGCATTCTATGCACTGTGATAACAACTTTTTTGTCTTGATGTGTAAAGGCAGGAAACAACATACAAACCACACAGAATCATGTGGGAAGTTAAGCAAAGGTGTTTTCATTAGGTTTGCAGTCAGGACTTTTGAGTACAATTGAAATGTATACTACTTTTATGTGAAAGCATTGTAAGCACTGAGATAACAACTTTTTTGTTTTTATGCGTAGAGGCACGAAACAACTTTGAAACTACTCATAATGATGGGGGAACTTAACCTAAGGTGTTTCCATCAGGTTTGCAGTAAGTACTTTGGTGTAAAATTGAAACGTATACTATTAGTATTGTCAAAGCATTATATGCACTGTGATAACAACTTTTTTGTCTTGATGTGTAAAGGCAGGAAACAACTTACAAACCACACAGAATCATGTGGGAAGTTAACTTAAAATGTTTCCATCAGGTTTGCACTCTGCACTATACTGGAATATTGAAATGCATACTGCTTTAATGTCAGTACATTGTATGCACTGAGAAATCCACTTTTTTGTCTTTATGTGCAGACCCATGAAACAACTTTCAGGCATCAAAGAATCATGTGGGAAGTTAACCTAAGGTGTTTCCATCAGGTTTGCAGTAAGTACTTTGGTGTAAAATTGGAACGTATGCTATCAGTATTGTCAAAGCATTGTATGCACTGTGATAACAACTTTTTTGTCTTGATGTGTAAAGGCAGGAAACAACATACAAACCACACAGAATCATGTGGGAAGTTAAGCAAAGGTGTTTTCATTAGGTTTGCAGTCAGGACTTTTGAGTACAATTGAAATGTATACTACTTTTATGTGAAAGCATTGTAAGCACTGAGATAACAACTTTTTTGTCTTGATGTGTAAAGGCAGGAAACAACTTACAAACCACACGGAATCATGTGGGAAGTTAACTTAGAATGTTTCCATCAGGTTTGCACTCTGCACTTTGGTTGAAAATTGACATGTATAGCACTTTCATGTCAGAACACTGATTGCCCTAAGATATCAACTTTTTTGTCTTGATGTGTAGAGGCATGAGGCAACTTTCAAGCTACTCATAATCATGTGGGAAGTTAACCTAAGGTGTTTCCATTAGGTTTGCAGTAAGTACTTTCGTGTAAAATTGAAATGTATAGTATTAGTATTATCAAAGCATTGTATGCACTGTGATAACAACTATTTTGTCTTGATGTGTGAAGGCAGGAAACAACTTTCAAACCACACAGAATCATGTGGGAAGTTAAGCAAAGGTGTTTTCATTAGGTTTGCAGTCAGGACTTTTGAGTACATTTGAAATGTATACTACTTTTATGTGAAAGCATTGTAAGCACTGAGATAACAACTTTTTTGTCTTTATGCGTAGAGGCACGAAACAACTTTGAAACTACTCATAATGATGTGGGAAGTTAACCTAAGGTGTTTCCATCAGGTTTGCAGTAAGTACTTTGGTGTAAATTGAAACGTATGCTATCAGTATTGTCAAAGCATTGTATGCACTGTGATAACAACTTTTTTGTCTTGATGTGTAAAGGCAGGAAACAACTTACAAACCACACAGAAACATGTGGGAAGTTAAGCAAAAGTGTTTTCATTAGGTTTGCAGTCAGGACTTTTGAGTACAATTGAAATGTATACTACTTTTATGTGAAAGCATTGTAAGCACTGAGATAACAACTTTTTTGTCTTTTTGTGTAGAGGTACGAATCGACTTTGAAACTACTCATAATCATCTGGGAAGTTAACCTACGTGTTTCCATTAGGTTTCCAGTAAGTGCTTTGGTGTAAAATTGAAATGTATACTATTAGTATTGTCAAAGCATTGTATGCACTGTGATAACAACTTTTTTGTCTTGATGTGCAAAGGCAGGAAACAACTTACAAACCACACAGAATCATGTGGGAAGTTATCCAAAGGTGTTTCCATTAGGTTATGCAGTAAGTGCTTTGGTGTAAAATTGAAATGTATACTATTAGTATTGTCAAAAGCATTATATGCACTGTGATAACAACTTTTTTGTCTTGATGTGTAAAGGCAGGAAAACAACTTACAAACCACACAGAATCATGTGGGAAGTTAGACTTAAAATGTTTCCATCAGGTTTTGCACTCTGCACTATACTGGAATATTGAAATGCATACTGCTTTAATGTCATGTACATTGTACGTACTGAGAAATCCACTTTTTGTCTTTATGTGCAGACCCATGAAACAACTTTCAGGCATCAAAGAATCATGTGGGAAGTTAACCTAAGGTGTTTCCATCAGATTTGCAGTAAGTACTTTGGTGTAAAATTGGAACGTATTGCTATCAGTATTGTCAAAGCATTCTATGCACTGTGATAACAACTTTTTTGTCTTGATGTGTAAAGGCAGGAAACAACATACAAACCACACAGAATCATGTGGGAAGTGAAGCAAAGGTGTTTTCATTAGGTTTGCAGTCAGGACTTTTGAGTACAATTGAAATGTATACTACTTTTATG
Organism: Mobula birostris; assembly: GCF_030028105.1. Taxonomy (NCBI): domain Eukaryota; kingdom Metazoa; phylum Chordata; class Chondrichthyes; order Myliobatiformes; family Myliobatidae; genus Mobula; species Mobula birostris. The sequence continues at coordinate 15,470 of NW_027278251.1, forward strand.
TGAAAGCATTGTAAGCACTGAGATAACAACTTTTTTGTTTTGATGTGTAAAGCAGGAAACAACTTACAAAACCACACAGAATCATGTGGGAAGTTAACTTAAAATGTTTCCATCAGGTTTGCCACTCTGCACTATACTGGAATATTGAAATGCATACTGCTTTAATGTCAGTACATTGTACGTACTGAGAAAATCCATTTTTGTCTTTATGTGCAGACCCATGAAACAACTTTCAGGCATCAAAGAATCATGTGGGAAGTTAACCCTAGGTGTTTCCATCAGATTTGCAGTAAGTACTTTGGTGTAAAATTGAAAAGTATACTATTAGTATTGTCAAAGCATTGTATGCACTGTGATAACAACTTTTTTGTCTTGATGTGTAAAGGCAGGAAACAACTTTACAAACCACCACAGAATCATGTGGGAAGTTAACCTAAGGTGTTTCCATTAGGTTTGCAGTGAGTGCTTTGGTGTAAAATTGAAATGTATACTATTAGTATTGTCAAAGCATTGTATGCACTGTGATAAGAACTTTTTTGTCTTGATGTGTAAAGGCAGGAAACAACTTACCAAACCACACAGAATCATGTGGGAAGTTAAGCAAAGGTGTTTTCATTGGGTTTGCAGTCAGGACTTTTGAGTACAATTGAAATGTGTACTACTTTTATGTGAAAGCATTGTAAGCACTGAGATAACAACTTTTTTGTCTTGATGTGTAAAGGCAGGAAACAACTTACAAACCACACGGAATCATGTGGGAAGTTAACTTAGAATGTTTCCATCAGGTTTGCACTCTGCACTTTGGTTGAAAATTGACATGTATAGCACTTTAATGTCAGAACACTGATTGCCCTAACATATCAACTTTTTTGTCTTGATGTGTAGAGGCATGAGGCAACTTTCAAGCTACTCATAATCATGTGGGAAGTTAACCTAAGGTGTTTCCATTAGTGTTTGCAGTAAGTACTTTCGTGTAAAATTGAAATGTATAGTATTAGTATTATCAAAGCATTGTATGCACTGTGATAACAACTATTTTGTCTTGATGTGTGAAGGCAGGAAACAACTTTCAAACCACACAGAATCATGTGGGAAGTTAACCAAAGGTGTTTTCATTAGGTTTGCAGTAAGTGCTTTGGTGTAAAATTGAAATGTATGCTATCAGTATTGTCAAAGCATTGTATGCACTGTGATAATAACTTGTTTGTCTTGATGCGTAGAGGCATGAAACAACTTTCAAGCTACTCATAATCATGTGGGAAGTTAACCAAAGGTGTTTTCATTAGGTTTGCAGTCAGGACTTTTGAGTACAATTGAAATGTATACTACTTTTATGTGAAAGCATTGTAAGCACTGAGATAACAACTTTTTTGTCTTTATGCATAGAGGCACGAAACAACTATGAAGCTACTCATAATCTTGTGGGAAGTTAACCTAAGGTGTTTCCATTAGGTTTGCAGTAAGTGCTTTGGTGTAAAATTGAAATGTATACTATTAGTATTGTCAAAGCATTGTATGCACTGTGATAACAACTTTTTTGTCTTGATGTGTAAAGGCAGGAAACAACTTTCAAACCACACAGAATCATGTGGGAAGTTAAGCAAAGGTGTTTTCATTAGGTTTGCAGTCAGGACTTTTGAGTACAATTGAAATGTATACTACTTTTATGTGAAAGCTTTGTAAGCACTGAGATAACAACTGTTTTGTCTTTTTGTGTAGAGATACGAAACAACTTTGAAACTACTCATAATCATGTGGGAAGTTAACCTAAGGTGTTTCCATTAGGTTTGCAGTAAGTGCTTTGGTGTAAAATTGAAATGTATACGATTAGTATTGTCAAAGCATTGTATGCACTGTGATAACAACTTTTTTTTCTTGATGTGTAAGGCAGGAAACAACTTACAAACCACACAGAATCATGTGGGAAGTTAACCTAAGGTGTTTCCATTAGGTTTGCAGTAAGTGCTTTGGAGTACAATTGAAATGTATACTACTTTTATGTGAAAGCATTGTAAGCACTGAGATAACAACTTTTTTGTCTTTATGTGTAGAGGTACGAATCAACTTTGAAGCTACTCATAATCATCTGGGAAGTTAACCTAAGGTGTTTCCATTAGGTTTGCAGTAAGTGCTTTGGTGTAAAATTGAAATGTATACTATTAGTATTGCCGAAGCATTGTATGCACTGTGATAACAACTTTTTTGTCTTGATGTGTAAAGGCAGGAATCAACTTACAAACCACACAGAATCATGTGGGAAGTTAACTTAAAATGTTTCCATCAGGTTTGCACTCTGCATTATACTGGAATATTGAAATGCATACTACTTTAATGTCAGTACATTGTATGCACTGAGAAATCCACTTTTTTGTCTTTATGTGCAGACCCATGAAACAACTTTCAGGCATCAAAGAATCATGTGGGAAGTTAACCTAAGGTGTTTCCATCAGGTTTGCAGTAAGTACTTTGGTGTAAAATTGAAACGTATGCTATCAGTATTGTCAAAGCATTGTATGCACTGTGATAACAACTTTTTTGTCTTGATGTGTAAAGGCAGGAAACAACTTACAAACCACACAGAATCATGTGGGAAGTTAAGCAAAGGTGTTTTCATTAGGTTTGCAGTCAGGACTTTTGAGTACAATTGAAATGTATACTACTTTTATTTGAAATCATTGTAAGCACTGAGATAACAACTTTTTTGTCTTGATGTGTAAAGGCAGGAAACAACTTACAAACCACACAGAATCATGTGGGAAGTTAACTTAGAATGTTTCCATCAGGTTTGCACTCTGCACTTTGGTTGAAAATTGACATGTATAGCAGTTTAATGTCAGAACTTTGTATGCCCTAAGATAACAACTTTTTTGTCTTGATGTGTAGAGGCATGAGGCAACTTTCAAGCTACTCATAATCATGTGGGAAGTTAACCTAAGGTGTTTCCATTAGGTTTGCAGTAAGTACTTTCGTGTAAAATTGAAATGTATAGTATTAGTATTATCAAAGCATTGTATGCACTGTGATAACAACTATTTTGTCTTGATGTGTAAAGGCAGGAAACAACTTTCAAACCACACAGAATCATGTGGGAAGTTAACCAAAGGTGTTTTCATTAGGTTTGCAGTCAGGACATTTGAGTACATTTGAAATGTATACTACTTTTATGTGAAAGCATTGTAAGCACTGAGATAACAACTTTTTTGTCTTTATGCGTAGAGGCACGAAACAACTTTGAAACTACTCATAATGATGTGGGAAGTTAACCTAAGCTGTTTCCATTAGGTTTGCAGTAAGTGCTTTGGTGTAAAATTGAAATGTATACTATTAGTATTGCCAAAGCATTGTATGCACTGTGATAACAACTTTTTTGTCTTGATGTGTAAAGGCAGGAATCAACTTACAAACCACACAGAATCATGTGGGAAGTTAACCTAAGCTGTTTCCATTAGGTTTGCAGTAAGTGCTTTGGTGTAAAATTGAAATGTATACTATTAGTATTGTCAAAGCATTGTATGCACTGTGATAAGAACTTTTTTGTCTTGATGTGTAAAGGCAGGAAACAACTTTCAAACCACACAGAATCATGTGGGAAGTTACCTTAAAATGTTTCCATCAGGTTTGCACTCTGCACTATACTGGAATATTGACATGCATACTACTTTAATGTCAGTATATTGTATGCACTGAGAAATCCACTTTTTTGTCTTTATATGCAGACCCATGAAACAACTTTCAGGCATCAAAGAATCATGTGGGAAGTTAACCTAAGGTGTTTCCATCAGGTTTGCAGTAAGTACTTTGGTGTAAAATTGAAACGTATGCTATCAGTGTTGTCAAAGCATTGTATGCACTGTGATAACAACTTTTTTGTCTTGATGTGTAAAGGCAGGAAACAACTTACAAACCACACAGAATCATGTGGGAAGTTAAGCAAAGGTGTTTTCATTAGGTTTGCAGTCAGGACTTTTGAGTACAATTGAAATGTATACTACTTTTATGTGAAAGCATTGGAAGCACTGAGATAACAACTTTTTTGTCTTTATGTGTAGAGGTACTAATCAACTTTGAAGCTACTCATAATCATCTGGGAAGTTAACCTATGGTGTTTCCATTAGGTTTGCAGTAAGTGCTTTGGTGTAAAATTGAAATGTATACTATTAGTATTGTCAAAGCATTGTAAGCACTGTGATAACAACTTTTTTGTCTTGATGTGTAAAGGCAGGAAACAACTTTCAAACCACACAGAATCATGTGGGAAGTTAAGCATAGGTGTTTTCATTAGGTTTGCAGTCAGGACTTTTGAGTACAATTGAAATGTATACTACTTTTATGTGAAGCTTTGTAAGCACTGAGAAAACAACTGTTTTGTCTTTTTGTGTAGAGATACGAAACAACTTTGAAACTACTCATAATCATGTGGGAAGTTAACCTAAGGTGTTTCCATTAGGTTTGCAGTAAGTGCTTTGGTGTAAAATTGAAATGTATACGATTAGTATTGTCAAAGCATTGTATGCACTGTGATAACAACTTTTTTTTCTTGATGTGTAAAGGCAGGAAACAACTTACAAACCACACAGAATCATGTGGGAAGTTAACCTAAGCTGTTTCCATTAGGTTTGCAGTAAGTGCTTTGGTGTAAAATTGAAATGTATACAATTAGTATTGTCAAAGCATTGTATGCACTGTGATAACAACTTTTCTGTCTTGATGTGTAAAGGCAGGAAACAACTTTCAAACCACACAGAATCATGTGGGAAGTTAACTTAAAATGTTTCCATCAGGTTTGCAGTCTGCACTTTACTGGAATATTGAAATGTATACTACTTTAATGTCAGTACCTTGTATGCACTGAGAAATGCACTTTTTTGTCTTTATGTGCAGACCCATGAAACAACTTTCAGGCATCAAAGAATCATGTGGGAAGTTAACCTAAGGTGTTTCCATCAGGTTTGCAGTAAGTACTTTGGTGTAAAATTGAAACGGATGCTATCAGTATTGTCAAAGCATTGTATGCACTGTGATAACAACTTTTTTGTCTTGATGTGTAAAGGCAGGAAACAACTTACAAACCACACAGAATCATGTGGGAAGTTAAGCAAAGGTGTTTTCATTAGGTTTGCAGTCAGGACTTTTGAGTACAATTGAAATGTATACTACTTTTATGTGAAAGCATTGTAAGCACTGTGATAACAACTTTTTTGTCTTTATGTGTAGAGGTACGAATCAACTTTGAAACTACTCATAATCATCTGGGAAGTTAACCTAAGGTGTTTCCATTAGGTTTGCAGTAAGTGCTTTGGTGTAAACTTGAAATGTATACCATTAGTATTGTCAAAGCATTGTATGCACTGTGATAACAACTTTTTTGTCTTGATGTGTAAAGGCAGGAATCAACTTACAAACCACACAGAATCATGTGGGAAGTTAACCAAAGGTGTTTTCATTAGGTTTGCAGTCAGGACTTTTGAGTACAATTGAAATGTATACTAGTTTTATGTGAAATCATTGTAAGCACTGAGATAACAACTTTTTTGTCCTGATGTGTATAAGCAGGAAACAACTTACAAACCACACAGAATCATGTGGGAAGTTAACATAAAATGTTTCCATCAGGTTTGCACTCTGCACTTTGGTTGAAAATTGACATGTATAGCACTTTAATGTCAGAACACTGATTGCCCTAAGATAACAACTTTTTTGTCTTTATGCGTAGAGGCACGAAACAACTATGAAGCTAGTCATAATCATGTGGGAAGTTAACCTAAGGTGTTTCCATTAGGTTTGCAGTAAGTGCTTTGGTGTAAAATTGAAATGTATACTATTAGTATTGTCAAAGCATTGTATGCACTGTGATAACAACTTTTCTGTCTTGATGTGTAAAGGCAGGAAACAACTTTCAAACCACACAGAATCATGTGGGAAGTTAACTTAAAATGTTTCCATCAGGTTTGCAGTCTGCACTTTACTGGAATATTGAAATGTATACTACTTTAATGTCAGTACCTTGTATGCACTGAGAAATGCACTTTTTTGTCTTTATGTGCAGACCCATGAAACAACTTTCAGGCATCTAAGAATCATGTGAGAAGTTAACCTGAGGTGTTTCCATTAGGTTTGCAGTAAGTGCTTTGGTGTAAAATTGAAATGTATGCTATCAGTATTGTCAAAGCATTGTATGCACTGTGATAATAACTTGTTTGTCTTGATGCGTAGAGGCATGAAACAACTTTCAAGCTACTCATAATCATGTGGGAAGTTAACCAAAGGTGTTTTCATTAGGTTTGCAGTCAGGACTTTTGAGTACAATTGAAATGTATACTACTTTTATGTGAAAGCTTTGTAAGCACTGAGATAACAACTGTTTTGTCTTTTTGTGTAGAGATACGAAACAACTTTGAAACTACTCATAATCATGTGGGAAGTTAACCTAAGGTGTTTCCATTAGGTTTGCAGTAAGTGCTTTGGTGTAAAATTGAAATGTATACGATTAGTATTGTCAAAGCATTGTATGCACTGTGATAACAACTTTTTTTTCTTGATGTGTAAAGGCAGGAAACAACTTACAAACCACACAGAATCATGTGGGAAGTTAACCTAAGCTGTTTCCATTAGGTTTGCAGTAAGTGCTTTGGTGTAAAATTGAAATGTATACTATTAGTATTGTCAAAGCATTGTATGCACTGTGATAAGAACTTTTTTGTCTTGATGTGTAAAGGCAGGAAGGAACTTTCAAACCACACAGAATCATGTGGGAAGTTAACTGAAAATGTTTCCATCAGGTTTGCACTCTGCACTTTACTGGAATATTGAAATGCATACTACTTTAATGTCAGTACATTCTATGCACTGAGAAATCCACTTTTTTGTCTTTATGTGCAGACCCATGAAACAACTTTCAGGCATCAAAGAATCATGTGGGAAGTTAACCTAAGGTGTTTCCATCAGGTTTGCAGTAAGTACTTTGGTGTAAAATTGAAACGTATGCTATCAGCATTGTCAAAGCATTGTATGCACTGTGATAACAACTTTTTTGTCTTGATGTGTAAAGGCAGGAAACAACTTACAAACCACACAGAATCATGTGGGAAGTTAAGCAAAGGTGTTTTCATTAGGTTTGCAGTCAGGACTTTTGAGTACAATTGAAATGTATACTACTTTTATGTGAAAGCATTGTAAGCACTGTGATAACAACTTTTTTGTCTTTATGTGTAGAGGTACGAATCAACTTTGAAACTACTCATAATCATCTGGGAAGTTAACCTAAGGTGTTTCCATTAGGTTTGCAGTAAGTGCTTTGGTGTAAAATTGAAATGTATACCATTAGTATTGTCAAAGCATTGTATGCACTGTGATAACAACTTTTTTGTCTTGATGTGTAAAGGCAGGAATCAACTTACAAACCACACAGAATCATGTGGGAAGTTAACCAAAGGTGTTTTCATTAGGTTTGCAGTCAGGACTTTTGAGTACAATTGAAATGTATACTAGTTTTATGTGAAATCATTGTAAGCACTGAGATAACAACTTTTTTGTCCTGATGTGTATAAGCAGGAAAGAACTTACAAACCACACAGAATCATGTGGGAAGTTAACATAAAATGTTTCCATCAGGTTTGCACTCTGCACTTTGGTTGAAAATTGACATGTATAGCACTTTAATGTCAGAACACTGATTGCCCTAAGATAACAACTTTTTTGTCCTTATGCGTAGAGGCACGAAACAACTATGAAGCTAGTCATAATCATGTGGGAAGTTAACCTAAGGTGTTTCCATTAGGTTTGCAGTAAGTGCTTTGGTGTAAAATTGAAATGTATACTATTAGTATTGTCAAAGCATTGTATGCACTATGATAACAACTTTTCTGTCTTAATGTGTAAAGGCAGGAAACAACTTTCAAACCACACAGAATCATGTGGGAAGTTAACTTAAAATGTTTCCATCAGGTTTGCAGTCTGCACTTTACTGGAATATTGAAATGTATACTACTTTAATGTCAGTACCTTGTATGCACTGAGAAATGCACTTTTTTGTCTTTATGTGCAGACCCATGAAACAACTTTCAGGCATCTAAGAATCATGTGAGAAGTTAACCTGAGGTGTTTCCATTAGGTTTGCAGTAAATGCTTTGGTGTAAAATTGAAATGTATGCTATCAGTATTGTCAAAGCATTGTATGCACTGTGATAATAACTTGTTTGTCTTGATGCGTAGAGGCATGAAACAACTTTCAAGCTACTCATAATCATGTGGGAAGTTAACCAAAGGTGTTTTCATTAGGTTTGCAGTCAGGACTTTTGAGTACAATTGAAATGTATACTACTTTTATGTGAAAGCATTGTAAGCACTGAGATAACAACTTTTTTGTCTTTATGCGTAGAGGCACGAAACAACTATGAAGCTACTCATAATCATGTGGGAAGTTAACCTAAGGTGTTTCCATTAGGTTTGGAGTAAGTGCTTTGGTGTAAAATTGAAATGTATACTATTAGTATTGTCAAAGCATTGTATGCACTATGATAACAACTTTTTTGTCTTGATGTGTAAAGGCAGGAAACAACTTTCAAACCACACAGAATCATGTGGGAAGTTAAGCAAAGGTGTTTTCATTAGGTTGGCAGTCAGGACTTTTGAGTACAATTGAAATGTATACTACTTTTATGTGAAAGCTTTGTAAGCACTGAGATAACAACTGTTTTGTCTTTTTGTGTAGAGATACGAAACAACTTTGAAACTACTCATAATCATGTGGGAAGTTAATCTAAGGTGTTTCCATTAGGTTTGCAGTAAGTGCTTTGGTGTAAAATTGAAATGTATACGATTAGTATTGTCAAAGCATTGTAAGCACTGTGATAACAACTTTTTTTTCTTGATGTGTAAAGGCAGGAAACAACTTACAAACCACACAGAATCATGTGGGAAGTTAACCTAAGCTGTTTCCATTAGGTTTGCAGTAAGTGCTTTGGTGTAAAATTGAAATGTATACTATTAGTATTGTCAAAGCATTGTATGCACTGTGATAAGAACTTTTTTGTGTTGATGTGTAAAGGCAGGAAACAACTTTCAAACCACACAGAATCATGTGGGAAGTTAACTTAAAATGTTTCCATCAGGTTTGCACTCTGCACTATACTGGAATATTCAAATGCATACTACTTTAATGTCAGTATATTGTATGCACTGAGAAATCCACTTTTTTCTCTTTATGTGCAGACCCATGAAACAACTTTCAGGCATCAAAGAATCATGTGGGAAGTTAACCTAAGGTGTTTCCATCAGGTTTGCAGTAAGTACTTTGGTGTAAAATTGAAACGTATGCTATCAGTATTGTCAAATCATTGTATGCACTGTGATAACAACTTTTTTGTCTTGATGTGTAAAGGCAGGAAACAACTTACAAACCACACAGAATCATGTGGGAAGTTAAGCAAAGGTGTTTTCATTAGGTTTGCAGTCAGGACTTTTGAGTACAATTGAAATGTATACTACTTTTATGTGAAAGCATTGTAAGCACTGTGATAACAACTTTTTTGTCTTTATGTGTAGAGGTACGAATCAACTTTGAAACTACTCATAATCATCTGGGAAGTTAACCTAAGGTGTTTCCATTAGGTTTGCAGTAAGTGCTTTGGTGTAAAATTGAAATGTATACCATTAGTATTGTCAAAGCATTGTATGCACTGTGATAACAACTTTTTTGTCTTGATGTGTAAAGGCAGGAATCAACTTACAAACCACACAGAATCATGTGGGAAGTTAACCAAAGGTGTTTTCATTAGGTTTGCAGTCAGGACTTTTGAGTACAATTGAAATGTATACTAGTTTTATGTGAAATCATTGTAAGCACTGAGATAACAACTTTTTTGTCCTGATGTGTATAAGCAGGAAAGAACTTACAAACCACACAGAATCATGTGGGAAGTTAACATAAAATGTTTCCATCAGGTTTGCACTCTGCACTTTGGTTGAAAATTGACATGTATAGCACTTTAATGTCAGAACACTGATTGCCCTAAGATAACAACTTTTTTGTCCTTATGCGTAGAGGCACGAAACAACTATGAAGCTAGTCATAATCATGTGGGAAGTTAACCTAAGGTGTTTCCATTAGGTTTGCAGTAAGTGCTTTGGTGTAAAATTGAAATGTATACTATTAGTATTGTCAAAGCATTGTATGCACTATGATAACAACTTTTCTGTCTTAATGTGTAAAGGCAGGAAACAACTTTCAAACCACACAGAATCATGTGGGAAGTTAACTTAAAATGTTTCCATCAGGTTTGCAGTCTGCACTTTACTGGAATATTGAAATGTATACTACTTTAATGTCAGTACCTTGTATGCACTGAGAAATGCACTTTTTTGTCTTTATGTGCAGACCCATGAAACAACTTTCAGGCATCTAAGAATCATGTGAGAAGTTAACCTGAGGTGTTTCCATTAGGTTTGCAGTAAATGCTTTGGTGTAAAATTGAAATGTATGCTATCAGTATTGTCAAAGCATTGTATGCACTGTGATAATAACTTGTTTGTCTTGATGCGTAGAGGCATGAAACAACTTTCAAGCTACTCATAATCATGTGGGAAGTTAACCAAAGGTGTTTTCATTAGGTTTGCAGTCAGGACTTTTGAGTACAATTGAAATGTATACTACTTTTATGTGAAAGCATTGTAAGCACTGAGATAACAACTTTTTTGTCTTTATGCGTAGAGGCACGAAACAACTATGAAGCTACTCATAATCATGTGGGAAGTTAACCTAAGGTGTTTCCATTAGGTTTGCAGTAAGTGCTTTGGTGTAAAATTGAAATGTATACTATTAGTATTGTCAAAGCATTGTATGCACTGTGATAACAACTTTTTTGTCTTGATGTGTAAAGGCAGGAAACAACTTTCAAACCACACAGAATCATGTGGGAAGTTAAGCAAAGGTGTTTTCATTAGGTTGGCAGTCAGGACTTTTGAGTACAATTGAAATGTATACTACTTTTATGTGAAAGCTTTGTAAGCACTGAGATAACAACTGTTTTGTCTTTTTGTGTAGAGATACGAAACAACTTTGAAACTACTCATAATCATGTGGGAAGTTAATCTAAGGTGTTTCCATTAGGTTTGCAGTAAGTGCTTTGGTGTAAAATTGAAATGTATACGATTAGTATTGTCAAAGCATTGTATGCACTGTGATAACAACTTTTTTTTCTTGATGTGTAAAGGCAGGAAACAACTTACAAACCACACAGAATCATGTGGGAAGTTAACCTAAGCTGTTTCCATTAGGTTTGCAGTAAGTGCTTTGGTGTAAAATTGAAATGTATACTATTAGTATTGTCAAAGCATTGTATGCACTGTGATAAGAACTTTTTTGTCTTGATGTGTAAAGGCAGGAAACAACTTTCAAACCACACAGAATCATGTGGGAAGTTAACTTAAAATGTTTCCATCAGGTTTGCACTCTGCACTATACTGGAATATTGAAATGCATACTACTTTAATGTCAGTATATTGTATGCACTGAGAAATCCACTTTTTTGTCTTTATGTGCAGACCCATGAAACAACTTTCAGGCATCAAAGAATCATGTGGGAAGTTAACCTAAGGTGTTTCCATCAGGTTTGCAGTAAGTACTTTGGTGTAAAATTGAAACGTATGCTATCAGTGTTGTCAAAGCATTGTATGCACTGTGATAACAACTTTTTTGTCTTGATGTGTAAAGGCAGGAAACAACTTACAAACCACACAGAATCATGTGGGAAGTTAAGCAAAGGTGTTTTCATTAGGTTTGCAGTCAGGACTTTTGAGTACAATTGAAATGTATACTACTTTTATGTGAAAGCATTGGAAGCACTGAGATAACAACTTTTTTGTCTTTATGTGTAGAGGTACTAATCAACTTTGAAGCTACTCATAATCATCTGGGAAGTTAACCTATGGTGTTTCCATTAGGTTTGCAGTAAGTGCTTTGGTGTAAAATTGAAATGTATACTATTAGTATTGCCAAAGCATTGTATGCACTGTGATAACAACTTTTTTGTCTTGATGTGTAAAGGCAGGAATCAACTTACAAACCACACAGAATCATGTGGGAAGTTAACCAAAGGTGTTTTCATTAGGTTTGCAGTCAGGACTTTTGAGTACAATTGAAATGTATACTACTTTTATTTGAAATCATTGTAAGCACTCAGATAACAACTTTTTTGTCTTGATGTGTAAACGCAGGAAACAACTTACAAACCACACAGAATCATGTGGGAAGTTAACTTAAAATGTTTCCATCAGGTTTGCACTCTGCACTTTGGTTGAAAATTGACATGTATAGCACTTTAATGTCAGAACACTGATTGCCCTAAGATAACAACTTTTTTGTCTTGATGTGTAGAGGCATGAGGCAACTTTCAAGCTACTCATAATCATGTGGGAAATTAACCTAAGGTGTTTCCATTAGGTTTGCAGTAAGTACTTTCATGTAAAATTGAAATGTATACTATTAGTATTGTCAAAGCATTATATGCACTGTGATAACAACTTTTTTGTGTTGATGTGTAAAGGCAGGAAATAACTTTCAAACCACACAGAATCATGTGGGAAGTTAACCAAAGGTGTTTTCATTAGGTTTGCAGTCAGGACTTTTGAGTACAATTGAAATGTATACTACTTTTATGTGAAAGCATTGTAAGCACTGAGATAACAACTTTTTTGTCTTTATGCGTAGAGGCACGAAACAAATTTGAAACTACTCATAATGATGTGGGAAGTTAACCTAAGGTGTTTCCATCAGGTTTGCAGTAAGTAGTTTGGTGTGAAATTGAACGTATGCTATCAGTATTGTCAAAGCATTGTATGCACTATGATAACAACTTTTTTGTCTTGATGTGTAAAGGCTGGAAACAACTTACAAACCACACAGAATCATGTGGGAAGTTAAGCAAAGGTGTTTTCATTAGGTTTGCAGTCAGGACTTTTGAGTACAATTGAAATGTATCCTACTTTTATGTGAAAGCATTGTAAGCACTGAGATAACAACTTCTTTGTCTTTTTGTGTAGAGGTACGAATCAACTTTGAAACTACTCATAATCATCTGGGAAGTTAACCTAAGGTGTTTCCATTAGGTTTCCAGTAAGTGCTTTGGTGTAAAATTGAAATGTATACTATTAGTATTCTCAAAGCATTGTATGCACTGTGATAACAACTTTTTTGTCTTGATGTGTAAAGGCAGGAAACAACTTACAAACCACACAGAATCATGTGGGAAGTTAACCTAAGGTGTTTCCATTAGGTTTGCAGTAAGTGCTTTGGTGTAAAATTGAAATGTATACTATTAGTATTGTCAAAGCATTGTATGCACTGTGATAACAACTTTTTTGTCTTGATGTGTAAAGGCAGGAAACAACTTACAAACCACACAGAATCATGTGGGAAGTTAACCTAAGGTGTTTCCATTAGGTTTGCAGTGAGTGCTTTGGTGTAAAATTGAAATGTATACTATTAGTATTGTCAAACCATTGTATGCACTGTGATAAGAACTTTTTTGTCTTGATGTGTAAAGGCAGGAAACAACTTACAAACCACACAGAATCATGTGGGAAGTTAAGCAAAGGTGTTTTCATTAGGTTTGCAGTCAGGACTTTTGAGTACAATTGAAATGTGTACTACTTTTATGTGAAAGCATTGTAAGCACTGAGATAACAACTTTTTTGTCTTGATGTGTAAAGGCAGGAAACAACTTACAAACCACACAGAATCATGTGGGAAGTTAACTTAAAATGTTTCCATCAGGTTTGCACTCTGCACTTTGGTTGAAAATTGACATGTATAGCACTTTAATGTCAGAACATTGTATGCCCTAAGATAACAACTTTTTTGTCTCGATGTGTTGAGGCATGAGGCAACTTTCAAGCTACTCATAATCATGTGGGAAGTTAACCTAAGGTGTTTCCATTAGGTTTTCAGTAAGTACTTTCGTGTAAAATTGAAATGTATAGTATTAGTATTGTCAAAGCATTGTATGCACTGTGATAACAACTATTTTGTCTTGATGTGTAAAGGCAGGAAACAACTTTCAAACCACACAGAATCTTGTGGGAAGTTAACCAAAGGTGTTTTCATTAGGTTTGCAGTCAGGACTTTTGAGTAGAATTGAAATGTATACTACTTTTATGTGAAAGCATTGTAAGCTCTGTGATAACAACTTTTTTGTCTTGATGTGTAAAGGTAGGAAACAACTTACAAACCACACAGAATCATGTGGGAAGTTAACCTAAGGTGTTTCCATTAGGTTTGCAGTGAGTGCTTTGGTGTAAAATTGAAATGTATACTATTAGTATTGTCAATGCATTGTATGCACTGTGATAAGAACTTTTTTGTCTTGATATGAAAAGGCAGGAAACAACTTTCAAACCACACAGAATCATGTGGGAAGTTAACTTAAAATGTTTCCATCAGGTTTGCACTCTGCACTGTACTGGAATATTGAAATGCATACTACTTTAATGTCAGTACATTGTATGCACTGAGAAATCCATTTTTTTGTCTTTATGTGCAGACCCATGAAACAACTTTCAGGCATCAAAGAATCATGTGGGAAGTTAAGCAAAGGTGTTTTCATTAGGTTTGCAGTCAGGACTTTTGAGTACAATTGAAATGTATACTACTTTTATGTGAAAGCATTGTAAGCACTGAGATAACAACTTTTTTGTCTTTATGTGTAGAGGTACGAATCAACTTTGAAACTACTCATAATCATCTGGGAAGTTAACCCAAGGTGTTTCCATTAGTTTTGCAGTAAGTACTTTCGTGTAAAATTGAAATGTATAGTTTTAGTATTATCAAAGCATTGTATGCACTGTGATAACAACTATTTTGTCTTGATGTGTGAAGGCAGGAAACAACTTTCAAACCACACAGAATCATGTGAGAAGTTAACCAAAGGTGTTTTCATTAGGTTTGCAGTCAGGACTTTTGAGTACATTTGAAATGTATACTACTTTTATGTGAAAGCATTGTAAGCACTGAGATAACAACTTTTTTGTCTTTATGCGTAGAGGCACGAAACAACTTTGAAACTACTCATAATGATGTGGGAAGTTAACCTAAGGTGTTTCCATCAGGTTTGCAGTAAGTACTTTGGTGTCAAATTGAAACGTATGCTATCAGTATTGTCAAAGCATTGTATGCACTGTGATAACAACTTTTTTGTCTTGATGTGTAAAGGCAGGAAACAACTTACAAACCACACAGAAACATGTGGGAAGTTAAGCAAAGGTGTTTTCATTAGGTTTGCAGTCAGGACTTTTGAGTACAATTGAAATGTACACTACTTTTATGTGAAAGCATTGTAAGCACTGAGATAACAACTTTTTTGTCTTTTTGTGTAGAGGTACGAATCGACTTTGAAACTACTCATAATCATCTGGGAAGTTAACCTAACGTGTTTCCATTAGGTTTCCAGTAAGTGCTTTGGTGTAAAATTGAAATGTATACCATTAGTATTGTCAAAGCATTGTATGCACTGTGATAACAACTTTTTTGTCTTGATGTGCAAAGGCAGGAAACAACTTACAAACCACACAGAATCATGTGGGAAGTTAACTTAAAATGTTTCCATCAGGTTTGCACTCTGCACTATACTGGAATATTGAAATGCATACTGCTTTAATGTCAGTACATTGTATGCACTGAGAAATCCACCTTTTTGTCTTTATGTGCAGACCCATGAAACAACTTTCAGGCATCAAAGAATCATGTGGGAAGTTAACCTAAGGTGTTTCCATCAGGTTTGCAGTAAGTACTTTGGTGTAAAATTGAAACGTATGCTATCAGTATTGTCAAAGCATTGTATGCACTGTGATAACAACTTTTTTGTCTTGATGTGTAAAGGCAGGAAACAACATACAAACCACACAGAATCATGTGGGAAGTTAAGGAAAGGTGTTTTCATTAGGTTTGCAGTCAGGACTTTTGAGTACAATTAAAATGTATACTACTTTTATGTGAAAGCATTGTAAGCACTGAGATAACAACTTTTTTGTCTTTATGTGTAGAGGTACGAATCAACTTTGAAACTACTCATAATCATCTGGGAAGTTAACCTAAGGTGTTTCCATTAGGTTTGCAGTAAGTGCTTTGGTGTAAAATTGAAATGTATACTATTCGTATTGTCAAAGCATTGTATGCACTGTGATAACAACTTTTTTGTCTTGATGTGTAAAGGCAGGAATCAACTTACAAACCACACAGAATCATGTGGGAAGTTAACCAAAGGTGTTTTCATTAGGTTTGCAGTCAGGACTTTTGAGTACAATTGAAATGTATAGTACTTTTATGTGAAAGCATTGTAAGCACTGAGATAACAACTTTTTTGTCTTTATGCGTAGAGGCACGAAACAACTTTGAAACTACTCATAATGATGTGGGAAGTTAACCTAAGGTGTTTCCATCAGGTTTGCAGTAAGTACTTTGGTGTAAAATTGAAACGTATGCTATCAGTATTGTCAAAGCATTGTATGCACTGTGATAACAACTTTTTTGTCTTGATGTGTAAAGGCAGGAAACAACTTACAAACCACACAGAATCATGTGGGAAGTTAAGCAAAGGTGTTTTCATTAGGTTTGCAGTCAGGACTTTTGAGTACAATTGAAATGTGTACTACTTTTATGTGAAAGCATTGTAAGCACTGAGATAACAACTTTTCTGTCTTGATGTGTAAAGGCAGGAAACAACTTACAAACCACACGGAATCATGTGGGAAGTTAACTTAGAATGTTTCCATCAGGTTTGCACTCTGCACTTTGGTTGAAAATTGACATGTATAGCACTTTAATGTCAGAACACTGATTGCCCTAAGATAACAACTTTTTTGTCTTGATGTGTAGAGGCATGAGGCAACTTTCAAGCTACTCATAATCATGTGGGAAGTTAACCTAAGGTGTTTCCATTAGGTTTGCAGTAAGTACTTTCGTGTAAAATTGAAATGTATAGTATTAGTATTATCAAAGCATTGTATGCACTGTGATAACAACTATTTTGTCTTGATGTGTGAAGGCAGGAAACAACTTTCAAACCACACAGAATCATGTGAGAAGTTAACCAAAGGTGTTTTCATTAGGTTTGCAGTCAGGACTTTTGAGTACATTTGAAATGTATACTACTTTTATGTGAAAGCATTGTAAGCACTGAGATAACAACTTTTTTGTCTTTATGCGTAGAGGCACGAAACAACTTTGAAACTACTCATAATGATGTGGGAAGTTAACCTAAGGTGTTTCCATCAGGTTTGCAGTAAGTACTTTGGTGTCAAATTGAAACGTATGCTATCAGTATTGTCAAAGCATTGTATGCACTGTGATAACAACTTTTTTGTCTTGATGTGTAAAGGCAGGAAACAACTTACAAACCACACAGAAACATGTGGGAAGTTAAGCAAAGGTGATTTCATTAGCTTTGCAGTCAGGACTTTTGAGTACAATTGAAATGTATACTACTTTTATGTGAAAGCATTGTAAGCACTGAGATAACAACTTTTTTGTCTTTTTGTGTAGAGGTACGAATCGACTTTGAAACTACTCATAATCATCTGGGAAGTTAACCTAACGTGTTTCCATTAGGTTTCCAGTAAGTGCTTTGGTGTAAAATTGAAATGTATACCATTAGTATTGTCAAAGCATTGTATGCACTGTGATAACAACTTTTTTGTCTTGATGTGCAAAGGCAGGAAACAACTTACAAACCACACAGAATCATGTGGGAAGTTAACTTAAAATGTTTCCATCAGGTTTGCACTCTGCACTATACTGGAATATTGAAATGCATACTGCTTTAATGTCAGTACATTGTATGCACTGAGAAATCCACTTTTTTGTCTTTATGTGCAGACCCATGAAACAACTTTCAGGCATCAAAGAATCATGTGGGAAGTTAACCTAAGGTGTTTCCATCAGGTTTGCAGTAAGTACTTTGGTGTAAAATTGAAACGTATGCTATCAGTATTGTCAAAGCATTGTATGCACTGTGATAACAACTTTTTTGTCTTGATGTGTAAAGGCAGGAAACAACATACAAACCACACAGAATCAAGTGGGAAGTTAAGCAAAGGTGTTTTCATTAGGTTTGCAGTCAGGACTTTTGAGTACAATTAAAATGTATACTACTTTTATGTGAAAGCATTGTAAGCACTGAGATAACAACTTTTTTGTCTTTATGTGTAGAGGTACGAATCAACTTTGAAACTACTCATAATCATCTGGGAAGTTAACCTAAGGTGTTTCCATTAGGTTTGCAGTAAGTGCTTTGGTGTAAAATTGAAATGTATACTATTCGTATTGTCAAAGCATTGTATGCACTGTGATAACAACTTTTTTGTCTTGATGTGTAAAGGCAGGAATCAACTTACAAACCACACAGAATCATGTGGGAAGTTAACCAAAGGTGTTTTCATTAGGTTTGCAGTCAGGACTTTTGAGTACAATTGAAATGTATAGTACTTTTATGTGAAAGCATTGTAAGCACTGAGATAACAACTTTTTTGTCTTTATGCGTAGAGGCACGAAACAACTTTGAAACTACTCATAATGATGTGGGAAGTTAACCTAAGGTGTTTCCATCAGGTTTGCAGTAAGTACTTTGGTGTAAAATTGAAACGTATGCTATCAGTATTGTCAAAGCATTGTATGCACTGTGATAACAACTTTTTTGTCTTGATGTGTAAAGGCAGGAAACAACTTACAAACCACACAGAATCATGTGGGAAGTTAAGCAAAGGTGTTTTCATTAGGTTTGCAGTCAGGACTTTTGAGTACAATTGAAATGTGTACTACTTTTATGTGAAAGCATTGTAAGCACTGAGATAACAACTTTTTTGTCTTGATGTGTAAAGGCAGGAAACAACTTACAAACCACACGGAATCATGTGGGAAGTTAACTTAGAATGTTTCCATCAGGTTTGCACTCTGCACTTTGGTTGAAAATTGACATGTATAGCACTTTAATGTCAGAACACTGATTGCCCTAAGATAACAACTTTTTTGTCTTGATGTGTAGAGGCATGAGGCAACTTTCAAGCTACTCATAATCATGTGGGAAGTTAACCTAAGGTGTTTCCATTAGGTTTGCAGTAAGTACTTTCGTGTAAAATTGAAATGCATAGTATTAGTATTATCAAAGCATTGTATGCACTGTGATAACAACTATTTTGTCTTGATGTGTGAAGGCAGGAAACAACTTTCAAACCACACAGAATCATGTGAGAAGTTAACCAAAGGTGTTTTCATTAGGTTTGCAGTCAGGACTTTTGAGTACATTTGAAATGTATACTACTTTTATGTGAAAGCATTGTAAGCACTGAGATAACAAGTTTTTTGTCTTTATGCGTAGAGGCACGAAACAACTTTGAAACTACTCATAATGATGTGGGAAGTTAACCTAAGGTGTTTCCATCAGGTTTGCAGTAAGTACTTTGGTGTAAAATTGAAACGTATGCTATCAGTATTGTCAAAGCATTGTATGCACTGTGATAACAACTTTTTTGTCTTGATGTGTAAAGGCAGGAAACAACTTACAAACCACACAGAAACATGTGGGAAGTTAAGCAAAGGTGTTTTCATTAGCTTTGCAGTCAGGACTTTTGAGTACAATTGAAATGTATACTACTTTTATGTGAAAGCATTGTAAGCACTGAGATAACAACTTTTTTGTCTTTTTGTGTAGAGGTACGAATCGACTTTGAAACTACTCATAATCATCTGGGAAGTTAACCTAACGTGTTTCCATTAGGTTTCCAGTAAGTGCTTTGGTGTAAAATTGAAATGTATACTATTAGTATTGTCAAAGCATTGTATGCACTGTGATAACAACTTTTTTGTCTTGATGTGCAAAGGCAGGAAACAACTTACAAACCACACAGAATCATGTGGGAAGTTATCCAAAGGTGTTTCCATTAGGTTTGCAGTAAGTGCTTTGGTGTAAAATTGAAATGTATACTATTAGTACTGTCAAAGCATTATATGCACTGTGATAACAACTTTTTTGTCTTGATGTGTAAAGGCAGGAAACAACTTACAAACCACACAGAATCATGTGGGAAGTTAACTTAAAATGTTTCCATTAGGTTTGCACTCTGCACTATACTGGAATATTGAAATGCATACTGCTTTAATGTCAGTACATTGTATGCACTGAGAAATCCACTTTTTTGTCTTTATGTGCAGACCCATGAAACAATTTTCAGGCATCAAAGAATCATGTGGGAAGTTAACCTAAGGTGTTTCCATCAGGTTTGCAGTAAGTACTTTGGTGTAAAATTGAAACTTATGCTATCAGTATTGTCAAAGCATTGTATGCACTGTGATAACAACTTTTTTGTCTTGATGTGTAAAGGCAGGAAACAACATACAAACCACACAGAATCATGTGGGAAGTTAAGCAAAGGTGTTTTCATTAGGTTTGCAGTCAGGACATTTGAGTACAATTGAAATGTATACTACTTTTATGTGAAAGCATTGTAAGCACTGAGATAACAACTTTTTTGTCTTTATGTGTAGAGGTACGAATCAACTTTGAAACTACTCATAATCATCTGGGAAGTTAACCTAAGGTGTTTCCATTAGGTTTGCAGTAAGTGCTTTGGTGTAAAATTGAAATGTATACTATTAGTATTGTCAAAGCATTGTATGCACTGTGATAACAACATTTTTGTCTTGATGTGTAAAGGCAGGAATCAACTTACAAACCACACAGAATCATGTGGGAAGTTAACCAAAGGTGTTTTCATTAGGTTTGCAGTCAGGACTTTTGAGTACAATTGAAATGTATACTACTTTTATGTGAAAGCATTGTAAGCACTGAGATAACAACTTTTTTGTCTTTATGCGTAGAGGCACGAAACAACTTTGAAACTACTCATAATGATGTGGGAAGTTAACCTAAGGTGTTTCCATCAGGTTTGCAGTAAGTACTTTGGTGTAAAATTGAAACGTATGCTATCAGTATTGTCAAAGCATTGTATGCACTGTGATAACAACTTTTTTGTCTTGATGTGTAAAGGCAGGAAACAACTTACAAACCACACAGAATCATGTGGGAAGTTAAGCAAAGGTGTTTTCATTAGGTTTGCAGTCAGGACTTTTGAGTACAATTGAAATGTGTACTACTTTTATGTGAAAGCATTGTAAGCACTGAGATAACAACTTTTTTGTCTTGATGTGTAAAGGCAGGAAACAACTTACAAACCACACGGAATCATGTGGGAAGTTAACTTAGAATGTTTCCATCAGGTTTGCACTCTGCACTTTGGTTGAAAATTGACATGTATAGCACTTTAATGTCAGAACACTGATTGCCCTAAGATAACAACTTTTTTGTCTTGATGTGTAGAGGCATGAGGCAACTTTCAAGCTACTCATAATCATGTGGGAAGTTAACCTATAGTGTTTCCATTAGGTTTGCAGTAAGTACTTTCGTGTAAAATTGAAATGTATAGTATTAGTATTATCAAAGCATTGTATGCACTGTGATAACAACTATTTTGTCTTGATGTGTGAAGGCAGGAAACAACTTTCAAACCACACAGAATCATGTGAGAAGTTAACCAAAGGTGTTTTCATTAGGTTTGCAGTCAGGACTTTTGAGTACATTTGAAATGTATACTACTTTTATGTGAAAGCATTGTAAGCACTGAGATAACAACTTTTTTGTCTTTATGCGTAGAGGCACGAAACAACTTTGAAACTACTCATAATGATGTGGGAAGTTAACCTAAGGTGTTTCCATCAGGTTTGCAGTAAGTACTTTGGTGTAAAATTGAAACGTATGCTATCAGTATTGTCAAAGCATTGTATGCACTGTGATAACAACTTTTTTGTCTTGATGTGTAAAGGCAGGAAACAACTTACAAACCACACAGAAACATGTGGGAAGTTAAGCAAAGGTGTTTTCATTAGGTTTGCAGTCAGGACTTTTGAGTACAATTGAAATGTATACTACTTTTATGTGAAAGTATTTTAAGCACTGAGATAACAACTTTTTTGTCTTTTTGTGTAGAGGTACGAATCGACTTTGAAACTACTCATAATCATCTGGGAAGCTAACCTAACGTGTTTCCATTAGGTTTCCAGTAAGTGCTTTGGTGTAAAATTGAAATGTATACTATTAGTATTGTCAAAGCATCGTATGCACTGTGATAACAACTTTTTTGTCTTGATGTGCAAAGGCAGGAAACAACTTACAAACCACACAGAATCATGTGGGAAGTTATCCAAAGGTGTTTCCATTAGGTTTGCAGTAAGTGCTTTGGTGTAAAATTGAAATGTATACTATTAGTATTGTCAAAGCATTATATGCACTGTGATAACAACTTTTTTGTCTTGATGTGTAAAGGCGGGAAACAACTTACAAACCACACAGAATCATGTGGGAAGTTAACTTAAAATGTTTCCATCAGGTTTGCACTCTGCACTATACTGGAATATTGAAATGCATACTGCTTTAATGTCAGTACATTGTACGCACTGAGAAATCCACTTTTTTGTCTTTATGTGCAGACCCATGAAACAACTTTCAGGCATCAAAGAATCATGTGGGAAGTTAACCTAAGGTGTTTCCATCAGGTTTGCAGTAAGTACTTTGGTGTAAAATTGAAACGTATGCTATCAGTATTGTCAAAGCATTGTATGCACTGTGATAACAACTTTTTTGTCTTGATGTGTAAAGGCAGGAAACAACATACAAACCACACAGAATCATGTGGGAAGTTAAGCAAAGGTGTTTTCATTAGGTTTGCAGTCAGGACTTTTGAGTACAATTGAAATGTATACTACTTTTATGTGAAAGCATTGTAAGCACTGAGATAACAACTTTTTTGTCTTTATGCGTAGAGGCACGAAACAACTTTGAAACTACTCATAATGATGTGGGAAGTTAACCTAAGGTGTTTCCATCAGGTTTGCAGTAAGTACTTTGGTGTAAAATTGAAACGTATGCTATCAGTATTGTCAAAGCATTGTATGCACTGTGATAACAACTTTTTTGTCTTGATGTGTAAAGGCAGGAAACAACTTACAAACCACACAGAATCATGTGGGAAGTTAACCAAAGGTGTTTTCATTAGGTTTGCAGTCAGGACTTTTGAGTACAATTGAAATGTATACTAGTTTTATGTGAAATCATTGTAAGCACTGAGATAACAACTTTTTTGTCCTGATGTGTATAGGCAGGAAACAACTTACAAACCACACAGAATCATGTGGGAAGTTAACATAAAATGTTTCCATCAGGTTTGCACTCTGCACTTTGGTTGAAAATTGACATGTATAGCACTTTAATGTCAGAACACTGATTGCCCTAAGAGAACAACTTTTTTGTCTTTATGCGTAGAGGCACGAAACAACTATGAAGCTACTCATAATCATGTGGGAAGTTAACCTAAGGTGTTTCCATTAGGTTTGCAGTAAGTGCTTTGGTGTAAAATTGAAATGTATACTATTAGTATTGTCAAAGCATTGCATGCACTGTGATAACAACTTTTTTGTCTTGATGTGTAAAGGCAGGAAACAACTTTCAAACCACACAGAATCATGTGGGAAGTTAAGCAAAGGTGTTTACATTAGGTTTGCAGTCAGGACTTTTGAGTACAATTGAAATGTATACTACTTTTATGTGAAAGCTTTGTAAGAACTGAGATAACAACTGTTTTGTCTTTTTGTGTAGAGATACGAAACAACTTTGAAACTACTGATAATCATGTGGGAAGTTAACCTAAGGTGTTTCCATTAGGTTTGCAGTAAGTGCTTTGGTGTAAAATTGAAATGTATACGATTAGTATTTTCAAAGCATTGTATGCACTGTGATAACAACTTTTTTTTCTTGATGTGTAAAGGCAGGAAACAACTTACAAACCACACAGAATCATGTGGGAAGTTAACCTAAGGTGTTTCCATTAGGTTTGCAGTAAGTGCTTTGGTGTAAAATTGAAATGTATACTATTAGTATTGTGAAAGCATTGTATGCACTGTGATAAGAACTTTTTTGTCTTGATGTGTAAAGGCAGGAAACAACTTTCAAACCACACAGAATCATGTGGGAAGTTAACTTAAAATGTTTCCATCAGGTTTGCACTCTGCACTATACTGGAATATTGAAATGCATACTACTTTAATGTCAGTACATTGTATGCACTGAGAAATCCACTTTTTTGTCTTTATGTGCAGACCCATGAAACAACTTTCAGGCATCAAAGAATCATGTGGGAAGTTAACCTAAGGTGTTTCCATCAGGTTTGCAGTAAGTACTTTGGTGTAAAATTGAAACGTATGCTATCAGTATTGTCAAAGCATTGTATGCACTGTAATAACAACTTTTTTGTCTTGATGTGTAAAGGCAGGAAACAACTTACAAACCACACAGAATCATGTGGGAAGTTAAACAAAGGTGTTTTCATTAGGTTTGCAGTCAGGACTTTTGAGTACAATTGAAATGTGTACTACTTTTATGTGAAAGCATTGTAAGCACTGAGATAACAACTTTTTTGTCTTGATGTGTAAAGGCAGGAAACAACTTACAAACCACACAGAATCATGTGGGAAGTTAACTTAAAATGTTTCCATCAGGTTTGCACTGTGCACTTTGGTTGAAAATTGACATGTATAGCACTTTAATGTCAGAACATTGTATGCCCTAAGATAACAACTTTTTTGTCTTGATGTGTTGAGGCATGAGGCAACTTTCAAGCTACTCATAATCATGTGGGAAGTTAACCTAAGGTGTTTCCATTAGGTTTTCAGTAAGTACTTTCGTGTAAAATTGAAATGTATAGTATTAGTATTGTCAAAGCATTGTATGCACTGTGATAACAACTATTTTGTCTTGATGTGTAAAGGCAGGAAACAACTTTCAAACCACACAGAATCATGTGGGAAGTTAACCAAAGGTGTTTTCATTAGGTTTGCAGTCAGGACTTTTGAGTACAATTGAAATGTATACTATTAGTATTGTCAAAGCATTGTATGCACTGTGATAAGAACTTTTTTGTCTTGATGTGTAAAGGCAGGAAACAACTTTCAAACCACACAGAATCATGGGGGAAGTTAACTTAAAATGTTCCCATCAGGTTTGCACTCTGCACTATACTGGAATATTGAAATGCATACTACTTTAATGTCAGTACATTGTATGCACTGAGAAATCCACTTTTTTGTCTTTATGTGCAGACCCATGAAACAACTTTCAGGCATCAAAGAATCATGTGGGAAGTTAACCTAAGGTGTTTCCATCAGGTTTGCAGTAAGTACTTTGGTGTAAAATTGAAACGTATGCTATCAGTATTGTCAAAGCATTGTATGCACTGTGATAAGAACTTTTTTGTCTTGATGTGTAAAGGCAGGAAACAACTTTCAAACCACACAGAATCATGTGGGAAGTTAACTTAAAATGTTTCCATCAGGTTTGCACTCTGCACTATACTGGAATATTGAAATGCATACCAGTTTAATGTCAGTACATTGTATGCACTGAGAAATCCACTTTTTTGTCTTTATGTGCAGACCCATGAAACAACTTTCAGGCATCAAAGAATCATGTGGGAAGTTAACCTAAGGTGTTTCCATCAGGTTTGCAGTAAGTACTTTGGTGTAAAATTGAAATGTATGCTATCAGTATTGTCAAAGCATTGTATGCACTGTGATAACAACTTTTTTGTCTTGATGTGTAAAGGCAGGAAACAACTTACAAACCACACAGAATCATGTGGGAAGTTAAGCAAAGGTGTTTTCATTAGGTTTGCAGTCAGGACTTTTGAGTACAATTGAAATGTGTACTACTTTTATGTGAAAGCATTGTAAGCACTGAGATAACAACTTTTTTGTCTTGATGTGTAAGGGCAGGAAACAACTTACAAACCACACAGAATCATGTGGGAAGTTAACTTAAAATGTTTCCATCAGGTTTGCACTGTGCACTTTGGTTGAAAATTGACATGTATAGTACTTTAATGTCAGAACATTGTATGCCCTAAGATAACAACTTTTTTGTCTTGATGTGTTGAGGCATGAGGCAACTTTCAAGCTACTCATAATCATGTGGGAAGTTAACCTAAGGTGTTTCCATTTGGTTTTCAGTAAGTACTTTCGTGTAAAATTGAAATGTATAGTATTAGTATTGTCAAAGCATTGTATGCACTGTGATAACAACTATTTTGTCTTGATGTGTAAAGGCAGGAAACAACTTTCAAACCACACAGAATCATGTGGGAAGTTAACCAAAGGTGTTTTCATTAGGTTTGCAGTCAGGACATTTGAGTACAATTGAAATGTATACTATTAGTATTGTCAAAGCATTGTATGCACTGTGATAAGAACTTTTTTGTCTTGATGTGTAAAGGCAGGAAACAACTTTCAAACCACACAGAATCATGTGGGAAGTTAACTTAAAATGTTTCCATCAGGTTTGCACTCTGCACTATACTGGAATATTGAAATGCATACTACTTTAATGTCAGTACATTGTATGCACTGAGAAATCCACTTTTTTGTCTTTATGTGCAGACCCATGAAACAACTTTCAGGCATCAAAGAATCATGTGGGAAGTTAACCTAAGGTGTTTCCATCAGGTTTGCAGTAAGTACTTTGGTGTAAAATTGAAACGTATGCTATCAGTATTGTCAAAGCATTGTATGCACTGTGATAACAACTTTTTTGTCTTGATGTGTAAAGGCAGGAAACAACTTACAAACCACACAGAATCATGTGGGAAGTTAACTTAAAATGTTTCCATCAGGTTTGCACTGTGCACTTTGGTTGAAAATTGACATGTATAGCACTTTAATGTCAGAACATTGTATGCCCTAAGATAACAACTTTTTTGTCTTGATGTGTTGAGGCATGAGGCAACTTTCAAGCTACTCATAATCATGTGGGAAGTTAACCTAAGGTGTTTCCATTAGGTTTTCAGTAAGTACTTTCGTGTAAAATTGAAATGTATAGTATTAGTATTGTCAAAGCATTGTATGCACTGTGATAACAACTATTTTGTCTTGATGTGTAAAGGCAGGAAACAACTTTCAAACCACACAGAATCATGTGGGAAGTTAACCAAAGGTGTTTTCATTAGGTTTGCAGTCAGGACTTTTGAGTACAATTGAAATGTATACTATTAGTATTGTCAAAGCATTGTATGCACTGTGATAAGAACTTTTTTGTCTTGATGTGTAAAGGCAGGAAACAACTTACAAACCACACAGAATCATGTGGGAAGTTAAGC
Source organism: Mobula birostris (assembly GCF_030028105.1). Taxonomy (NCBI): domain Eukaryota; kingdom Metazoa; phylum Chordata; class Chondrichthyes; order Myliobatiformes; family Myliobatidae; genus Mobula; species Mobula birostris. The sequence continues at coordinate 42,710 of NW_027278251.1, forward strand.
AAAGGTGTTTTCATTAGGTTTGCAGTCAGGACTTTTGAGTACAATTGAAATGTGTACTACTTTTATGTGAAAGCATTGTAAGCACTGAGATAACAACTTTTTTGTCTTGATGTGTAAAGGCAGGAAACAACTTACAAACCACACAGAATCATGTGGGAAGTTAACTTAAAATGTTTCCATCAGGTTTGCACTCTGCACTTTGGTTGAAAATTGACATGTATAGCACTTTAATGTCAGAACATTGTATGCCCTAAGATAACAACTTTTTTGTCTTGATGTGTTGAGGCATGAGGCAACTTTCAAGCTACTCATAATCATGTGGGAAGTTAACCTAAGGTGTTTCCATTAGGTTTTCAGTAAGTACTTTCGTGTAAAATTGAAATGTATAGTATTAGTATTGTCAAAGCATTGTATGCACTGTGATAACAACTATTTTGTCTTGATGTGTAAAGGCAGGAAACAACTTTCAAACCACACAGAATCATGTGGGAAGTTAACCAAAGGTGTTTTCATTAGGTTTGCAGTCAGGACTTTTCAGTACAATTGAAATGTATACTACTTTTATGTGAAAGCATTGTAAGCACTGTGATAACAACTTTTTTGTCTTGATGTGTAAAGGCAGGAAACAACTTACAAACCACACAGAATCATGTGGGAAGTTAACCTTAGGTGTTTCCATTAGGTTTGCAGTGAGTGCTTTGGTGTAAAATTGAAATGTATACTATTAGTATTGTCAAAGCATTGTATGCACTGTGATAAGAACTTTTTTGTCTTGATGTCAAAAGGCAGGAAACAACTTTCAAACCACACAGAATCATGTGGGAAGTTAACTTAAAATGTTTCCATCAGGTTTGCACTCTGCACTATACTGGAATATTGAAATGCATACTACTTTAATGTCAGTACATTATATGCACTGAGAAATCCACTTTTTTGTCTTTATGTGCAGACCCATGAAACAACTTTCAGGCATCAAAGAATCATGTGGGAAGTTAACCTAAGGTGTTTCCATCAGGTTTGCAGTAAGTACTTTGGTGTAAAATTGAAACGTATGCTATCAGTATTGTCAAAGCATTGTATGCACTGTGATAAGAACTTTTTTGTCTTGATGTGTAAAGGCAGGAAACAACTTACAATCCGCACAGAATCATGTGGGAAGTTAAGCAAATGTGTTTTCATTAGGTTTGCAGTCAGGACTTTTGAGTACAATTGAAATGTGTACTACTTTTATGTGAAAGCATTGTAAGCACTGAGATAACAACTTTTTTGTCTTGATGTGTAAAGGCAGGAAACAACTTACAAACCACACAGAATCATGTGGGAAGTTAACTTAAAATGTTTCCATCAGGTTTGCACTCTGCACTTTGGTTGAAAATTGACATGTATAGCACTTTAATGTCAGAACATTGTATGCCCTAAGATAACAACGTTTTTGTCTTGATGTGTTGAGGCATGAGGCAACTTTCAAGCTACTCATAATCATGTGGGAAGTTAACCTAAGGTGTTTCCATTAGGTTTTCAGTAAGTACTTTCGTGTAAAATTGAAATGTATAGTATTAGTATTGTCAAAGCATTGTATGCACTGTGATAACAACTATTTTGTCTTGATGTGTAAAGGCAGGAAACAACTTTCAAACCACACAGAATCATGTGGGAAGTTACCCAAAGGTGTTTTCATTAGGTTTGCAGTCAGGACTTTTGAGTACAATTGAAATGTATACTACTTTTATGTGAAAGCATTGTAAGCACTGAGATAACAACTTTTTTGTCTTTATGCGTAGAGGCACGAAACAACTTTGAAACTACTCATAATGATGTGGGAAGTTAACCTAAGGTGTTTCCATCAGGTTTGCAGTAAGTACTTTAGTGTAAAATTGAAACGTATGCTATCAGTATTGTCAAAGCATTGTATGCACTGTGATAACAACTTTTTTGTCTTGATGTGTAAAGGCAGGAAACAACGTACAAACCACACAGCATCATGTGGGAAGTTAAGCAAAGGTGTTTTCATTAGGTTTGCAGTCAGGACTTTTGAGTACAATTGAAATGTATACTACTTTTATGTGAAAGCATTGTAAGCACTGAGATAACAACTTTTTTGTCTTTATGTGTAGAGGTACGAATCAACTTTGAAACTACTCATAATGATGTGGGAAGTTAACCTAAGGTGTTTCCATCAGGTTTGCAGTAAGTACTTTGGTGTAAAATTGAAACGTATGCTATCAGTATTGTCAAAGCATTGTATGCACTGTGATAACAACTTTTTTGTCTTGATGTGTAAAGGCAGGAAACAACTTAGAAACCACACAGAAACATGTGGGAAGTTAAGCAAAGGTGTTTTCATCAGGTTTGCAGTCAGGACTTTTGAGTACAATTGAAATGTATACTACTTTTATGTGAAAGCATTGTAAGCACTGAGATAACAACTTTTTTGTCTTTTTGTGTAGAGGTACGAATCGACTTTGAAACTACTCATAATCATCTGGGAAGTTAACCTAACGTGTTTCCATTAGGTTTCCAGTAAGTGCTTTGGTGTAAAATTGAAATGTATACTATTAGTATTGTCAAAGCATTGTATGCACTGTGATAACAACTTTTTTGTCTTGATGTGCAAAGGCAGGAAACAACTTACAAACCACACAGAATCATGTGGGAAGTTATCCAAAGGTGTTTCCATTAGGTTTGCAGTAAGTGCTTTGGTGTAAAATTGAAATGTATACTATTAGCATTGTCAAAGCATTATATGCACTGTGATAACAACTTCTTTGTCTTGATGTGTAAAGGCAGGAAACAACTTACAAACCACACAGAATCATGTGGGAAGTTAACTTAAAATGTTTCCATCAGGTTTGCACTCTGCACTATACTGGAATATTGAAATGCATACTGCTTTAATGTCAGTACATTGTATGCACTGAGAAATCCACTTTTTTGTCTTTATGTGCAGACCCATGAAACAACTTTCAGGCATCAAAGAATCATGTGGGAAGTTAACCTAAGGTGTTTCCATCAGGTTTGCAGTAAGTACTTTGGTGTAAAATTGAAACGTATGCTATCAGTATTGTCAAAGCATTGTATGCACTGTGATAACAACTTTTTTGTCTTGATGTGTAAAGGCAGGAAACAACTTACAAACCACACAGAATCATGGGGGGAGTTAAGCAAAGGTGTTTTCATTAGGTTTGCAGTCAGGACTTTTGAGTACAATTGAAATGTATACTACTTTTATGTGAAAGCATTGTAAGCACTGAGATAACAACTTTTTTGTCTTTATGTGTAGAGGTACGAATCAACTTTGAAGCTACTCATAATCATCTGGGAAGTTAACCTAAGGTGTTTCCATTAGGTTTGCAGTAAGTGCTTTGGTGTAAAATTGAAATGTATACTATTAGTATTGCCAAAGCATTGTATGCACTGTGATAACAACTTTTTTGTCTTGATGTGTAAAGGCAGGAATCAACTTACAAACCACACAGAATCATGTGGGAAGTTAACTTAAAATGTTTCCATCAGGTTTGCACTCTGCACTTTGGTTGAAAATTGACATGTATAGCACTTTAATGTCAGAACATTGTATGCCCTAAGATAACAACTTTTTTGTCTTATTGTGTTGAGGCATGAGGCAACTTTCAAGCTACTCAGAATCATGTGGGAAGTTAACCTAAGGTGTTTGCATTAGGTTTGCAGTAACGACTTTGGTGTAAAATTGAAACGTATGCTATCAGTATTGTCAAAGCATTGTATGCACTGTGATAACAACTTTTTTGTCTTGATGTGTAAAGGCAGGAAACAACTTACAAACCACACAGAAACATGTGGGAAGTTAAGCAAAGGTGTTTTCATTAGGTTTGCAGTCAGGACTTTTGAGTACAATTGAAATGTATACTACTTTTATGTGAAAGCATTGTAAGCACTGAGATAACAACTTTTTTGTCTTTTTGTGTAGAGGTACGAATCGACTTTGAAACTACTCATAATCACCTGGGAAGTTAACCTAACGTGTTTCCATTAGGTTTCCAGTAAGTGCTTTTGTGTAAAATTGAAATGTATACGATTAGTATTGTCAAAGCATTGTATGCACTGTGATAACAACTTTTTGTCTTGGTGTGCAAAGGTAGGAAACAACTTACAAACCACACAGAATCATGTGGGAAGTTATCCAAAGGTGTTTCCATTAGGTTTGCAGTAAGTGCTTTGGTGTAAAATTGAAATGTATACTATTAGTATTGTCAAAGCATTATATGCACTGTGATAACAACTTTTTTGTCTTGATGTGTAAAGGCAGGAAACAACTTACAAACCACACAGAATCATGTGGGAAGTTAACTTAAAATGTTTCCTTCAGGTTTGCACTCTGCACTATACTGGAATATTGAAATGCATACTGCTTTAATGTCAGTACATTGTATGCACTGAGAAATCCACTTATTTGTCTTTATGTGCAGACCCATGAAACAACTTTCAGGCATCAAAGAATCATGTGGGAAGTTAACCTAAGGTGTTTCCATCAGGTTTGCAGTAAGTACTTTGGTGTAAAATTGAAACGTATGCTATCAGTATTGTCAAAGCATTGTATGCACTGTGATAACAACTTTTTTGTCTTGATGTGTAAAGGCAGGAAACAACTTACAAACCACACAGAATCATGGGGGGAGTTAAGCAAAGGTGTTTTCATTAGGTTTGCAGTCAGGACTTTTGAGTACAATTGAAATGTATACTACTTTTATGTGAAAGCATTGTAAGCACTGAGATAACAACTTTTTTGTCTTTATGTGTAGAGGTACGAATCAACTTTGAAGCTACTCATAATCATCTGGGAAGTTAACCTAAGGTGTTTCCATTAGGTTTGCAGTAAGTGCTTTGGTGTAAAATTGAAATGTATACTATTAGTATTGCCAAAGCATTGTATGCACTGTGATAACAACTTTTTTGTCTTGATGTGTAAAGGCAGGAATCAACTTACAAACCACACAGAATCATGTGGGAAGTTAACTTAAAATGTTTCCATCAGGTTTGCACTCTGCACTATACTGGAATATTGAAATGCATACTACTTTAATGTCAGTACATTGTATGCACTGAGAAATCCACTTTTTTGTCTTTATGTGCAGACCCATGAAACAACTTTCAGGCATCAAAGAATCATGTGGGAAGTTAACCTAAGGTGTTTCCATCAGGTTTGCAGTAAGTACTTTGGTGTAAAATTGAAACGTATGCTATCAGTATTGTCAAAGCATTGTATGCACTGTGATAACAACTTTTTTGTCTTGATGTGTAAAGGCAGGAAACAACTTACAAACCACACAGAATCATGTGGGAAGTTAAGCAAAGGTGTTTTCATTAGGTTTGCAGTCAGGACTTTTGAGTACAATTGAAATGTATACTACTTTTATTTGAAATCATTGTAAGCACTGAGATAACAACTTTTTTGTCTTGATGTGTAAAGGCAGGAAACAACTTACAAACCGTACAGAATCATGTGGGAAGTTAACTTAGAATGTTTCCATCAGGTTTGCACTCTGCACTATGGTTGAAAATTGACATGTATAGCACTTTCATGTCAGAACACTGATTGCCCTAAGATATCAACTTTTTTGTCTTGATGTGTAGAGGCATGAGGCAACTTTCAAGCTACTCATAATCATGTGGGAAGTTAACCTGAGGTGTTTCCATTAGGTTTGCAGTAAGTACTTTCGTGTAAAATTGAAATGTATAGTATTAGTATTATCAAAGCATTGTATGCACTGTGATAACAACTATTTTGTCTTGATGTGTGAAGGCAGGAAACAACTTTCAAACCACACAGAATCATGTGGGAAGTTAACCAAAGGTGTTTTCATTAGGTTTGCAGTCAGGACTTTTGAGTACATTTGAAATGTATACTACTTTTATGTGAAAGCATTGTAAGCACTGAGATAACAACTTTTTTGTCTTTATGCGTAGAGGCACGAAACAACTTTGAAACTACTCATAATGATGTGGGAAGTTAACCTAAGGTGTTTCCATCAGGTTTGCAGTAAGTGCTTTGGTGTAAAATTGAAATGTATACTATTAGTATTGTCAAAGCATTATATGCACTGTGATAACAACTTTTTTGTCTTGATGTGTAAAGGCAGGAAACAACTTACAAACCACACAGAATCATGTGGGAAGTTAACTTAAAATGTTTCCATCAGGTTTGCACTCTGCACTATACTGGAATATTGAAATGCATACTGCTTTAATGTCAGTACATTGTACGTACTGAGAAATCCACTTTTTGTCTTTATGTGCAGACCCATGAAACAACTTTCAGGCATCAAAGAATCATGTGGGAAGTTACCCTAAGGTGTTTCCATCAGATTTGCAGTAAGTACTTTGGTGTAAAATTGGAACGTATGCTATCAGTATTGTCAAAGCATTCTATGCACTGTGATAACAACTTTTTTGTCTTGATGTGTAAAGGCAGGAAACAACATACAAACCACACAGAATCATGTGGGAAGTTAAGCAAAGGTGTTTTCATTAGGTTTGCAGTCAGGACTTTTGAGTACAATTGAAATGTATACTACTTTTATGTGAAAGCATTGTAAGCACTGAGATAACAACTTTTTTGTTTTTATGCGTAGAGGCACGAAACAACTTTGAAACTACTCATAATGATGTGGGAACTTAACCTAAGGTGTTTCCATCAGGTTTGCAGTAAGTACTTTGGTGTAAAATTGAAACGTATACTATTAGTATTGTCAAAGCATTATATGCACTGTGATAACAACTTTTTTGTCTTGATGTGTAAAGGCAGGAAACAACTTACAAACCACACAGAATCATGTGGGAAGTTAACTTAAAATGTTTCCATCAGGTTTGCACTCTGCACTATACTGGAATATTGAAATGCATACTGCTTTAATGTCAGTACATTGTATGCACTGAGAAATCCACTTTTTTGTCTTTATGTGCAGACCCATGAAACAACTTTCAGGCATCAAAGAATCATGTGGGAAGTTAACCTAAGGTGTTTCCATCAGGTTTGCAGTAAGTACTTTGGTGTAAAATTGAAACGTATGCTATCAGTATTGTCAAAGCATTGTATGCACTGTGATAACAACTTTTTTGTCTTGATGTGTAAAGGCAGGAAACAACATACAAACCACACAGAATCATGTGGGAAGTTAAGCAAAGGTGTTTTCATTAGGTTTGCAGTCAGGACTTTTGAGTACAATTGAAATGTATACTACTTTTATGTGAAAGCATTGTAAGCACTGAGATAACAACTTTTTTGTCTTGATCTGTAAAGGCAGGAAACAACTTACAAACCACACGGAATCATGTGGGAAGTTAACTTAGAATGTTTCCATCAGGTTTGCACTCTGCACTTTGGTTGAAAATTGACATGTATAGCACTTTCATGTCAGAACACTGATTGCCCTAAGATATCAACTTTTTTGTCTTGATGTGTAGAGGCATGAGGCAACTTTCAAGCTACTCATAATCATGTGGGAAGTTAACCTAAGGTGTTTCCATTAGGTTTGCAGTAAGTACTTTCGTGTAAAATTGAAATGTATAGTATTAGTATTATCAAAGCATTGTATGCACTGTGATAACAACTATTTTGTCTTGATGTGTGAAGGCAGGAAACAACTTTCAAACCACACAGCATCATGTGGGAAGTTAAGCAAAGGTGTTTTCATTAGGTTTGCAGTCAGGACTTTTGAGTACATTTGAAATGTATACTACTTTTATGTGAAAGCATTGTAAGCACTGAGATAACAACTTTTTTGTCTTTATGCGTAGAGGCACGAAACAACTTTGAAACTACTCATAATGATGTGGGAAGTTAACCTAAGGTGTTTCCATCAGGTTTGCAGTAAGTACTTTGGTGTAAAATTGAAACGTATGCTATCAGTATTGTCAAAGCATTGTATGCACTGTGATAACAACTTTTTTGTCTTGATGTGTAAAGGCAGGAAACAACTTACAAACCACACAGAAACATGTGGGAAGTTAAGCAAAAGTGTTTTCATTAGGTTTGCAGTCAGGACTTTTGAGTACAATTGAAATGTATACTACTTTTATGTGAAAGCATTGTAAGCACTGAGATAACAACTTTTTTGTCTTTATGCGTAGAGGCACGAAACAACTTTGAAACTACTCATAATCATCTGGGAAGTTAACCTAACGTGTTTCCATTAGGTTTCCAGTAAGTGCTTTGGTGTAAAATTGAAATGTATACTATTAGTATTGTCAAAGCATTGTATGCACTGTGATAACAACTTTTTTGTCTTGATGTGCAAAGGCAGGAAACAACTTACAAACCACACAGAATCATGTGGGAAGTTATCCAAAGGTGTTTCCATTAGGTTTGCAGTAAGTGCTTTGGTGTAAAATTGAAATGTATACTATTAGTATTGTCAAAGCATTATATGCACTGTGATAACAACTTTTTTGTCTTGATGTGTAAAGGCAGGAAACAACTTACAAACCACACAGAATCATGTGGGAAGTTAACTTAAAATGTTTCCATCAGGTTTGCACTCTGCACTATACTGGAATATTGAAATGCATACTGCTTTAATGTCAGTACATTGTACGTACTGAGAAATCCACTTTTTGTCTTTATGTGCAGACCAATGAAACAACTTTCAGGCATCAAAGAATCATGTGGGAAGTTAACCTAAGGTGTTACCATCAGATTTGCAGTAAGTACTTTGGTGTAAAATTGGAACGTATGCTATCAGTATTGTCAAAGCATTCTATGCACTGTGATAACAACTTTTTTGTCTTGATGTGTAAAGGCAGGAAACAACATACAAACCACACAGAATCATGTGGGAAGTTAAGCAAAGGTGTTTTCATTAGGTTTGCAGTCAGGACTTTTGAGTACAATTGAAATGTATACTACTTTTATGTGAAAGCATTGTAAGCACTGAGATAACAACTTTTTTGTTTTTATGCGTAGAGGCACGAAACAACTTTGAAACTACTCATAATGATGTGGGAACTTAACCTAAGGTGTTTCCATTATGTTTGCAGTAAGTGCTTTGGTGTAAAATTGAAATGTATACTATTAGTATTGTCAAAGCATTGTATGCACTGTGATAACAACTTTTTTGTCTTGATGTGTAAAGGCAGGAAACAACTTACAAACCACACAGAATCATGTGGGAAGTTAACCTAAGGTGTTTCCATTAGGTTTGCAGTGAGTGCTTTGGTGTAAAATTGAAATGTATACTATTAGTATTGTCAAAGCATTGTATGCACTGTGATAAGAACTTTTTTGTCTTGATGTGTAAAGGCAGGAAACAACTTACAAACCACACAGAATCATGTGGGAAGTTAAGCAAAGGTGTTTTCATTGGGTTTGCAGTCAGGACTTTTGAGTACAATTGAAATGTGTACTACTTTTATGTGAAAGCATTGTAAGCACTGAGATAACAACTTTTTTGTCTTGATGTGTAAAGGCAGGAAACAACTTACAAACCACACGGAATCATGTGGGAAGTTAACTTAGAATGTTTCCATCAGGTTTGCACTCTGCACTTTGGTTGAAAATTGACATGTATAGCACTTTAATGTCAGAACACTGATTGCCCTAACATATCAACTTTTTTGTCTTGATGTGTAGAGGCATGAGGCAACTTTCAAGCTACTCATAATCATGTGGGAAGTTAACCTAAGGTGTTTCCATTAGGTTTGCAGTAAGTACTTTCGTGTAAAATTGAAATGCATAGTATTAGTATTATCAAAGCATTGTATGCACTGTGATAACAACTATTTTGTCTTGATGTGTGAAGGCAGGAAACAACTTTCAAACCACACAGAATCATGTGGGAAGTTAACCAAAGGTGTTTTCATTAGGTTTGCAGTAAGTGCTTTGGTGTAAAATTGAAATGTATGCTATCAGTATTATCAAAGCATTGTATGCACTGTGATAATAACTTGTTTGTCTTGATGCGTAGAGGCATGAAACAACTTTCAAGCTACTCATAATCATGTGGGAAGTTAACCAAAGGTGTTTTCATTAGGTTTGCAGTCAGGACTTTTGAGTACAATTGAAATGTATACTACTTTTATGTGAAAGCATTGTAAGCACTGAGATAACAACTTTTTTGTCTTTATGCATAGAGGCACGAAACAACTATGAAGCTACTCATAATCATGTGGGAAGTTAACCTAAGGTGTTTCCATTAGGTTTGCAGTAAGTGCTTTGGTGTAAAATTGAAATGTATACTATTAGTATTGTCAAAGCATTGTATGCACTGTGATAACAACTTTTTTGTCTTGATGTGTAAAGGCAGGAAACAACTTTCAAACCACACAGAATCATGTGGGAAGTTAAGCAAAGGTGTTTTCATTAGGTTTGCAGTCAGGACTTTTGAGTACAATTGAAATGTATACTACTTTTATGTGAAAGCTTTGTAAGCACTGAGATAACAACTGTTTTGTCTTTTTGTGTAGAGATACGAAACAACTTTGAAACTACTCATAATCATGTGGGAAGTTAACCTAAGGTGTTTCCATTAGGTTTGCAGTAAGTGCTTTGGTGTAAAATTGAAATGTATACGATTAGTATTGTCAAAGCATTGTATGCACTGTGATAACAACTTTTTTTTCTTGATGTGTAAGGCAGGAAACAACTTACAAACCACACAGAATCATGTGGGAAGTTAACCTAAGGTGTTTCCATTAGGTTTGCAGTAAGTGCTTTGGAGTACAATTGAAATGTATACTACTTTTATGTGAAAGCATTGTAAGCACTGAGATAACAACTTTTTTGTCTTTATGTGTAGAGGTACGAATCAACTTTGAAGCTACTCATAATCATCTGGGAAGTTAACCTAAGGTGTTTCCATTAGGTTTGCAGTAAGTGCTTTGGTGTAAAATTGAAATGTATACTATTAGTATTGCCGAAGCATTGTATGCACTGTGATAACAACTTTTTTGTCTTGATGTGTAAAGGCAGGAATCAACTTACAAACCACACAGAATCATGTGGGAAGTTAACTTAAAATGTTTCCATCAGGTTTGCACTCTGCATTATACTGGAATATTGAAATGCATACTACTTTAATGTCAGTACATTGTATGCACTGAGAAATCCACTTTTTTGTCTTTATGTGCAGACCCATGAAACAACTTTCAGGCATCAAAGAATCATGTGGGAAGTTAACCTAAGGTGTTTCCATCAGGTTTGCAGTAAGTACTTTGGTGTAAAATTGAAACGTATGCTATCAGTATTGTCAAAGCATTGTATGCACTGTGATAACAACTTTTTTGTCTTGATGTGTAAAGGCAGGAAACAACTTACAAACCACACAGAATCATGTGGGAAGTTAAGCAAAGGTGTTTTCATTAGGTTTGCAGTCAGGACTTTTGAGTACAATTGAAATGTATACTACTTTTATTTGAAATCATTGTAAGCACTGAGATAACAACTTTTTTGTCTTGATGTGTAAAGGCAGGAAACAACTTACAAACCACACAGAATCATGTGGGAAGTTAACTTAGAATGTTTCCATCAGGTTTGCACTCTGCACTTTGGTTGAAAATTGACATGTATAGCAGTTTAATGTCAGAACTTTGTATGCCCTAAGATAACAACTTTTTTGTCTTGATGTGTAGAGGCATGAGGCAACTTTCAAGCTACTCATAATCATGTGGGAAGTTAACCTAAGGTGTTTCCATTAGGTTTGCAGTAAGTACTTTCGTGTAAAATTGAAATGTATAGTATTAGTATTATCAAAGCATTGTATGCACTGTGATAACAACTATTTTGTCTTGATGTGTAAAGGCAGGAAACAACTTTCAAACCACACAGAATCATGTGGGAAGTTAACCAAAGGTGTTTTCATTAGGTTTGCAGTCAGGACATTTGAGTACATTTGAAATGTATACTACTTTTATGTGAAAGCATTGTAAGCACTGAGATAACAACTTTTTTGTCTTTATGCGTAGAGGCACGAAACAACTTTGAAACTACTCATAATGATGTGGGAAGTTAACCTAAGGTGTTTCCATTAGGTTTGCAGTAAGTGCTTTGGTGTAAAATTGAAATGTATACTATTAGTATTGCCAAAGCATTGTATGCACTGTGATAACAACTTTTTTGTCTTGATGTGTAAAGGCAGGAATCAACTTACAAACCACACAGAATCATGTGGGAAGTTAACTTAAAATGTTTCCATCAGGTTTGCACTCTGCACTATACTGGAATATTGAAATGAATACTACTTTAATGTCAGTACATTGTATGCACTGAGAAATCCACTTTTTTGTCTTTATGTGCAGACCCATGAAACAACTTTCAGGCATCAAAGAATCATGTGGGAAGTTAACCGAAGGTGTTTCCATCAGGTTTGCAGTAAGTACTTTGGTGTAAAATTGAAACATATGCTATCAGTATTGTCAAAGCATTGTATGCACTGTGATAACAACTTTTTTGTCTTGATGTGTAAAGGCAGGAAACAACTTACAAACCACACAGAATCATGTGGGAAGTTAACTTAGAATGTTTCCATCAGGTTTGCACTCTGCACTTTGGTTGAAAATTGACATGTATAGCAGTTTAATGTCAGAACTTTGTATGCCCTAAGATAACAACTTTTTTGTCTTGATGTGTAGAGGCATGAGGCAACTTTCAAGCTACTCATAATCATGTGGGAAGTTAACCTAAGGTGTTTCCATTAGGTTTGCAGTAAGTACTTTCGTGTAAAATTGAAATGTATAGTATTAGTATTATCAAAGCATTGTATGCACTGTGATAACAACTATTTTGTCTTGATGTGTAAAGGCAGGAAACAACTTTCAAACCACACAGAATCATGTGGGAAGTTAACCAAAGGTGTTTTCATTAGGTTTGCAGTCAGGACATTTGAGTACATTTGAAATGTATACTACTTTTATGTGAAAGCATTGTAAGCACTGAGATAACAACTTTTTTGTCTTTATGCGTAGAGGCACGAAACAACTTTGAAACTACTCATAATGATGTGGGAAGTTAACCTAAGGTGTTTCCATTAGGTTTGCAGTAAGTGCTTTGGTGTAAAATTGAAATGTATACTATTAGTATTGCCAAAGCATTGTATGCACTGTGATAACAACTTTTTTGTCTTGATGTGTAAAGGCAGGAATCAACTTACAAACCACACAGAATCATGTGGGAAGTTAACTTAAAATGTTTCCATCAGGTTTGCACTCTGCACTATACTGGAATATTGAAATGAATACTACTTTAATGTCAGTACATTGTATGCACTGAGAAATCCACTTTTTTGTCTTTATGTGCAGACCCATGAAACAACTTTCAGGCATCAAAGAATCATGTGGGAAGTTAACCGAAGGTGTTTCCATCAGGTTTGCAGTAAGTACTTTGGTGTAAAATTGAAACATATGCTATCAGTATTGTCAAAGCATTGTATGCACTGTGATAACAACTTTTTTGTCTTGATGTGTAAAGGCAGGAAACAACTTACAAACCACACAGAATCATGTGGGAAGTTAACTTAGAATGTTTCCATCAGGTTTGCACTCTGCACTTTGGTTGAAAATTGACATGTATAGCAGTTTAATGTCAGAACTTTGTATGCCCTAAGATAACAACTTTTTTGTCTTGATGTGTAGAGGCATGAGGCAACTTTCAAGCTACTCATAATCATGTGGGAAGTTAACCTAAGGTGTTTCCATTAGGTTTGCAGTAAGTACTTTCGTGTAAAATTGAAATGTATAGTATTAGTATAATCAAAGCATTGTATGCACTGTGATAACAACTATTTTGTCTTCATGTGTAAAGGCAGGAAACAACTTTTAAACCACACAGAATCATGTGGGAAGTTAACCAAAGGTGTTTTCATTAGGTTTGCAGTCAGGACATTTGAGTACATTTGAAATGTATACTACTTTTATGTGAAAGCATTGTAAGCACTGAGATAACAACTTTTTTGTCTTTATGCGTAGAGGCACGAAACAACTTTGAAACTACTCATAATGATGTGGGAAGTTAACCTAAGGTTTTTCCATCAGGTTTGCAGTAAGTACTTTGGTGTGAAATTGAAACGTATGCTATCAGTATTGTCAAAGCATTGTATGCACTGTGATAACAACTTTTTTGTCTTGATGTGTAAAAGCAGGAAACAACTTACAAACCACACAGAATCATGTGGGAAGTTAAGCAAAGGTGTTTTCATTAGGTTTGCAGTCAGGACTTTTGAGTACAATTGAAATGTATACTACTTTTATGTGAAAGCATTGTAAGCACTGAGATAACAACTTCTTTGTCTTTTTGTGTAGAGGTACGAATCGACTTTGAAACTACTCATAATCATCTGGGAAGTTAACCTAAGGTGTTTCCATTAGGTTTCCAGTAAGTGCTTTGGTGTAAAATTGAAATGTATAGTATTAGTATTGTCAAAGCATTGTATGCACTGTGATAACAACTATTTTGTCTTGATGTGTAAAGGCAGGAAACAACTTTCAAACCACACAGAATCATGTGGGAAGTTAACCAAAGGTGTTTTCATTAGGTTTGCAGTCAGGACTTTTGAGTACAATTGAAATGTATACTACTTTTATGTGAAAGCATTGTAAGCACTGTGATTCAACTTTTTTGTCTTGATGTGTAAAGGCAGGAAACAACTTACAAACCACACAGAATCATGTGGGAAGTTAACCTAAGGTGTTTCCATTAGGTTTGCAGTGAGTGCTTTGGTGTAAAATTGAAATGTGTACTATTAGTATTGTCAGAGCATTGTATGCACTGTGATAAGAACTTTTTTGTCTTGATGTGAAAAGGCAGGAAACAACTTTCAAACCACACAGAATCATGTGGGAAGTTAACTTAAAATGTTTCCATCAGGTTTGCACTCTGCACTATACTGGAATATTGAAATGCATACTACTTTAATGTCAGTACATTGTATGCACTGAGAAATCCACTTTTTTGTCTTTATGTGCAGACCCATGAAACAACTTTCAGGCATCAAAGAATCATGTGGGAAGTTAACTTAAAATGTTTCCATCAGGTTTGCACTCTGCACTTTGGTTGAAAATTGACATGTATAGCACTTTAATGTCAGAACATTGTATGCCCTAAGATAACAACTTTTTTGTCTTGATGTGTTGAGGCATGAGGCAACTTTCAAGCTACTCATAATCATGTCGGAAGTTAACCTAAGGTGTTTCCATTAGGTTTTCAGTAAGTACTTTCGTGTAAAATTGAAATGTATAGTATTAGTATTGTCAAAGCATTGTATGCACTGTGATAACAACTATTTTGTCTTGATGTGTAAAGGCAGGAAACAACTTTCAAACCACACAGAATGTTGTGGGAAGTTAACCAAAGGTGTTTTCATTAGGTTTGCAGTCAGGACTTTTGAGTACAATTGAAATGTATACTACTTTTATGTGAAAGCATTGTAAGCACTGAGATAACAACTTTTTTGTCTTTATGCAGGAGGCACGAAACAACTTTGAAACTACTCATAATGATGTGGGAAGTTAACCTAAGGTGTTTCCATCAGGTTTGCAGTAAGTACTTTGGTGTAAAATTGAAACGTATGCTATCAGTATTGTCAAAGCATTGTATGCACTGTGATAACATCTTTTTTGTCTTGATGTGTAAAGGCAGGAAACAACGTACAAACCACACAGCATCATGTGGGAAGTTAAGCAAAGGTGTTTTCATTAGGTTTGCAGTCAGGACTTTTGAGTACAATTGAAATGTATACTACTTTTATGTGAAAGCATTGTAAGCACTGAGATAACAACTTTTTTGTCTTTTGTAGAGGTACGAAATCAACTTTGAAACTACTCATAATCATCTGGGAAGTTAACCTAAGGTGTTTCCATTAGGTTTGCAGTAAGTGCTTTGGTTGTAAAATTGAAATGTATACTATTAGTATTGTCAAAGCATTGTATGCACTGTGATAACAACTTTTTTGTCTTGATGTGTAAAGGCAGGAAACAACTTACAAACCACACAGAATCATGTGGGAAGTTAACCTCAGGTGTTTCCATTAGGTTTGCAGTGAGTGCTTTGGTGTAAAATTGAAATGTATACTATTAGTATTGTCAAAGCATTGTATGCACTGTGATAAGAACTTTTTTGTCTTGATGTGTAAAGGCAGGAAACAACTTACAAACCACACAGAATCATGTGGGAAGTTAAGCAAAGGTGTTTTCATTAGGTTTGCAGTCAGGGACTTTTGAGTACAATTGAAATGTGTACTACTTTTTATGTGAAAGCATTGTAAGCACTGAGATAACAACTTTTTTGTCTTGATGTGTAAAGGCAGGAAACAACTTTCAAACCACACGGAATCATGTGGGAAGTTAACTTAGAATGTTTCCATCAGGTTTGCACTCTGCACTTTGGTTGAAAATTGACGTGTATAGCACTTTAATGTCAGAACACTGATTGCCCTAAGATATCAACTTTTTTGTCTTGATGTGTAGAGGCATGAGGGCAACTTTCAAGCTACTCATAATCATGTGGGAAGTTAACCTAAGGTGTTTCCATTAGGTTTGCAGTAAGTACTTTCGTGTGAAATTGAAATGTATAGTATTAGTATTATCAAAGCATTGTATGCACTGTGATAACAACTATTTTGTCTTGATGTGTGAAGGCAGGAAACAACTTTCAAACCACACAGAATCATGTGGGAAGTTAACCAAAGGTGTTTTCATTAGGTTTGCAGTAAGTGCTTTGGTGTAAAATTGAAATGTATGCCTATCAGTATTGTCAAAGCATTGTATGCACTGTGATAATAACTTGTTTGTCTTGATGCGTAGAGGCATGAAACAACTTTCAAGCTACTCATAATCATGTGGGAAGTTAACCAAAGGTGTTTTCATTAGGTTTGCAGTCAGGACTTTTGAGTACAATTGAAATGTATACTACTTTTATGTGAAAGCATTGTAAGCACTGAGATAACAACTTTTTTGTCTTAAGCATAGAGGCACGAAACAACTATGAAGCTACTCATAATCATGTGGGAAGTTAACCTAAGGTGTTCCATTAGGTTTGCAGTAAGTGCTTTGGTGTAAATTGAAATGTTATACTATTAGTATTGTCAAAGCATTGTATGCACTGTGATAACAACTTTTTTGTCTTGATGTGTAAAGGCAGGAAACAACTTTCAAACCACACAGAATCATGTGGGAAGTTAAGCAAAGGTGTTTTCATTAGGTTTGCAGTCAGGACTTTTGAGTACAATTGAAATGTATACTACTTTTATGTGAAAGCTTTGTAAGCACTGAGCTAACAACTGTTTTGTCTTTTGTGTAGAGATACGAAACAACTTTGAAACTACTCATAATCATGTGGGAAGTTAACCTAAGGTGTTTCCATTAGGTTTGGCAGTAAGTGCTTTGGTGGTAAAATTGAAATGTATACGATTAGTATTGTCAAAGCATTGTATGCACTGTGATAACAACTTTTTTTTCTTGATGTGTAAGGCAGGAAACAACTTACAAACCACACAGAATCATGTGGGAAGTTAACCTAAGGTGTTTCCATTAGGTTTGCAGTAAGTGCTTTGGAGTACAATTGAAATGTATACTACTTTTATGTGAAAGCATTGTAAGTACTGAGATAACAACTTTTTTGTCCTTTATGTGTAGAGGTACGAATCAACTTTGTAGCTACTCATAATCATCTGGAAGTTAACCTAAGGTGTTTCCATTAGGTTGCAGTAAGTGCTTTGGTGTAAAATTGAAATGTATACTATTAGTATTGCCGAAGCATTGTATGCACTGTGATAACAACTTTTTGTCTTGATGTGTAAAGGCAGGAATCAACTTACAAACCACACAGAATCATGTGGGAAGTTAACTTAAAATGTTTCCATCAGGTTTGCACTCTGCAATTATACTGGAATATTGAAATGCATACTACTTTAATGTCAGTACATTGTATGCACTGAGAAATCCACTTTTTTGTCTTTATGTGCAGACCCATGAAACAACTTTCAGGCATCAAAGAATCATGTGGGAAGTTAACCTAAGGTGTTTCCATCAGGTTTGCAGTAAGTACTTTGGTGTAAAATTGAAACGTATGCTATCAGTATTGTCAAAGCATTGTATGCACTGTGATAACAACTTTTTTGTCTTGATGTGTAAAGGCAGGAAACAACTTACAAAACCACACAGAATCATGTGGGAAGTTAAGCAAAGGTGTTTTCATTAGGTTTGCAGTCAGGACTTTTGAGTACAATTGAAATGTATACTACTTTTATTGAAATCATTGTAAGCACTGAGATAACAACTTTTTTGTCTTGATGTGTAAAGGCAGGAAACAACTTACAAACCACACAGAATCATGTGGGAAGTTAACTTAGAATGTTTCCATCAGGTTTGCACTCTGCACTGTGGTTGAAAATTGACATGTATAGCAGTTTAATGTCAGAACTTTGTATGCCCTAAGATAACAACTTTTTTGTCTTGATGTGTAGAGGCATGAGGCAACTTTCAAGCTACTCATAATCATGTGGGAAGTTAACCTAAGGTGTTTCCATTAGGTTTGCAGTAAGTACTTTCGTGTAAAATTGAAATGTATAGTATTAGTATTATCAAAGCATTGTATGCACTGTGATAACAACTATTTTGTCTTGATGTGTAAAGGCAGGAAACAACTTTCAAACCACACAGAATCATGTGGGAAGTTAACCAAAGGTGTTTTCATTAGGTTTGCAGTCAGGACATTTGAGTACATTTGAAATGTATACTACTTTTATGTGAAAGCATTGTAAGCACTGAGATAACAACTTTTTTGTCTTTATGCGTAGAGGCACGAAACAACTTTGAAACTACTCATAATGATGTGGGAAGTTAACCTAAGGTGTTTCCATTAGGTTTGCAGTAAGTGCTTTGGTGTAAAATTGAAATGTATACTATTAGTATTGCCAAAGCATTGTATGCACTGTGATAACAACTTTTTTGTCTTGATGTGTAAAGGCAGGAATCAACTTACAAACCACACAGAATCATGTGGGAAGTTAACTTAAAATGTTTCCATCAGGTTTGCACTCTGCACTATACTGGAATATTGAAATGAATACTACTTTAATGTCAGTACATTGTATGCACTGAGAAATCCACTTTTTTGTCTTTATGTGCAGACCCATGAAACAACTTTCAGGCATCAAAGAATCATGTGGGAAGTTAACCGAAGGTGTTTCCATCAGGTTTGCAGTAAGTACTTTGGTGTAAAATTGAAACATATGCTATCAGTATTGTCAAAGCATTGTATGCACTGTGATAACAACTTTTTTGTCTTGATGTGTAAAGGCAGGAAACAACTTACAAACCACACAGAATCATGTGGGAAGTTAACTTAGAATGTTTCCATCAGGTTTGCACTCTGCACTTTGGTTGAAAATTGACATGTATAGCAGTTTAATGTCAGAACTTTGTATGCCCTAAGATAACAACTTTTTTGTCTTGATGTGTAGAGGCATGAGGCAACTTTCAGCTACTCATAATCATGTGGGAAGTTAACCTAAGGTGTTTCCATTAGGTTTGCAGTAAGTACTTTCGTGTAAAATTGAAATGTATAGTATTAGTATAATCAAAGCATTGTATGCACTGTGATAACAACTATTTTGTCTTCATGTGTAAAGGCAGGAAACAACTTTTAAACCACACAGAATCATGTGGGAAGTTAACCAAAGGTGTTTTCATTAGGTTTGCAGTCAGGACATTTGAGTACATTTGAAATGTATACTACTTTTATGTGAAAGCATTGTAAGCACTGAGATAACAACTTTTTTGTCTTTATGCGTAGAGGCACGAAACAACTTTGAAACTACTCATAATGATGTGGGAAGTTAACCTAAGGTTTTTCCATCAGGTTTGCAGTAAGTACTTTGGTGTGAAATTGAAACGTATGCTATCAGTATTGTCAAAGCATTGTATGCACTGTGATAACAACTTTTTTGTCTTGATGTGTAAAAGCAGGAAACAACTTACAAACCACACAGAATCATGTGGGAAGTTAAGCAAAGGTGTTTTCATTAGGTTTGCAGTCAGGACTTTTGAGTACAATTGAAATGTATACTACTTTTATGTGAAAGCATTGTAAGCACTGAGATAACAACTTCTTTGTCTTTTTGTGTAGAGGTACGAATCGACTTTGAAACTACTCATAATCATCTGGGAAGTTAACCTAAGGTGTTTCCATTAGGTTTCCAGTAAGTGCTTTGGTGTAAAATTGAAATGTATAGTATTAGTATTGTCAAAGCATTGTATGCACTGTGATAACAACTATTTTGTCTTGATGTGTAAAGGCAGGAAACAACTTTCAAACCACACAGAATCATGTGGGAAGTTAACCAAAGGTGTTTTCATTAGGTTTGCAGTCAGGACTTTTGAGTACAATTGAAATGTATACTACTTTTATGTGAAAGCATTGTAAGCACTGTGATTCAACTTTTTTGTCTTGATGTGTAAAGGCAGGAAACAACTTACAAACCACACAGAATCATGTGGGAAGTTAACCTAAGGTGTTTCCATTAGGTTTGCAGTGAGTGCTTTGGTGTAAAATTGAAATGTGTACTATTAGTATTGTCAGAGCATTGTATGCACTGTGATAAGAACTTTTTTGTCTTGATGTGAAAAGGCAGGAAACAACTTTCAAACCACACAGAATCATGTGGGAAGTTAACTTAAAATGTTTCCATCAGGTTTGCACTCTGCACTATACTGGAATATTGAAATGCATACTACTTTAATGTCAGTACATTGTATGCACTGAGAAATCCACTTTTTTGTCTTTATGTGCAGACCCATGAAACAACTTTCAGGCATCAAAGAATCATGTGGGAAGTTAACTTAAAATGTTTCCATCAGGTTTGCACTCTGCACTTTGGTTGAAAATTGACATGTATAGCACTTTAATGTCAGAACATTGTATGCCCTAAGATAACAACTTTTTTGTCTTGATGTGTTGAGGCATGAGGCAACTTTCAAGCTACTCATAATCATGTCGGAAGTTAACCTAAGGTGTTTCCATTAGGTTTTCAGTAAGTACTTTCGTGTAAAATTGAAATGTATAGTATTAGTATTGTCAAAGCATTGTATGCACTGTGATAACAACTATTTTGTCTTGATGTGTAAAGGCAGGAAACAACTTTCAAACCACACAGAATGTTGTGGGAAGTTAACCAAAGGTGTTTTCATTAGGTTTGCAGTCAGGACTTTTGAGTACAATTGAAATGTATACTACTTTTATGTGAAAGCATTGTAAGCACTGAGATAACAACTTTTTTGTCTTTATGCAGGAGGCACGAAACAACTTTGAAACTACTCATAATGATGTGGGAAGTTAACCTAAGGTGTTTCCATCAGGTTTGCAGTAAGTACTTTGGTGTAAAATTGAAACGTATGCTATCAGTATTGTCAAAGCATTGTATGCACTGTGATAACATCTTTTTTGTCTTGATGTGTAAAGGCAGGAAACAACGTACAAACCACACAGCATCATGTGGGAAGTTAAGCAAAGGTGTTTTCATTAGGTTTGCAGTCAGGACT
Source organism: Mobula birostris (assembly GCF_030028105.1). Lineage (NCBI taxonomy): Eukaryota > Metazoa > Chordata > Chondrichthyes > Myliobatiformes > Myliobatidae > Mobula > Mobula birostris. Next base: position 64,211 of record NW_027278251.1, read on the forward strand.
TTTGAGTACAATTGAAATGTATACTACTTTTATGTGAAAGCATTGTAAGCACTGAGATAACAACTTTTTTGTCTTTATGTGTAGAGGTACGAATCAACTTTGAAACTACTCATAATCATCTGGGAAGTTAACCTAAGGTGTTTCCATTAGGTTTGCAGTAAGTGCTTTGGTGTAAAATTGAAATGTATACTATTAGTATTGTCAAAGCATTGTATGCACTGTGATAACAACTTTTTTGTCTTGATGTGTAAAGGCAGGAAACAACTTACAAACCACACAGAATCATGTGGGAAGTTAACCTCAGGTGTTTCCATTAGGTTTGCAGTGAGTGCTTTGGTGTAAAATTGAAATGTATACTATTAGTATTGTCAAAGCATTGTATGCACTGTGATAAGAACTTTTTTGTCTTGATGTGTAAAGGCAGGAAACAACTTACAAACCACACAGAATCATGTGGGAAGTTAAGCAAAGGTGTTTTCATTAGGTTTGCAGTCAGGACTTTTGAGTACAATTGAAATGTGTACTACTTTTATGTGAAAGCATTGTAAGCACTGAGATAACAACTTTTTTGTCTTGATGTGTAAAGGCAGGAAACAACTTTCAAACCACACGGAATCATGTGGGAAGTTAACTTAGAATGTTTCCATCAGGTTTGCACTCTGCACTTTGGTTGAAAATTGACGTGTATAGCACTTTAATGTCAGAACACTGATTGCCCTAAGATATCAACTTTTTTGTCTTGATGTGTAGAGGCATGAGGCAACTTTCAAGCTACTCATAATCATGTGGGAAGTTAACCTAAGGTGTTTCCATTAGGTTTGCAGTAAGTACTTTCGTGTGAAATTGAAATGTATAGTATTAGTATTATCAAAGCATTGTATGCACTGTGATAACAACTATTTTGTCTTGATGTGTGAAGGCAGGAAACAACTTTCAAACCACACAGAATCATGTGGGAAGTTAACCAAAGGTGTTTTCATTAGGTTTGCAGTAAGTGCTTTGGTGTAAAATTGAAATGTATGCTATCAGTATTGTCAAAGCATTGTATGCACTGTGATAATAACTTGTTTGTCTTGATGCGTAGAGGCATGAAACAACTTTCAAGCTACTCATAATCATGTGGGAAGTTAACCAAAGGTGTTTTCATTAGGTTTGCAGTCAGGACTTTTGAGTACAATTGAAATGTATACTACTTTTATGTGAAAGCATTGTAAGCACTGAGATAACAACTTTTTTGTCTTTAAGCATAGAGGCACGAAACAACTATGAAGCTACTCATAATCATGTGGGAAGTTAACCTAAGGTGTTTCCATTAGGTTTGCAGTAAGTGCTTTGGTGTAAAATTGAAATGTATACTATTAGTATTGTCAAAGCATTGTATGCACTGTGATAACAACTTTTTTGTCTTGATGTGTAAAGGCAGGAAACAACTTTCAAACCACACAGAATCATGTGGGAAGTTAAGCAAAGGTGTTTTCATTAGGTTTGCAGTCAGGACTTTTGAGTACAATTGAAATGTATACTACTTTTATGTGAAAGCTTTGTAAGCACTGAGATAACAACTGTTTTGTCTTTTTGTGTAGAGATACGAAACAACTTTGAAACTACTCATAATCATGTGGGAAGTTAACCTAAGGTGTTTCCATTAGGTTTGCAGTAAGTGCTTTGGTGTAAAATTGAAATGTATACGATTAGTATTGTCAAAGCATTGTATGCACTGTGATAACAACTTTTTTTTCTTGATGTGTAAGGCAGGAAACAACTTACAAACCACACAGAATCATGTGGGAAGTTAACCTAAGGTGTTTCCATTAGGTTTGCAGTAAGTGCTTTGGAGTACAATTGAAATGTATACTACTTTTATGTGAAAGCATTGTAAGTACTGAGATAACAACTTTTTTGTCTTTATGTGTAGAGGTACGAATCAACTTTGTAGCTACTCATAATCATCTGGGAAGTTAACCTAAGGTGTTTCCATTAGGTTTGCAGTAAGTGCTTTGGTGTAAAATTGAAATGTATACTATTAGTATTGCCGAAGCATTGTATGCACTGTGATAACAACTTTTTTGTCTTGATGTGTAAAGGCAGGAATCAACTTACAAACCACACAGAATCATGTGGGAAGTTAACTTAAAATGTTTCCATCAGGTTTGCACTCTGCATTATACTGGAATATTGAAATGCATACTACTTTAATGTCAGTACATTGTATGCACTGAGAAATCCACTTTTTTGTCTTTATGTGCAGACCCATGAAACAACTTTCAGGCATCAAAGAATCATGTGGGAAGTTAACCTAAGGTGTTTCCATCAGGTTTGCAGTAAGTACTTTGGTGTAAAATTGAAACGTATGCTATCAGTATTGTCAAAGCATTGTATGCACTGTGATAACAACTTTTTTGTCTTGATGTGTAAAGGCAGGAAACAACTTACAAACCACACAGAATCATGTGGGAAGTTAAGCAAAGGTGTTTTCATTAGGTTTGCAGTCAGGACTTTTGAGTACAATTGAAATGTATACTACTTTTATTTGAAATCATTGTAAGCACTGAGATAACAACTTTTTTGTCTTGATGTGTAAAGGCAGGAAACAACTTACAAACCACACAGAATCATGTGGGAAGTTAACTTAGAATGTTTCCATCAGGTTTGCACTCTGCACTTTGGTTGAAAATTGACATGTATAGCAGTTTAATGTCAGAACTTCGTATGCCCTAAGATAACAACTTTTTTGTCTTGATGTGTAGAGGCATGAGGCAACTTTCAAGCTACTCATAATCATGTGGGAAGTTAACCTAAGGTGTTTCCATTAGGTTTGCAGTAAGTACTTTCGTGTAAAATTGAAATGTATAGTATTAGTATTATCAAAGCATTGTATGCACTGTGATAACAACTATTTTGTCTTGATGTGTAAAGGCAGGAAACAACTTTCAAACCACACAGAATCATGTGGGAAGTTAACCAAAGGTGTTTTCATTAGGTTTGCAGTCAGGACATTTGAGTACATTTGAAATGTATACTACTTTTATGTGAAAGCATTGTAAGCACTGAGATAACAACTTTTTTGTCTTTATGCGTAGAGGCACGAAACAACTTTGAAACTACTCATAATGATGTGGGAAGTTAACCTAAGGTGTTTCCATTAGGTTTGCAGTAAGTGCTTTGGTGTAAAATTGAAATGTATACTATTAGTATTGCCAAAGCATTGTATGCACTGTGATAACAACTTTTTTGTCTTGATGTGTAAAGGCAGGAATCAACTTACAAACCACACAGAATCATGTGGGAAGTTAACTTAAAATGTTTCCATCAGGTTTGCACTCTGCACTATACTGGAATATTGAAATGAATACTACTTTAATGTCAGTACATTGTATGCACTGAGAAATCCACTTTTTTGTCTTTATGTGCAGACCCATGAAACAACTTTCAGGCATCAAAGAATCATGTGGGAAGTTAACCGAAGGTGTTTCCATCAGGTTTGCAGTAAGTACTTTGGTGTAAAATTGAAACATATGCTATCAGTATTGTCAAAGCATTGTATGCACTGTGATAACAACTTTTTTGTCTTGATGTGTAAAGGCAGGAAACAACTTACAAACCACACAGAATCATGTGGGAAGTTAACTTAGAATGTTTCCATCAGGTTTGCACTCTGCACTTTGGTTGAAAATTGACATGTATAGCAGTTTAATGTCAGAACTTTGTATGCCCTAAGATAACAACTTTTTTGTCTTGATGTGTAGAGGCATGAGGCAACTTTCAAGCTACTCATAATCATGTGGGAAGTTAACCTAAGGTGTTTCCATTAGGTTTGCAGTAAGTACTTTCGTGTAAAATTGAAATGTATAGTATTAGTATTATCAAAGCATTGTATGCACTGTGATAACAACTATTTTGTCTTCATGTGTAAAGGCAGGAAACAACTTTCAAACCACACAGAATCATGTGGGAAGTTAACCAAAGGTGTTTTCATTAGGTTTGCAGTCAGGACATTTGAGTACATTTGAAATGTATACTACTTTTATGTGAAAGCATTGTAAGCACTGAGATAACAACTTTTTTGTCTTTATGCGTAGAGGCACGAAACAACTTTGAAACTACTCATAATGATGTGGGAAGTTAACCTAAGGTTTTTCCATCAGGTTTGCAGTAAGTACTTTGGTGTGAAATTGAAACGTATGCTATCAGTATTGTCAAAGCATTGTATGCACTGTGATAACAACTTTTTTGTCTTGATGTGTAAAAGCAGGAAACAACTTACAAACCACACAGAATCATGTGGGAAGTTAAGCAAAGGTGTTTTCATTAGGTTTGCAGTCAGGACTTTTGAGTACAATTGAAATGTATACTACTTTTATGTGAAAGCATTGTAAGCACTGAGATAACAACTTCTTTGTCTTTTTGTGTAGAGGTACGAATCGACTTTGAAACTACTCATAATCATCTGGGAAGTTAACCTAAGGTGTTTCCATTAGGTTTCCAGTAAGTGCTTTGGTGTAAAATTGAAATGTATAGTATTAGTATTGTCAAAGCATTGTATGCACTGTGATAACAACTATTTTGTCTTGATGTGTAAAGGCAGGAAACAACTTTCAAACCACACAGAATCATGTGGGAAGTTAACCAAAGGTGTTTTCATTAGGTTTGCAGTCAGGACTTTTGAGTACAATTGAAATGTATACTACTTTTATGTGAAAGCATTGTAAGCACTGTGATTCAACTTTTTTGTCTTGATGTGTAAAGGCAGGAAACAACTTACAAACCACACAGAATCATGTGGGAAGTTAACCTAAGGTGTTTCCATTAGGTTTGCAGTGAGTGCTTTGGTGTAAAATTGAAATGTGTACTATTAGTATTGTCAGAGCATTGTATGCACTGTGATAAGAACTTTTTTGTCTTGATGTGAAAAGGCAGGAAACAACTTTCAAACCACACAGAATCATGTGGGAAGTTAACTTAAAATGTTTCCATCAGGTTTGCACTCTGCACTATACTGGAATATTGAAATGCATACTACTTTAATGTCAGTACATTGTATGCACTGAGAAATCCACTTTTTTGTCTTTATGTGCAGACCCATGAAACAACTTTCAGGCATCAAAGAATCATGTGGGAAGTTAACTTAAAATGTTTCCATCAGGTTTGCACTCTGCACTTTGGTTGAAAATTGACATGTATAGCACTTTAATGTCAGAACATTGTATGCCCTAAGATAACAACTTTTTTGTCTTGATGTGTTGAGGCATGAGGCAACTTTCAAGCTACTCATAATCATGTGGGAAGTTAACCTAAGGTGTTTCCATTAGGTTTTCAGTAAGTACTTTCGTGTAAAATTGAAATGTATAGTATTAGTATTGTCAAAGCATTGTATGCACTGTGATAACAACTATTTTGTCTTGATGTGTAAAGGCAGGAAACAACTTTCAAACCACACAGAATGTTGTGGGAAGTTAACCAAAGGTGTTTTCATTAGGTTTGCAGTCAGGACTTTTGAGTACAATTGAAATGTATACTACTTTTATGTGAAAGCATTGTAAGCACTGAGATAACAACTTTTTTGTCTTTATGCGTAGAGGCACGAAACAACTTTGAAACTACTCATAATGATGTGGGAAGTTAACCTAAGGTGTTTCCATCAGGTTTGCAGTAAGTACTTTGGTGTAAAATTGAAACGTATGCTATCAGTATTGTCAAAGCATTGTATGCACTGTGATAACAACTTTTTTGTCTTGATGTGTAAAGGCAGGAAACAACGTACAAACCACACAGCATCATGTGGGAAGTTAAGCAAAGGTGTTTTCATTAGGTTTGCAGTCAGGACTTTTGAGTACAATTGAAATGTATACTACTTTTATGTGAAAGCATTGTAAGCACTGAGATAACAACTTTTTTGTCTTTATGTGTAGAGGTACGAATCAACTTTGAAACTACTCATAATCATCTGGGAAGTTAACCTAAGGTGTTTCCATTAGGTTTGCAGTAAGTGCTTTGGTGTAAAATTGAAATGTATACTATTAGTATTGTCAAAGCATTGTATGCACTGTGATAACAACTTTTTTGTCTTGATGTGTAAAGGCAGGAAACAACTTACAAACCACACAGAATCATGTGGGAAGTTAACCTCAGGTGTTTCCATTAGGTTTGCAGTGAGTGCTTTGGTGTAAAATTGAAATGTATACTATTAGTATTGTCAAAGCATTGTATGCACTGTGATAAGAACTTTTTTGTCTTGATGTGTAAAGGCAGGAAACAACTTACAAACCACACAGAATCATGTGGGAAGTTAAGCAAAGGTGTTTTCATTAGGTTTGCAGTCAGGACTTTTGAGTACAATTGAAATGTGTACTACTTTTATGTGAAAGCATTGTAAGCACTGAGATAACAACTTTTTTGTCTTGATGTGTAAAGGCAGGAAACAACTTTCAAACCACACGGAATCATGTGGGAAGTTAACTTAGAATGTTTCCATCAGGTTTGCACTCTGCACTTTGGTTGAAAATTGACATGTATAGCACTTTAATGTCAGAACACTGATTGCCCTAAGATATCAACTTTTTTGTCTTGATGTGTAGAGGCATGAGGCAACTTTCAAGCTACTCATAATCATGTGGGAAGTTAACCTAAGGTGTTTCCATTAGGTTTGCAGTAAGTACTTTCGTGTAAAATTGAAATGTATAGTATTAGTATTATCAAAGCATTGTATGCACTGTGATAACAACTATTTTGTCTTGATGTGTGAAGGCAGGAAACAACTTTCAAACCACACAGAATCATGTGGGAAGTTAACCAAAGGTGTTTTCATTAGGTTTGCAGTAAGTGCTTTGGTGTAAAATTGAAATGTATGCTATCAGTATTGTCAAAGCATTGTATGCACTGTGATAATAACTTGTTTGTCTTGATGCGTAGAGGCATGAAACAACTTTCAAGCTACTCATAATCATGTGGGAAGTTAACCAAAGGTGTTTTCATTTGGTTTGCAGTCAGGACTTTTGAGTACAATTGAAATGTACACTACTTTTATGTGAAAGCATTGTAAGCACTGAGATAACAACTTTTTTGTCTTTATGCATAGAGGCACGAAACCACTATGAAGCTACTCATAATCATGTGGGAAGTTAACCTAAGGTGATTCCATTAGGTTTGCAGTAAGTGCTTTGGTGTAAAATTGAAATGTATACTATTAGTATTGTCAAAGCATTGTATGCACTGTGATAACAACTTTTTTGTCTTGATGTGTAAAGGCAGGAAACAACTTTCAAACCACACAGAATCATGTGGGAAGTTAAGCAAAGGTGTTTTCATTAGGTTTGCAGTCAGGACTTTTGAGTACAATTGAAATGTATACTACTTTTATGTGAAAGCTTTGTAAGCACTGAGATAACAACTGTTTTGTCTTTTTGTGTAGAGATACGAAACAACTTTGAATCTACTCATAATCATGTGGGAAGTTAACCTAAGGTGTTTCCATTAGGTTTGCAGTAAGTGCTTTGGTGTAAAATTGAAATGTATACGATTAGTATTGTCAAAGCATTGTATGCACTGTGATAACAACTTTTTTTTCTTGATGTGTAAAGGCAGGAAACAACTTACAAACCACACAGAATCATGTGGGAAGTTAACCTAAGGTGTTTCCATTAGGTTTGCAGTAAGTGCTTTGGAGTACAATTGAAATGTATACTACTTTTATGTGAAAGCATTGTAAGCACTGAGATAACAACTTTTTTGTCTTTATGTGTAGAGGTACGAATCAACTTTGAAGCTACTCATAATCATCTGGGAAGTTAACCTAAGGTGTTTCCATTAGGTTTACAGTAAGTGCTTTGGTGTAAAATTGAAATGTATACTATTAGTATTGCCGAAGCATTGTATGCACTGTGATAACAACTTTTTTGTCTTGATGTGTAAAGGCAGGAATCAACTTACAAACCACACAGAATCATGTGGGAAGTTAACTTAAAATGTTTCCATCAGGTTTGCACTCTGCACTATACTGGAATATTGAAATGCATACTACTTTAATGTCAGTACATTGTATGCACTGAGAAATCCACTTTTTTGTCTTTATGTGCAGACCCATGAAACAACTTTCAGGCATCAAAGAATCATGTGGGAAGTTAACCTAAGGTGTTTCCATCAGGTTTGCAGTAAGTACTTTGGTGTAAAATTGAAACGTATGCTATCAGTATTGTCAAAGCATTGTATGCACTGTGATAACAACTTTTTTGTCTTGATGTGTAAAGGCAGGAAACAACTTACAAACCACACAGAATCATGTGGGAAGTTAAGCAAAGGTGTTTTCATTAGGTTTGCAGTCAGGACTTTTGAGTACAATTGAAATGTATACTACTTTTATTTGAAATCATTGTAAGCACTGAGATAACAACTTTTTTGTCTTGATGTGTAAAGGCAGGAAACAACTTACAAACCACACAGAATCATGTGGGAAGTTAACTTAGAATGTTTCCATCAGGTTTGCACTCTGCACTTTGGTTGAAAATTGACATGTATAGCACTTTAATGTCAGAACTTTGTATGCCCTAAGATAACAACTTTTTTGTCTTGATGTGTAGAGGCATGAGGCAACTTTCAAGCTACTCATAATCATGTGGGAAGTTAACCTAAGGTGTTTCCATTAGGTTTGCAGTAAGTACTTTCGTGTAAAATTGAAATGTATAGTATTAGTATTATCAAAGCATTGTATGCACTGTGATAACAACTATTTTGTCTTGATGTGTAAAGGCAGGAAACAACTTTCAAACCACACAGAATCATGTGGGAAGTTAACCAAAGGTGTTTTCATTAGGTTTGCAGTCAGGACATTTGAGTACATTTGAAATGTATACTACTTTTATGTGAAAGCATTGTAAGCACTGAGATAACAACTTTTTTGTCTTTATGCGTAGAGGCACGAAACAACTTTGAAACTACTCATAATGATGTGGGAAGTTAACCTAAGGTGTTTCCATTAGGTTTGCAGTAAGTGCTTTGGTGTAAAATTGAAATGTATACTATTAGTATTGCCAAAGCATTGTATGCACTGTGATAACAACTTTTTTGTCTTGATGTGTAAAGGCAGGAATCAACTTACAAACCACACAGAATCATGTGGGAAGTTAACTTAAAATGTTTCCATCAGGTTTGCACTCTGCACTATACTGGAATATTGAAATGAATACTACTTTAATGTCAGTACATTGTATGCACTGAGAAATCCACTTTTTTGTCTTTATGTGCAGACCCATGAAACAACTTTCAGGCATCAAAGAATCATGTGGGAAGTTAACCGAAGGTGTTTCCATCAGGTTTGCAGTAAGTACTTTGGTGTAAAATTGAAACATATGCTATCAGTATTGTCAAAGCATTGTATGCACTGTGATAACAACTTTTTTGTCTTGATGTGTAAAGGCAGGAAACAACTTACAAACCACACAGAATCATGTGGGAAGTTAACTTAGAATGTTTCCATCAGGTTTGCACTCTGCACTTTGGTTGAAAATTGACATGTATAGCAGTTTAATGTCAGAACTTTGTATGCCCTAAGATAACAACTTTTTTGTCTTGATGTGTAGAGGCATGAGGCAACTTTCAAGCTACTCATAATCATGTGGGAAGTTAACCTAAGGTGTTTCCATTAGGTTTGCAGTAAGTACTTTCGTGTAAAATTGAAATGTATAGTATTAGTATTATCAAAGCATTGTATGCACTGTGACAACAACTATTTTGTCTTCATGTGTAAAGGCAGGAAACAACTTTCAAACCACACAGAATCATGTGGGAATTTAACCAAAGGTGTTTTCATTAGGTTTGCAGTCAGGACATTTGAGTACATTTGAAATGTATACTACTTTTATGTGAAAGCATTGTAAGCACTGAGATAACAACTTTTTTGTCTTTATGCGTAGAGGCACGAAACAACTTTGAAACTACTCATAATGATGTGGGAAGTTAACCTAAGGTTTTTCCATCAGGTTTGCAGTAAGTACTTTGGTGTGAAATTGAAACGTATGCTATCAGTATTGTCAAAGCATTGTATGCACTGTGATAACAACTTTTTTGTCTTGATGTGTAAAAGCAGGAAACAACTTACAAACCACACAGAATCATGTGGGAAGTTAAGCAAAGGTGTTTTCATTAGGTTTGCAGTCAGGACTTTTGAGTACAATTGAAATGTATACTACTTTTATGTGAAAGCATTGTAAGCACTGAGATAACAACTTCTTTGTCTTTTTGTGTAGAGGTACGAATCGACTTTGAAACTACTCATAATCATCTGGGAAGTTAACCTAAGGTGTTTCCATTAGGTTTCCAGTAAGTGCTTTGGTGTAAAATTGAAATGTATAGTATTAGTATTGTCAAAGCATTGTATGCACTGTGATAACAACTATTTTGTCTTGATGTGTAAAGGCAGGAAACAACTTTCAAACCACACAGAATCATGTGAGAAGTTAACCAAAGGTGTTTTCATTAGGTTTGCAGTCAGGACTTTTGAGTACAATTGAAATGTATACTACTTTTATGTGAAAGCATTGTAAGCACTGTGATTCAACTTTTTTCTCTTGATGTGTAAAGGCAGGAAACAACTTACAAACCACACAGAATCATGTGGGAAGTTAACCTAAGGTGTTTCCATTAGGTTTGCAGTGAGTGCTTTGGTGTAAAATTGAAATGTATACTATTAGTATTGTCAGAGCATTGTATGCACTGTGATAAGAACTTTTTTGTCTTGATGTGAAAAGGCAGGAAACAACTTTCAAACCACACAGAATCATGTGGGAAGTTAACTTAAAATGTTTCCATCAGGTTTGCACTCTGCACTATACTGGAATATTGAAATGCATACGACTTTAATGTCAGTACATTGTATGCACTGAGAAATCCACTTTTTTGTCTTTATGTGCAGACCCATGAAACAACTTTCAGGCATCAAAGAATCATGTGGGAAGTTAACTTAAAATGTTTCCATCAGGTTTGCACTCTGCACTTTGGTTGAAAATTGACATGTATAGCACTTTAATGTCAGAACATTGTATGCCCTAAGATAACAACTTTTTTGTCTTGTTGTGTTGAGGCATGAGGCAACTTTCAAGCTACTCATAATCATGTGGGAAGTTAACCTAAGGTGTTTCCATTAGGTTTTCAGTAAGTACTTTCGTGTAAAATTGAAATGTATAGTATTAGTATTGTCAAAGCATTGTATGCACTGTGATAACAACTATTTTGTCTTGATGTGTAAAGGCAGGAAACAACTTTCAAACCACACAGAATCATGTGGGAAGTTAACCAAAGGTGTTTTCATTAGGTTTGCAGTCAGGACTTTTGAGTACAATTGAAATGTATACTACTTTTATGTGAAAGCATTCTAAGCACTGAGATAACAACTTTTTTCTCTTTATGCGTAGAGGCACAAAACAACTTTGAAACTACTCATAATGATGTGGGAAGTTAACCTAAGGTGTTTCCATCAGGTTTGCAGTAAGTACTTTGGTGTAAAATTGAAACGTATGCTATCAGTATTGTCAAAGCATTGTATGCACTGTGATAACAACTTTTTTGTCTTGATGTGTAAAGGCAGGAAACAACGTACAAACCACACAGCATCATGTGGGAAGTTAAGCAAAGGTGTTTTCATTAGGTTTGCAGTCAGGACTTTTGAGTACAATTGAAATGTATACTACTTTTATGTGAAAGCATTGTAAGCACTGAGATAACAACTTTTTTGTCTTCATGTGTAGAGGTACGAATCAACTTTGAAACTACTCATAATCATCTGGGAAGTTAACCTAAGGTGTTTCCATTAGCTTTGCAGTAAGTGCTTTGGTGTAAAATTGAAATGTATACTATTAGTATTGTCAAAGCATTGTATGCACTGTGATAACAACTTTTTTGTCTTGATGTGTAAAGGCAGGAAACAACTTACAAGCCACACAGAATCATGTGGGAAGTTAACCTAAGGTGTTTCCATTAGGTTTGCAGTGAGTGCTTTGGTGTAAAATTGAAATGTATACTATTAGTATTGTCAAAGCATTGTATGCACTGTGATAAGAACTTTTTTGTCTTGATGTGTAAAGGCAGGAAACAACTTACAAACCACACAGAATCATGTGGGAAGTTAAGCAAAGGTGTTTTCATTAGGTTTGCAGTCAGGACTTTTGAGTACAATTGAAATGTGTACTACTTTTATGTGAAAGCATTGTAAGCACTGAGATAACAACTTTTTTGTCTTGATGTGTAAAGGCAGGAAACAACTTACAAACCACACGGAATCATGTGGGAAGTTAACTTAGAATGTTTCCATCAGGTTTGCACTCTGCACTTTGGTTGAAAATTGACATGTATAGCACTTTAATGTCAGAACACTGATAGCCCTAAGATAACAACTTTTTTGTCTTGATGTGTAGAGGCATGAGGCAACTTTCAATCTACTCATAATCATGTGGGAAGTTAACCTAAGGTGTTTCCATTAGGTTTGCAGTAAGTACTTTCGTGTAAAATTGAAATGTATAGCATTAGTATTATCAAAGCATTGTATGCACTGTGATAACAACTATTTTGTCTTCATGTGTAAAGGCAGGAAACAACTTTCAAACCACACAGAATCATGTGGGAAGTTAACCAAAGGTGTTTTCATTAGGTTTGCAGTCAGGACATTTGAGTACATTTGAAATGTATACTACTTTTATGTGAAAGCATTGTAAGCACTGAGATAACAACTTTTTTGTCTTTATGCGTAGAGGCACGAAACAACTTTGAAACTACTCATAATGATGTGGGGAGTTAACCTAAGTTGTTTCCATCAGGTTTGCAGTAAGTACTTTGGTGTAAAATTGAAACGTATGCTATCAGTGTTGTCAAAGCATTGTATGCACTGTGATAACAACTTTTTTATCTTGATGTGCAAAGGCAGGAAACAACTTACAAACCACACAGAATCATGTGGGAAGTTAACCAAAGGTGTTTCCATTAGGTTTGCAGTAAGTGCTTTGGTGTAAAATTGAAATGTATACTATTAGTATTGTCAAAGCATTGTATGCACTGTGATAAGAACTTTTTTGTCTTGATGTGTAAAGGCAGGAAACAACTTACAAACCACACAGAATCATGTGGGAAGTTAACCTAAGGTATTTCCATTAGGTTTGCAGTGAGTGCTTTGGTGTAAAATTGAAATGTATACTATTAGTATTGTCAAAGCATTGTATACACTGTGATAAGAACTTTTTTGTCTTGATGTGTAAAGGCAGGAAACAACTTTCAAACCACACAGAATCATGTGGGAAGTTAACTTAAAATGTTTCCATCAGGTTTGCACTCTGCACTATACTGCAATATTGAAATGCATACTGCTTTAATGTCAGTACATTGTATGCACTGAGAAATCCACTTTTTTGTCTTTATGTGCAGACCCATGAAACAACTTTCAGGCATCAAAGAATCATGTGGGAAGTTAACCTAAGGTGTTTCCATCAGGTTTGCAGAAAGTACTTTGGTGTAAAATTGAAACGTATGCTATCAGTATTGTCAAAGCATTGTATGCACTGTGATATCAACTTTTTTATCTTGATGTGCAAAGGCAGGAAACAACTTACAAACCACACAGAATCATGTGGGAAGTTAACCAAAGGTGTTTTCATTTGGTTTGCAGTCAGGACTTTTGAGTACAATTGAAATGTATACCAGTTTTATGTGAAATCATTGTAAGCACTGAGATAACAACTTTTTTGTCCTGATGTCTATAAGCAGGAAACAACTTACAAACCACACAGAATCATGTGGGAAGTTAACATAAAATGTTTCCATCAGGTTTGCCCTCTGCACTTTGGTTGAAAATTGACATGTATAGCACTTTAATGTCAGAACACTGATTGCCCTAAGATAACAACTTTTTTGTCTTTATGCGTAGAGGCACGAAACAACTATGAAGCTAGTCATAATCATGTGGGAAGTTAACCTAAGGTGTTTCCATTAGGTTTGCAGTAAGTGCTTTGGTGTAAAATTGAAATGTATACTATTAGTATTGTCAAAGCATTGTATGCACTGTGATAACAACTTTTCTGTCTTGATGTGTAAAGGCAGGAAACAACTTTCAAACCACACAGAATCATGTGGGAAGTTAACTTAAAATGTTTCCATCAGGTTTGCAGTCTGCACTTTACTGGAATATTGAAATGTATACTACTTTAATGTCAGTACCTTGTATGCACTGAGAAATGCACTTTTTTGTCTTTATGTGCAGACCCATGAAACAACTTTCAGGCATCTAAGAATCATGTGAGAAGTTAACCTGAGGTGTTTCCATTAGGTTTGCAGAAAGTACTTTCGTGTAAAATTGAAATGTATACTATTAGTATTGTCAAAGCATTATATGCACTGTGATAACAACTTTTTTGTGTTGATGTGTAAAGGCAGGAAATAACTTTCAAACCACACAGAATCATGTGGGAAGTTAACCAAAGGTGTTTTCATTAGGTTTGCAGTCAGGACTTTTGAGTACAATTGAAATGTATACTACTTTTATGTGAAAGCATTGTAAGCACTGAGATAACAACTTTTTTGTCTTTATGCGTAGAGGCACGAAACAAATTTGAAACTACTCATAATGATGTGGGAAGTTAACCTAAGGTGTTTCCATCAGGTTTGCAGTAAGTACTTTGGTGTGAAATTGAAACGTATGCTATCAGTATTGTCAAAGCATAGTATGCACTGTGATAACAACTTTTTTGTCTTGATGTGTAAAGTCAGGAAACAACTTACAATCCACACAGAATCATGTGGGAAGTTAACCTGAGGTGTTTCCATTAGGTTTGCAGTGAGTGCTTTGGTGTAAAATTGAAATGTATACTATTAGTATTGTCAAAGCATTGTATGCACTGTGATAAGAACTTTTTTGTCTTGATGTGAAAAGGCAGGAAACAACTTTCAAACCACACAGAATCATGTGGGAAGTTAACTTAAAATGTTTCCATCAGGTTTGCACTCTGTACTATACTGGAATATTGAAATGCATACTACTTTAATGTCAGTACATTGTATGCACTGAGAAATCCACTTTTTTGTCTTTATGTGCAGACCCATGAAACAACTTTCAGGCATCAAAGAATCATGTGGGAAGTTAACCTAAGGTGTTTCCATCAAGTTTGCAGTAAGTACTTTGGTGTAAAATTGAAACGTATGCTATCAGTATTGTCAACGCATTGTATGCACTGTGATAACAAGTTTTTTGTCTTGATGTGTAAAGGCAGGAAACAACTTACAAACCACACAGCATCATGTGGGAAGTTAAGCAAAGGTGTTTTCATTACGTTTGCAGTCAGGACTTTTGAGTACAATTGAAATGTGTACTACTTTTATGTGAAAGCATTGTAAGCACTGAGATAACAACTTTTTTGTCTTGATGTGTAAAGGCAGGAAACAACTTACGAACCACACAGAATCATGTGGGAAGTTAACTTAAAATGTTTCCATCAGGTTTGCACTCTGCACTTTGGTTGAAAATTGACATGTATAGCACTTTAATGTCAGAACATTGTATGCCCTAAGATAACAACTTTTTTGTCTTGATGTGTTGAGGCATGAGGCAACTTTCAAGCTACTCATAATCATGTGGGAAGTTAACCTAAGGTGTTTCCATTAGGTTTGCAGTAAGTGCTTTGGTGTAAAATTGAAATGTATACTATTAGTATTGTCAAAGCATTGTATGCACTGTGATAACAACTTTTTTGTCTTGATGTGTAAAGGCAGGAATCAACTTACAAACCACACAGAATCATGTGGGAAGTTAACCAAAGGTGTTTTCATTAGGTTTGCAGTCAGGACTTTTGAGTACAATTGAAATGTATACTACTTTTATGTGAAAGCATTGTAAGCACTGAGATAACAACTTTTTTGTCTTTATGCGTAGAGGCACGAAACAACTTTGAAACTACTCATAATGATGTGGGAAGTTAACCTAAGGTGTTTCCATCAGGTTTGCAGTAAGTACTTTGGTGTAAAATTGAAACGTATGCTATCAGTATTATCAAAGCAATGTATGCACTGTGATAACAACTTTTTTGTCTTGATGTGTAAAGGCAGGAAACAACTTACAAACCACACAGAAACATGTGGGAAGTTAAGCAAAGGTGTTTTCATTAGGTTTGCAGTCAGGACTTTTGAGTACAATTGAAATGTATACTACTTTTATGTGAAAGCATTGTAAGCACTGAGATAACAACTTTTTTGTCTTTTTGTGTAGAGGTATGAATCGACTTTGAAACTACTCATAATCATGTGGGAAGTTAACCTAAGGTGTTTCCATTAGGTTTCCAGTAAGTGCTTTAGTGTAAAATTGAAATGTATACGATTAGTTTTGTCAAAGCATTGTATGCACTGTGATAACAACTTTTTTGTCTTGATGTGCAAAGGCAGGAAACAACTTACAAACCACACAGAATCATGTGGGAAGTTAACCAAAGGTGTTTCCATTAGGTTTGCAGTGAGTGCTTTGGTGTAAAATTGAAATGTATACTATTAGTATTGTCAAAGCATTGTATACACTGTGATAAGAACTTTTTTGTCTTGATGTGTAAAGGCAGGAAACAACTTTCAAACCACAAAGAATCATGTGGGAAGTTAACTTAAAATGTTTCCATCAGGTTTGCACTCTGCACTATACTGCAATATTGAAATGCATACTGCTTTAATGTCAGTACATTGTATGCACTGAGAAATCCACTTTTTTGTCTTTATGTGCAGACCCATGAAACAACTTTCAGGCATCAAAGAATCATGTGGGAAGTTAACCTAAGGTGTTTCCATCAGGTTTGCAGTAAGTACTTTGGTGTAAAATTGAAACATATGCTATCAGTATTGTCAAAGCATTGTATGCACTGTGATAACAACTTTTTTGTCTTGATGTGTAAAGGCAGGAAACAACTTACAAACCACACAGAATCATGTGGGAAGTTAACCAAAGGTGTTTTCATTTGGTTTGCAGTCAGGACTTTTGAGTACAATTGAAATGTATACCAGTTTTATGTGAAATCATTGTAAGCACTGAGATAACAACTTTTTTGTCCTGATGTCTATAAGCAGGAAACAACTTACAAACCACACAGAATCATGTGGGAAGTTAACATAAAATGTTTCCATCAGGTTTGCCCTCTGCACTTTGGTTGAAAATTGACATGTATAGCACTTTAATGTCAGAACACTGATTGCCCTAAGATAACAACTTTTTTGTCTTTATGCGTAGAGGCACGAAACAACTATGAAGCTAGTCATAATCATGTGGGAAGTTAACCTAAGGTGTTTCCATTAGGTTTGCAGTAAGTGCTTTGGTGTAAAATTGAAATGTATACTATTAGTATTGTCAAAGCATTGTATGCACTGTGATAACAACTTTTCTGTCTTGATGTGTAAAGGCAGGAAACAACTTTCAAACCACACAGAATCATGTGGGAA
Source organism: Mobula birostris (assembly GCF_030028105.1). Taxonomy (NCBI): domain Eukaryota; kingdom Metazoa; phylum Chordata; class Chondrichthyes; order Myliobatiformes; family Myliobatidae; genus Mobula; species Mobula birostris. Next base: position 81,650 of record NW_027278251.1, read on the forward strand.
GTTAACTTAAAATGTTTCCATCAGGTTTGCAGTCTGCACTTTACTGGAATATTGAAATGTATACTACTTTAATGTCAGTACCTTGTATGCACTGAGAAATGCACTTTTTTGTCTTTATGTGCAGACCCATGAAACAACTTTCAGGCATCTAAGAATCATGTGAGAAGTTAACCTGAGGTGTTTCCATTAGGTTTGCAGAAAGTACTTTCGTGTAAAATTGAAATGTATACTATTAGTATTGTCAAAGCATTATATGCACTGTGATAACAACTTTTTTGTGTTGATGTGTAAAGGCAGGAAATAACTTTCAAACCACACAGAATCATGTGGGAAGTTAACCAAAGGTGTTTTCATTAGGTTTGCAGTCAGGACTTTTGAGTACAATTGAAATGTATACTACTTTTATGTGAAAGCATTGTAAGCACTGAGATAACAACTTTTTTGTCTTTATGCGTAGAGGCACGAAACAAATTTGAAACTACTCATAATGATGTGGGAAGTTAACCTAAGGTGTTTCCATCAGGTTTGCAGTAAGTACTTTGGTGTGAAATTGAAACGTATGCTATCAGTATTGTCAAAGCATTGTATGCACTGTGATAACAACTTTTTTGTCTTGATGTGTAAAGTCAGGAAACAACTTACAATCCACACAGAATCATGTGGGAAGTTAACCTGAGGTGTTTCCATTAGGTTTGCAGTGAGTGCTTTGGTGTAAAATTGAAATGTATACTATTAGTATTGTCAAAGCATTGTATGCACTGTGATAAGAACTTTTTTGTCTTGATGTGAAAAGGCAGGAAACAACTTTCAAACCACACAGAATCATGTGGGAAGTTAACTTAAAATGTTTCCATCAGGTTTGCACTCTGCACTATACTGGAATATTGAAATGCATACTACTTTAATGTCAGTACATTGTATGCACTGAGAAATCCACTTTTTTGTCTTTATGTGCAGACCCATGAAACAACTTTCAGGCATCAAAGAATCATGTGGGAAGTTAACCTAAGGTGTTTCCATCAAGTTTGCAGTAAGTACTTTGGTGTAAAATTGAAACGTATGCTATCAGTATTGTCAACGCATTGTATGCACTGTGATAACAAGTTTTTTGTCTTGATGTGTAAAGGCAGGAAACAACTTACAAACCACACAGCATCATGTGGGAAGTTAAGCAAAGGTGTTTTCATTACGTTTGCAGTCAGGACTTTTGAGTACAATTGAAATGTGTACTACTTTTATGTGAAAGCATTGTAAGCACTGAGATAACAACTTTTTTGTCTTGATGTGTAAAGGCAGGAAACAACTTACGAACCACACAGAATCATGTGGGAAGTTAACTTAAAATGTTTCCATCAGGTTTGCACTCTGCACTTTGGTTGAAAATTGACATGTATAGCACTTTAATGTCAGAACATTGTATGCCCTAAGATAACAACTTTTTTGTCTTGATGTGTTGAGGCATGAGGCAACTTTCAAGCTACTCATAATCATGTGGGAAGTTAACCTAAGGTGTTTCCATTAGGTTTGCAGTAAGTGCTTTGGTGTAAAATTGAAATGTATACTATTAGTATTGTCAAAGCATTGTATGCACTGTGATAACAACTTTTTTGTCTTGATGTGTAAAGGCAGGAATCAACTTACAAACCACACAGAATCATGTGGGAAGTTAACCAAAGGTGTTTTCATTAGGTTTGCAGTCAGGACTTTTGAGTACAATTGAAATGTATACTACTTTTATGTGAAAGCATTGTAAGCACTGAGATAACAACTTTTTTGTCTTTATGCGTAGAGGCACGAAACAACTTTGAAACTACTCATAATGATGTGGGAAGTTAACCTAAGGTGTTTCCATCAGGTTTGCAGTAAGTACTTTGGTGTAAAATTGAAACGTATGCTATCAGTATTATCAAAGCAATGTATGCACTGTGATAACAACTTTTTTGTCTTGATGTGTAAAGGCAGGAAACAACTTACAAACCACACAGAAACATGTGGGAAGTTAAGCAAAGGTGTTTTCATTAGGTTTGCAGTCAGGACTTTTGAGTACAATTGAAATGTATACTACTTTTATGTGAAAGCATTGTAAGCACTGAGATAACAACTTTTTTGTCTTTTTGTGTAGAGGTATGAATCGACTTTGAAACTACTCATAATCATGTGGGAAGTTAACCTAAGGTGTTTCCATTAGGTTTCCAGTAAGTGCTTTAGTGTAAAATTGAAATGTATACGATTAGTTTTGTCAAAGCATTGTATGCACTGTGATAACAACTTTTTTGTCTTGATGTGTAAACGCAGGAAACAACTTACAAACCTCACAGAATCATGTGGGAAGTTAACCTAAGGTGTTTCCATTAGGTTTGCAGTGAGTGCTTTGGTGTAAAATTGAAATGTATGCTATTAGTATTGTCAAAGCATTGTATGCACTGTGATAAGAACTTTTTTGTCTTGATGTTTAAAGGCAGGAAACAACTTTCAAACCACACAGAATCATGTGGGAAGTTAACTTAAAATGTTTCCATCAGGTTTGCACTCTGCACTATACTGGAATATTGAAATGCATACTACTTTAATGTCAGTACATTGTATGTACTGAGAAATCCACTTTTTGTCTTTACGTGCAGACCCATGAAACAACTTTCAGGCATCAAAGAATCATGTGGGAAGTTAACCTAAGGTGCTTCCATCAGGTTTGCAGTAAGTACTTTGGTGTAAAATTCAAACGTATGCTATCAGTATTGTCAAAGCATTGTATGCACTGTGATAACAACTTTTTTGTCCTGATGTGTAAAGGCGGGAAAAAACTTACAAACCACACAGAATCATGTGGGAAGTTATGCAAAGGTGTTTTCATTAGATTTGCAGTCAGGACTTTTGAGTACATTTGAAATGTATACTACTTTTATGTGAAAGCATTGTAAGCACTGAGATAACAACTTTTTTGTCTTTATGTGTAGAGGTACGAATCAACTTTGAAACTACTCATAATCATCTGGGAAGTTAACCTAAGGTGTTTCCATTACGTTTGCAGTAAGTGCTTTGGTGTAAAATTGAAATGTATACTATTAGTATTGTCAAAGCATTGTATGCACTGTGATAACAACTTTTTTGTCTTGATGTGTAAAGGCAGGAATCAACTTACAAACCACACAGAATCATGTGGGAAGTTAACCATAGGTGTTTTCATTAGGTTTGCAGTCAGGACATTTGAGTACATTTGAAATGTATACTACTTTTATGTGAAAGCATTGTAAGCACTGAGATAACAACTTTTTTGTCTTTATGCGTAGAGGCACGAAACAACTTTGAAATTACTCATAATGATGTGGGGAGTTACCCTAAGGTGTTTCCATCAGGTTTGCAGTAAGTACTTTTGTGTAAAATTGAAACGTATGCTATCAGTATTGTCAAAGCGTTGTATGCACTGTGATAACAACTTTTTTATCTTGATGTGCAAAGGCAGGAAACAACTTACAAACCACACAGAATCATGTGGGAAGTTAACCAAAGGTGTTTCCATTAGGTTTGCAGTAAGTGCTTTGGTGTAAAATTGAAATGTATACTATTAGTATTGTCAAAGCATTGTATGCACTGTGATAACAACTTTTTTGTCTTGATGTGTAAAGGCAGGAAACAACTTACAAACCACACAGAATGATGTGGGAAGTTAACCTAAGGTATTTCCATTAGGTTTGCAGTGAGTGCTTTGGTGTAAAATTGAAATGTATACTATTAGTATTGTCAAAGCATTGTATACACTGTGATAAGAACTTTTTTGTCTTGATGTGTAAAGGCAGGAAACAACTTTCAAACCACACAGAATCATGTGGGAAGTTAACTTAAAATGTTTCCATCAGGTTTGCACTCTGCACTATACTGCAATATTGAAATGCATACTGCTTTAATGTCAGTACATTGTATGCACTGAGAAATCCACTTTTTTGTCTTTATGTGCAGACCCATGAAACAACTTTCAGGCATCAAAGAATCATGTGGGAAGTTAACCTAAGGTGTTTCCATCAGGTTTGCAGTAAGCACTTTGGTGTAAAATTGAAACATATGCTATCAGTATTGTCAAAGCATTGTATGCACTGTGATAACAACTTTTTTGTCTTGATGTGTAAAGGCAGGAAACAACTTACAAACCACACAGAATCATGTGGGAAGTTAACCAAAGGTGTTTTCATTTGGTTTGCAGTCAGGACTTTTGAGTACAATTGAAATGTATACCAGTTTTATGTGAAATCATTGTAAGCACTGAGATAACAACTTTTTTGTCCTGATGTCTATAAGCAGGAAACAACTTACAAACCACACAGAATCAAGTGGGAAGTTAACATAAAATGTTTCCATCAGGTTTGCACTCTGCACTTTGGTTGAAAATTGACATGTATAGCACTTTAATGTCAGAACACTGATTGCCCTAAGATAACAACTTTTTTGTCTTTATGCGTAGAGGCACGAAACAACTATGAAGCTAGTCATAATCATGTGGGAAGTTAACCTAAGGTGTTTCCATTAGGTTTGCAGTAAGTGCTTTGGTGTAAAATTGAAATGTATACTATTAGTATTGTCAAAGCATTGTATGCACTGTGATAACAACTTTTCTGTCTTGATGTGTAAAGGCAGGAAACAACTTTCAAACCACACAGAATCATGTGGGAAGTTAACTTAAAATGTTTCCATCAGGTTTGCAGTCTGCACTTTACTGGAATATTGAAATGTATACTACTTTAATGTCAGTACCTTGTATGCACTGAGAAATGCACTTTTTTGTCTTTATGTGCAGACCCATGAAACAACTTTCAGGCATCTAAGAATCATGTGAGAAGTTAACCTGAGGTGTTTCCATTAGGTTTGCAGAAAGTACTTTCGTGTAAAATTGAAATGTATACTATTAGTATTGTCAAAGCATTATATGCACTGTGATAACAACTTTTTTGTGTTGATGTGTAAAGGCAGGAAATAACTTTCAAACCACACAGAATCATGTGGGAAGTTAACCAAAGGTGTTTTCATTAGGTTTGCAGTCAGGACTTTTGAGTACAATTGAAATGTATACTACTTTTATGTGAAAGCATTGTAAGCACTGAGATAACAACTTTTTTGTCTTTATGCGTAGAGGCACGAAACAAATTTGAAACTACTCATAATGATGTGGGAAGTTAACCTAAGGTGTTTCCATCAGGTTTGCAGTAAGTACTTTGGTGTGAAATTGAAACGTATGCTATCAGTATTGTCAAAGCATTGTATGCACTGTGATAACAACTTTTTTGTCTTGATGTGTAAAGTCAGGAAACAACTTACAATCCACACAGAATCATGTGGGAAGTTAACCTGAGGTGTTTCCATTAGGTTTGCAGTGAGTGCTTTGGTGTAAAATTGAAATGTATACTATTAGTATTGTCAAAGCATTGTATGCACTGTGATAAGAACTTTTTTGTCTTGATGTGAAAAGGCAGGAAACAACTTTCAAACCACACAGAATCATGTGGGAAGTTAACTTAAAATGTTTCCATCAGGTTTGCACTCTGCACTATACTGGAATATTGAAATGCATACTACTTTAATGTCAGTACATTGTATGCACTGAGAAATCCACTTTTTTGTCTTTATGTGCAGACCCATGAAACAACTTTCAGGCATCAAAGAATCATGTGGGAAGTTAACCTAAGGTGTTTCCATCAAGTTTGCAGTAAGTACTTTGGTGTAAAATTGAAACGTATGCTATCAGTATTGTCAACGCATTGTATGCACTGTGATAACAAGTTTTTTGTCTTGATGTGTAAAGGCAGGAAACAACTTACAAACCACACAGCATCATGTGGGAAGTTAAGCAAAGGTGTTTTCATTACGTTTGCAGTCAGGACTTTTGAGTACAATTGAAATGTGTACTACTTTTATGTGAAAGCATTGTAAGCACTGAGATAACAACTTTATTGTCTTGATGTGTAAAGGCAGGAAACAACTTACGAACCACACAGAATCATGTGGGAAGTTAACTTAAAATGTTTCCATCAGGTTTGCACTCTGCACTTTGGTTGAAAATTGACATGTATAGCACTTTAATGTCAGAACATTGTATGCCCTAAGATAACAACTTTTTTGTCTTGATGTGTTGAGGCATGAGGCAACTTTCAAGCTACTCATAATCATGTGGGAAGTTAACCTAAGGTGTTTCCATTAGGTTTGCAGTAAGTGCTTTGGTGTAAAATTGAAATGTATACTATTAGTATTGTCAAAGCATTGTATGCACTGTGATAACAACTTTTTTGTCTTGATGTGTAAAGGCAGGAATCAACTTACAAACCACACAGAATCATGTGGGAAGTTAACCAAAGGTGTTTTCATTAGGTTTGCAGTCAGGACTTTTGAGTACAATTGAAATGTATACTACTTTTATGTGAAAGCATTGTAAGCACTGAGATAACAACTTTTTTGTCTTTATGCGTAGAGGCACGAAACAACTTTGAAACTACTCATAATGATGTGGGAAGTTAACCTAAGGTGTTTCCATCAGGTTTGCAGTAAGTACTTTGGTGTAAAATTGAAACGTATGCTATCAGTATTATCAAAGCAATGTATGCACTGTGATAACAACTTTTTTGTCTTGATGTGTAAAGGCAGGAAACAACTTACAAACCACACAGAAACATGTGGGAAGTTAAGCAAAGGTGTTTTCATTAGGTTTGCAGTCAGGACTTTTGAGTACAATTGAAATGTATACTACTTTTATGTGAAAGCATTGTAAGCACTGAGATAACAACTTTTTTGTCTTTTTGTGTAGAGGTATGAATCGACTTTGAAACTACTCATAATCATGTGGGAAGTTAACCTAAGGTGTTTCCATTAGGTTTCCAGTAAGTGCTTTAGTGTAAAATTGAAATGTATACGATTAGTTTTGTCAAAGCATTGTATGCACTGTGATAACAACTTTTTTGTCTTGATGTGTAAACGCAGGAAACAACTTACAAACCTCACAGAATCATGTGGGAAGTTAACCTAAGGTGTTTCCATTAGGTTTGCAGTGAGTGCTTTGGTGTAAAATTGAAATGTATGCTATTAGTATTGTCAAAGCATTGTATGCACTGTGATAAGAACTTTTTTGTCTTGATGTTTAAAGGCAGGAAACAACTTTCAAACCACACAGAATCATGTGGGAAGTTAACTTAAAATGTTTCCATCAGGTTTGCACTCTGCACTATACTGGAATATTGAAATGCATACTACTTTAATGTCAGTACATTGTATGTACTGAGAAATCCACTTTTTGTCTTTATGTGCAGACCCATGAAACAACTTTCAGGCATCAAAGAATCATGTGGGAAGTTAACCTAAGGTGCTTCCATCAGGTTTGCAGTAAGTACTTTGGTGTAAAATTCAAACGTATGCTATCAGTATTGTCAAAGCATTGTATGCACTGTGATAACAACTTTTTTGTCCTGATGTGTAAAGGCAGGAAAAAACTTACAAACCACACAGAATCATGTGGGAAGTTATGCAAAGGTGTTTTCATTAGATTTGCAGTCAGGACTTTTGAGTACATTTGAAATGTATACTACTTTTATGTGAAAGCATTGTAAGCACTGAGATAACAACTTTTTTGTCTTTATGTGTAGAGGTACGAATCAACTTTGAAACTACTCATAATCATCTGGGAAGTTAACCTAAGGTGTTTCCATTACGTTTGCAGTAAGTGCTTTGGTGTAAAATTGAAATGTATACTATTAGTATTGTCAAAGCATTGTATGCACTGTGATAACAACTTTTTTGTCTTGATGTGTAAAGGCAGGAATCAACTTACAAACCACACAGAATCATGTGGGAAGTTAACCATAGGTGTTTTCATTAGGTTTGCAGTCAGGACATTTGAGTACATTTGAAATGTATACTACTTTTATGTGAAAGCATTGTAAGCACTGAGATAACAACTTTTTTGTCTTTATGCGTAGAGGCACGAAACAACTTTGAAACTACTCATAATGATGTGGGGAGTTACCCTAAGGTGTTTCCATCAGGTTTGCTGTAAGTACTTTGGTGTAAAATTGAAACGTATGCTATCAGTATTGTCAAAGCGTTGTATGCACTGTGATAACAACTTTTTTATCTTGATGTGCAAAGGCAGGAAACAACTTACAAACCACACAGAATCATGTGGGAAGTTAACCTAAGGTATTTCCATTAGGTTTGCAGTGAGTGCTTTGGTGTAAAATTGAAATGTATACTATTAGTATTGTCAAAGCATTGTATACACTGTGATAAGAACTTTTTTGTCTTGATGTGTAAAGGCAGGAAACAACTTTCAAACCACACAGAATCATGTGGGAAGTTAACTTAAAATGTTTCCATCAGGTTTGCACTCTGCACTATACTGCAATATTGAAATGCATACTGCTTTAATGTCAGTACATTGTATGCACTGAGAAATCCACTTTTTTGTCTTTATGTGCAGACCCATGAAACAACTTTCAGGCATCAAAGAATCATGTGGGAAGTTAACCTAAGGTGTTTCCATCAGGTTTGCAGTAAGCACTTTGGTGTAAAATTGAAACATATGCTATCAGTATTGTCAAAGCATTGTATGCACTGTGATAACAACTTTTTTGTCTTGATGTGTAAAGGCAGGAAACAACTTACAAACCACACAGAATCATGTGGGAAGTTAACCAAAGGTGTTTTCATTTGGTTTGCAGTCAGGACTTTTGAGTACAATTGAAATGTATACCAGTTTTATGTGAAATCATTGTAAGCACTGAGATAACAACTTTTTTGTCCTGATGTCTATAAGCAGGAAACAACTTACAAACCACACAGAATCAAGTGGGAAGTTAACATAAAATGTTTCCATCAGGTTTGCACTCTGCACTTTGGTTGAAAATTGACATGTATAGCACTTTAATGTCAGAACACTGATTGCCCTAAGATAACAACTTTTTTGTCTTTATGCGTAGAGGCACGAAACAACTATGAAGCTAGTCATAATCATGTGGGAAGTTAACCTAAGGTGTTTCCATTAGGTTTGCAGTGAGTGCTTTGGTGTAAAATTGAAATGTATACTATTAGTATTGTCAAAGCATTGTATGCACTGTGATAAGAACTTTTTTGTCTTGATGTGTAAAGGCAGGAAACAACTTACAAACCACACAGAATCATGTGGGAAGTTAAGCAAAGGTGTTTTCATTAGGTTTGCAGTCAGGACTTTTGAGTACAATTGAAATGTGTACTACTTTTATGTGAAAGCATTGTAAGCACTGAGATAACAACTTTTTTGTCTTGATGTGTAAAGGCAGGAAACAACTTACGAAACATACAGAATCATGTGGGAAGTTACCTTAAAATGTTTCCATCAGGTTTGCACTCTGCACTTTGGTTGAAAATTGACATGTATAGCACTTTAATGTCAGAACATTGTATGCCCTAAGATAACAACTTTTTTGTCTTGATGTGTTGAGGCATGAGGCAACTTTCAAGCTACTCATAATCATGTGGGAAGTTAACCTAAGGTGTTTCCATTAGGTTTGCAGTAAGTGCTTTGGTGTAAAATTGAAATGTATACTATTAGTATTGTCAAAGCATTGTATGCACTGTGATAACAACTTTTTTGTCTTGATGTGTAAAGGCAGGAATCAACTTACAAACCACACAGAATCATGTGGGAAGTTAACCAAAGGTGTTTTCATTAGGTTTGCAGTCAGGACTTTTGAGTACAATTGAAATGTATACTACTTTTATGTGAAAGCATTGTAAGCACTGAGATAACAACTTTTTTGTCTTTATGCGTAGAGGCACGAAACAACTTTGAAACTACTCATAATGATGTGGGAAGTTAACCTAAGGTGTTTCCATCAGGTTTGCAGTAAGTACTTTGGTGTAAAATTGAAACGTATGCTATCAATATTATCAAAGCATTGTATGCACTGTGATAACAACTTTTTTGTCTTGATGTGTAAAGGCAGGAAACAACTTACAAACCACACAGAAACATGTGGGAAGTTAAGCAAAGGTGTTTTCATTAGGTTTGCAGTCAGGACTTTTGAGTACAATTGAAATGTATACTACTTTTATGTGAAAGCATTGTAAGCACTGAGATAACAACTTTTTTGTCTTTTTGTGTAGAGGTATGAATCGACTTTGAAACTACTCATAATCATGTGGGAAGTTAACCTAAGGTGTTTCCATTAGGTTTGCAGTAAGTACTTTGGTGTAAAATTGAAACGTATGCTATCAGTATTGTCAAAGCATTGTATGCACTGTGATAACAACTTTTTTGTCTTGATGTGTAAAGGCAGGAAACAACTTACAAACCACACAGAATCATGTGGGAAGTTAACTTAGAATGTTTCCATCAGGTTTGCACTCTGCACTTTGGTTGAAAATTGACATGTATAGCAGTTTAATGTCAGAACTTTGTATGCCCTAAGATAACAACTTTTTTGTCTTGATGTGTAGAGGCATGAGGCAACTTTCAAGCTACTCATAATCATGTGGGAAGTTAACCTAAGGTGTTTCCATTAGGTTTGCAGTAAGTACTTTCGTGTAAAATTGAAATGTATAGTATTAGTATTATCAAAGCATTGTATGCACTGTGATAACAACTATTTTGTCTTCATGTGTAAAGGCAGGAAACAACTTTCAAACCACACAGAATCATGTGGGAAGTTAACCAAAGGTGTTTTCATTAGGTTTGCAGTCAGGACATTTGAGTACATTTGAAATGTATACTACTTTTATGTGAAAGCATTGTAAGCACTGAGAAAACAACTTTTTTGTCTTTATGCGTAGAGGCACGAAACAACTTGGAAACTACTCATAATGATGTGGGAAGTTAACCTAAGGTGTTTCCATCAGGTTTGCAGTAAGTACTTTGGTGTGAAATTGAAACGTATGCTATCAGTATTGTCAAAGCATTGTATGCACTGTGATAACAACTTTTTTGTCTTGATGTGTAAAGGCAGGAAACAACTTACAAACCACACAGAATCATGTGGGAAGTTAACCTAAGGTATTTCCATTAGGTTTGCAGTGAGTGCTTTGGTGTAAAATTGAAATGTATACTATTAGTATTGTCAAAGCATTGTATACACTGTGATAAGAACTTTTTTGTCTTGATGTGTAAAGGCAGGAAACAACTTTCAAACCACACAGAATCATGTGGGAAGTTAACTTAAAATGTTTCCATCAGGTTTGCACTCTGCACTATACTGCAATATTGAAATGCATACTGCTTTAATGTCAGTACATTGTATGCACTGAGAAATCCACTTTTTTGTCTTTATGTGCAGACCCATGAAACAACTTTCAGGCATCAAAGAATCATGTGGGAAGTTAACCTAAGGTGTTTCCATCAGGTTTGCAGTAAGTACTTTGGTGTAAAATTGAAACATATGCTATCAGTATTGTCAAAGCATTGTATGCACTGTGATAACAACTTTTTTGTCTTGATGTGTAAAGGCAGGAAACAACTTACAAACCACACAGAATCATGTGGGAAGTTAACCAAAGGTGTTTTCATTTGGTTTGCAGTCAGGACTTTTGAGTACAATTGAAATGTATACCAGTTTTATGTGAAATCATTGTAAGCACTGAGATAACAACTTTTTTGTCCTGATGTCTATAAGCAGGAAACAACTTACAAACCACACAGAATCATGTGGGAAGTTAACATAAAATGTTTCCATCAGGTTTGCACTCTGCACTTTGGTTGAAAATTGACATGTATAGCACTTTAATGTCAGAACACTGATTGCCCTAAGATAACAACTTTTTTGTCTTTATGCGTAGAGGCACGAAACAACTATGAAGCTAGTCATAATCATGTGGGAAGTTAACCTAAGGTGTTTCCATTAGGTTTGCAGTAAGTGCTTTGGTGTAAAATTGAAATGTATACTATTAGTATTGTCAAAGCATTGTATGCACTGTGATAACAACTTTTCTGTCTTGATGTGTAAAGGCAGGAAACAACTTTCAAACCACACAGAATCATGTGGGAAGTTAACTTAAAATGTTTCCATCAGGTTTGCAGTCTGCACTTTACTGGAATATTGAAATGTATACTACTTTAATGTCAGTACCTTGTATGCACTGAGAAATGCACTTTTTTGTCTTTCTGTGCAGACCCATGAAACAACTTTCAGGCATCTAAGAATCATCTGAGAAGTTAACCTGAGGTGTTTCCATTAGGTTTGCAGAAAGTACTTTCGTGTAAAATTGAAATGTATACTATTAGTATTGTCAAAGCATTATATGCACTGTGATAACAACTTTTTTGTGTTGATGTGTAAAGGCAGGAAATAACTTTCAAACCACACAGAATCATGTGGGAAGTTAACCAAAGGTGTTTTCATTAGGTTTGCAGTCAGGACTTTTGAGTACAATTGAAATGTATACTACTTTTATGTGAAAGCATTGTAAGCACTGAGATAACAACTTTTTTGTCTTTATGCGTAGAGGCACGAAACAAATTTGAAACTACTCATAATGATGTGGGAAGTTAACCTAAGGTGTTTCCATCAGGTTTGCAGTAAGTACTTTGGTGTGAAATTGAAACGTATGCTATCAGTATTGTCAAAGCATTGTATGCACTGTGATAACAACTTTTTTGTCTTGATGTGTAAAGGCAGGAAACAACTTACAATCCACACAGAATCATGTGGGAAGTTAACCTGAGGTGCTTCCATTAGGTTTGCAGTGAGTGCTTTGGTGTAAAATTGAAATGTATACTATTAGTATTGTCAAAGCATTGTATGCACTGTGATAAGAACTTTTTTGTCTTGATGTGAAAAGGCAGGAAACAACTTTCAAACCACACAGAATCATGTGGGAAGTTAACTTAAAATGTTTCCATCAGGTTTGCACTCTGCACTATACTGGAATATTGAAATGCATACTACTTTAATGTCAGTACATTGTATGCACTGAGAAATCCACTTTTTTGTCTTTATGTGCAGACCCATGAAACAACTTTCAGGCATCAAAGAATCATGTGGGAAGTTAACCTAAGGTGTTTCCATCAAGTTTGCAGTAAGTACTTTGGTGTAAAATTGAAACGTATGCTATCAGTATTGTCAACGCATTGTATGCACTGTGATAACAAGTTTTTTGTCTTGATGTGTAAAGGCAGGAAACAACTTACAAACCACACAGCATCATGTGGGTAGTTAAGCAAAGGTGTTTTCATTACGTTTGCAGTCAGGACTTTTGAGTACAATTGAAATGTGTACTACTTTTATGTGAAAGCATTGTAAGCACTGAGATAACAACTTTTTTGTCTTGATGTGTAAAGGCAGGAAACAACTTACGAACCACACAGAATCATGTGGGAAGTTAACTTAAAATGTTTCCATCAGGTTTGCACTCTGCACTTTGGTTGAAAATTGACATGTATAGCACTTTAATGTCAGAACATTGTATGCCCTAAGATAACAACTTTTTTGTCTTGATGTGTTGAGGCATGAGGCAACTTTCAAGCTACTCATAATCATGTGGGAAGTTAACCTAAGGTGTTTCCATTAGGTTTGCAGTAAGTGCTTTGGTGTAAAATTGAAATGTATACTATTAGTATTGTCAAAGCATTGTATGCACTGTGATAACAACTTTTTTGTCTTGATGTGTAAAGGCAGGAATCAACTTACAAACCACACAGAATCATGTGGGAAGTTAACCAAAGGTGTTTTCATTAGGTTTGCAGTCAGGACTTTTGAGTACAATTGAAATGTATACTACTTTTATGTGAAAGCATTGTAAGCACTGAGATAACAACTTTTTTGTCTTTATGCGAGAGGCACGAAACAACTTTGAAACTACTGATAATGATGTGGGAAGTTAACCTAAGGTGTTTCCATCAGGTTTGCAGTAAGTACTTTGGTGTAAAATTGAAACGTATGCTATCAGTATTATCAAAGCATTGTATGCACTGTGATAACAACTTTTTTGTCTTGATGTGTAAAGGCAGGAAACAACTTACAAACCACACAGAAACATGTGGGAAGTTAAGCAAAGGTGTTTTCATTAGGTTTGCAGTCAGGACTTTTGAGTACAATTGAAATGTATACTACTTTTATGTGAAAGCATTGTAAGCACTGAGATAACAACTTTTTTGTCTTTTTGTGTAGAGGTATGAATCGACTTTGAAACTACTCATAATCATGTGGGAAGTTAACCTAAGGTGTTTCCATTAGGTTTCCAGTAAGTGCTTTAGTGTAAAATTGAAATGTATACGATTAGTTTTGTCAAAGCATTGTATGCACTGTGATAACAACTTTTTTGTCTTGATGTGTAAACGCAGGAAACAACTTACAAACCTCACAGAATCATGTGGGAAGTTAACTTAAAATGTTTCCATCAGGTTTGCACTCTGCGCTTTGGTTGAAAATTGACATGTATAGCACTTTAATGTCAGAACATTGTATGCCCTAAGATAACAACTTTTTTGTCTTGATGTGTAGAGGCATGAGGCAACTTTCAAGCTACTCATAATCATGTGGGAAGTTAACCTAAGGTGTTTCCATTAGGTTTGCAGTAAGTGCTTTGGTGTAAAATTGAAATGTATACCATTAGTATTGTCAAAGCATTGTATGCACTGTGATATCAACTTTTTTGTCTTGATGTGTAAAGGCAGGAATCAACTTACAAACCACACAGAATCATGTGGGAAGTTAACCAAAGGTGTTTTCATTAGGGTTGCAGTCAGGACTTTTGAGTACAATTGAAATGTATACTAGTTTTATGTGAAATCATTGTAAGCACTGAGATAACAACTTTTTTGTCCTGATGTGTATAGGCAGGAAACAACTTACAAACCACACAGAATCACGTGGGAAGTTAACATAAAATGTTTCCATCAGGTTTGCACTCTGCACTTTGGTTGAAAATTGACATGTATAGCACTTTAATGTCAGAACACTGATTGCCCTAAGATAACAACTTTTTTGTCTTTATGCGTAGAGGCACGAAACAACTATGAAGCTAGTCATAATCATGTGGAAAGTTATCCTAAGGTGTTTCCATTAGGTTTGCAGTAAGTGCTTTGGTGTAAAATTGAAATGTATACCATTAGTATTGTCAAAGCATTGTATGCACTGTGATAACAACTTTTTTGTCTTGATGTCTAAAGGCAGGAAACATCTTTCAAACCACACAGAATCATGTGGGAAGTTAACTTAAAATGTTTCCATCAGGTTTGCAGTCTGCACTTTACTGGAATATTGAAATGTATACTACTTTAATGTCAGTACCTTGTATGCACTGAGAAATGCACTTTTTTGTCTTTATGTGCAGACCCATGAAACAACTTTCAGGCATCTAAGAATCATGTGAGAAGTTAACCTGAGGTGTTTCCATTAGGTTTGCAGTAAGTGCTTTGGTGTAAAATTGAAATGTATGCTATCAGTATTGTCAAAGCATTGTATGCACTGTGATAATAACTTGTTTGTCTTGATGCGTAGAGGCATGAAACAACTTTCAAGCTACTCATAATCATGTGGGAAGTTAACCAAAGGTGTTTTCATTAGCTTTGCAGTCAGGACTTTTGAGTACAATTGAAATGTATACTACTTTTATGTGAAAGCATTGTAAGCACTGAGATAACAACTTTTTTGTCTTTATGCGAAGAGGCACGAAACAACTATGAAGCTACTCATAATCATGTGGGAAGTTAACCTAAGGTGTGTCCATTAGGTTTGCAGTAAGTGCTTTGGTGTAAAATTGAAATGTATACTATTAGTATTGTCAAAGCATTGTATGCACTGTGATAACAACTTTTTTGTCTTGATGTGAAAAGGCAGGAAACAACTTTGAAACCACACAGAATCATGTGGGAAGTTAACTTAAAATGTTTCCATCAGGTTTGCACTCTGCACTATACTGGAATATTGAAATGCATACTACTTTAATGTCAGTACATTGTATGCACTGAGAAATCCACTTTTTTGTCTTTATGTGCAGACCCATGAAACAACTTTCAGGCATCAAAGAATCATGTGGGAAGTTAACCTAAGGTGTTTCCATCAGGTTTGCAGTAAGTACTTCGGTGTAAAATTGAAACGTATGCTATCAGTATTGTCAAAGCATTGTATGCACTGTGATAACAACTTTTTTGTCTTGATGTGTAAAGGCAGGAAACAACTTACAAACCACACAGCATCATGTGGGAAGTTAAGCAAAGGTGTTTTCATTAGGTTTGCAGTCAGGACATTTGAGTACAATTGAAATGTATACTACTTTTATGTGAAAGCATTGTAAGCACTGAGATAACAACTTTTTTGTCTTTATGTGTAGAGGTACGAATCAACTTTGAAACTACTCATAATCATCAGGGAAGTTAACCTAAGGTGTTTCCATTAGGTTTGCAGTAAGTGCTTTGGTGTAAAATTGAAATGTATACTATTAGTATTGTCAAAGCATTGTATGCACTGTGATAACAACTTTTCTGTCTTGATGTGTAAAGGCAGGAAACAACTTTCAAACCACACAGAATCATGTGGGAAGTTAACTTAAAATGTTTCCATCAGGTTTGCAGTCTGCACTTTACTGGAATATTGAAATGTATACTAGTTTAATGTCAGTACCTTGTATGCACTGAGAAATGCACTTTTTTGTCTTTATGTGCAGACCCATGAAACAACTTTCAGGCATCTAAGAATCATGTGAGAAGTTAACCTGAGGTGTTTCCATTAGGTTTGCAGAAAGTACTTTCGTGTAAAATTGAAATGTATACTATTAGTATTGTCAAAGCATTATATGCACTGTGATAACAACTTTTTTGTGTTGATGTGTAAAGGCAGGAAATAACTTTCAAACCACACAGAATCATGTGGGAAGTTAACCAAAGGTGTTTTCATTAGGTTTGCAGTCAGGACTTTTGAGTACAATTGAAATGTATACTACTTTTATGTGAAAGCATTGTAAGCACTGAGATAACAACTTTTTTGTCTTTATGCGTAGAGGCACGAAACAACTTTGAAATTACTCATAATGATGTGGGAAGTTAACCTAAGGTGTTTCCATCAGGTTTGCAGTAAGTACTTTGGTGTAAAATTGAAACGTATGCTATCAGTATTATCAAAGCATTGTATGCACTGTGATAACAACTTTTTTGTCTTGATGTGTAAAGGCAGGAAACAACTTACAAACCACACAGAATCATGTGGGAAGTTAACCAAAGGTGTTTTCATTAGGTTTGCAGTCAGGACTTTTGAGTACAATTGAAATGTATACTACTTTTATGTGAAAGCATTGTAAGCACTGAGATAACAACTTTTTTGTCTTTTTGTGTAGAGGTATGAATCGACTTTGAAACTACTCATAATCATGTGGGAAGTTAACCTAAGGTGTTTCCACTAGGTTTCCAGTAAGTGCTTTAGTGTAAAATTGAAATGTATACGATTAGTTTTGTCAAAGCATTGTATGCACTGTGATAACAACTTTTTTGTCTTGATGTGTAAACGCAGGAAACAACTTACAAACCTCACAGAATCATGTGGGAAGTTAACCTAAGGTGTTTCCATTAGGTTTGCAGTGAGTGCTTTGGTGTAAAATTGAAATGTATGCTATTAGTATTGTCAAAGCATTGTATGCACTGTGATAAGAACTTTTTTGTCTTGATGTTTAAAGGCAGGAAACAACTTTCAAACCACACAGAATCATGTGGGAAGTTAACTTAAAATGTTTCCATCAGGTTTGCACTCTGCACTATACTGGAATATTGAAATGCATACTACTTTAATGTCAGTACATTGTATGTACTGAGAAATCCACTTTTTGTCTTTATGTGCAGACCCATGAAACAACTTTCAGGCATCAAAGAATCATGTGGGAAGTTAACCTAAGGTGTTTCCATCAGGTTTGCAGTAAGAACTTTGGTGTAAAATTCAAACGTATGCTATCAGTATTGTCAAAGCATTGTATGCACTGTGATAACAACTTTTTTGTCTTGATGTGTAAACGCAGGAAACAACTTACAAACCTCACAGAATCATGTGGGAAGTTAACTTAAAATGTTTCCATCAGGTTTGCACTCTGCGCTTTGGTTGAAAATTGACATGTATAGCACTTTAATGTCAGAACATTGTATGCCCTAAGATAACAACTTTTTTGTCTTGATGTGTAGAGGCATGAGGCAACTTTCAAGCTACTCATAATCATGTGGGAAGTTAACCTAAGGTGTTTCCATTAGGTTTGCAGTAAGTGCTTTGGTGTAAAATTGAAATGTATACCATTAGTATTGTCAAAGCATTGTATGCACTGTGATATCAACTTTTTTGTCTTGATGTGTAAATTCAGGAATCAACTTACAAACCACACAGAATCATGTGGGAAGTTAACCAAAGGTGTTTTCATTAGGGTTGCAGTCAGGACTTTTGAGTACAATTGAAATGTATACTATTTTTATGTGAAATCATTGTAAGCACTGAGATAACAACTTTTTTGTCCTGATGTGTATAGGCAGGAAACAACTTACAAACCACACAGAATCACGTGGGAAGTTAACATAAAATGTTTCCATCAGGTTTGCACTCTGCACTTTGGTTGAAAATTGACATGTATAGCACTTTAATGTCAGAACACTGATTGCCCTAAGATAACAACTTTTTTGTCTTTATGCGTAGAGGCACGAAACAACTATGAAGCTAGTCATAATCATGTGGAAAGTTATCCTAAGGTGTTTCCATTAGGTTTGCAGTAAGTGCTTTGGTGTAAAATTGAAATGTATACCATTAGTATTGTCAAAGCATTGTATGCACTGTGATAACAACTTTTTTGTCTTGATGTGTAAAGGCAGGAAACATCTTTCAAACCACACAGAATCATGTGGGAAGTTAACTTAAAATGTTTCCATCAGGTTTGCAGTCTGCACTTTACTGGAATATTGAAATGTATACTACTTTAATGTCAGTACCTTGTATGCACTGAGAAATGCACTTTTTTGTCTTTATGTGCAGACCCATGAAACAACTTTCAGGCATCTAAGAATCATGTGAGAAGTTAACCTGAGGTGTTTCCATTAGGTTTGCAGTAAGTGCTTTGGTGTAAAATTGAAATGTATGCTATCAGTATTGTCAAAGCATTGTATGCACTGTGATAATAACTTGTTTGTCTTGATGCGTAGAGGCATGAAACAACTTTCAAGCTACTCATAATCATGTGGGAAGTTAACCAAAGGTGTTTTCATTAGCTTTGCAGTCAGGACTTTTGAGTACAATTGAAATGTATACTACTTTTATGTGAAAGCATTGTAAGCACTGAGATAACAACTTTTTTGTCTTTATGCGAAGAGGCACGAAACAACTATGAAGCTACTCATAATCATGTGGGAAGTTAACCTAAGGTGTGTCCATTAGGTTTGCAGTAAGTGCTTTGGTGTAAAATTGAAATGTATACTATTAGTATTGTCAAAGCATTGTATGCACTGTGATAACAACTTTTTTGTCTTGATGTGAAAAGGCAGGAAACAACTTTGAAACCACACAGAATCATGTGGGAAGTTAACTTAAAATGTTTCCATCAGGTTTGCACTCTGCACTATACTGGAATATTGAAATGCATACTACTTTAATGTCAGTACATTGTATGCACTGAGAAATCCACTTTTTTGTCTTTATGTGCAGACCCATGAAACAACTTTCAGGCATCAAAGAATCATGTGGGAAGTTAACCTAAGGTGTTTCCATCAGGTTTGCAGTAAGTACTTCGGTGTAAAATTGAAACGTATGCTATCAGTATTGTCAAAGCATTGTATGCACTGTGATAACAACTTTTTTGTCTTGATGTGTAAAGGCAGGAAACAACTTACAAACCACACAGCATCATGTGGGAAGTTAAGCAAAGGTGTTTTCATTAGGTTTGCAGTCAGGACATTTGAGTACAATTGAAATGTATACTACTTTTATGTGAAAGCATTGTAAGCACTGAGATAACAACTTTTTTGTCTTTATGTGTAGAGGTACGAATCAACTTTGAAACTACTCATAATCATCAGGGAAGTTAACCTAAGGTGTTTCCATTAGGTTTGCAGTAAGTGCTTTGGTGTAAAATTGAAATGTATACTATTAGTATTGTCAAAGCATTGTATGCACTGTGATAACAACTTTTCTGTCTTGATGTGTAAAGGCAGGAAACAACTTTCAAACCACACAGAATCATGTGGGAAGTTAACTTAAAATGTTTCCATCAGGTTTGCAGTCTGCACTTTACTGGAATATTGAAATGTATACTAGTTTAATGTCAGTACCTTGTATGCACTGAGAAATGCACTTTTTTGTCTTTATGTGCAGACCCATGAAACAACTTTCAGGCATCTAAGAATCATGTGAGAAGTTAACCTGAGGTGTTTCCATTAGGTTTGCAGAAAGTACTTTCGTGTAAAATTGAAATGTATACTATTAGTATTGTCAAAGCATTATATGCACTGTGATAACAACTTTTTTGTGTTGATGTGTAAAGGCAGGAAATAACTTTCAAACCACACAGAATCATGTGGGAAGTTAACCAAAGGTGTTTTCATTAGGTTTGCAGTCAGGACTTTTGAGTACAATTGAAATGTATACTACTTTTATGTGAAAGCATTGTAAGCACTGAGATAACAACTTTTTTGTCTTTATGCGTAGAGGCACGAAACAACTTTGAAATTACTCATAATGATGTGGGAAGTTAACCTAAGGTGTTTCCATCAGGTTTGCAGTAAGTACTTTGGTGTAAAATTGAAATGTATGCTATCAGTATTGTCAAAGCATTGTATGCACTGTGATAATAACTTGTTTGTCTTGATGCGTAGAGGCATGAAACAACTTTCAAGCTACTCATAATCATGTGGGAAGTTAACCAAAGGTGTTTTCATTAGGTTTGCAGTCAGGACTTTTGAGTACAATTGAAATGTATACTACTTTTATGTGAAAGCATTGTAAGCACTGAGATAACAACTTTTTTGTCTTTATGCGTAGAGGCACGAAACAACTATGAAGCTACTCATAATCATGTGGGAAGTTAACCTAAGGTGTGTCCATTAGGTTTGCAGTAAGTGCTTTGGTGTAAAATTGAAATGTATACTATTAGTATTGTCAAAGCATTGTATGCACTGTGATAACAACTTTTTTGTCTTGATGTGAAAAGGCAGGAAACAACTTTCAAACCACACAGAATCATGTGGGAAGTTAACTTAAAATGTTTCCATCAGGTTTGCACTCTGCACTATACTGGAATATTGAAATGCATACTACTTTAATGTCAGTACATTGTATGCACTGAGAAATCCACTTTTTTGTCTTTATGTGCAGACCCATGAAACAACTTTCAGGCATCAAAGAATCATGTGGGAAGTTAACCTAAGGTGTTTCCATCAGGTTTGCAGTAAGTACTTTGGTGTAAAATTGAAACGTATGCTATCAGTATTGTCAAAGCATTGTATGCACTGTGATAACAACTTTTTTGTCTTGATGTGTAAAGGCAGGAAACAACTTACAAACCACACAGCATCATGTGGGAAGTTAAGCAAAGGTGTTTTCATTAGGTTTGCAGTCAGGACATTTGAGTACAATTGAAATGTATACTACTTTTATGTAAAAGCATTGTAAGCTCTGAGATAACAACTTTTTTGTCTTTATGTGTAGAGGTACGAATCAACTTTGAAACTACTCATAATCATCAGGGAAGTTAACCTAAGGTGTTTCCATTAGGTTTGCAGTAAGTGCTTTGGTGTAAAATTGAAATGTATACTATTAGTATTGTCAAAGCATTGTATGCACTGTGATAACAACTTTTCTGTCTTGATGTGTAAAGGCAGGAAACAACTTTCAAACCACACAGAATCATGTAGGAAGGTAACTTAAAATGTTTCCATCAGGTTTGCAGTCTGCACTTTACTGGAATATTGAAATGTATACTACTTTAATGTCAGTACCTTGTATGCACTGAGAAATGCACTTTTTTGTCTTTATGTGCAGACCCATGAAACAACTTTCAGGCATCTAAGAATCATGTGAGAAGTTAACCTGAGGTGTTTCCATTAGGTTTGCAGAAAGTACTTTCGTGTAAAATTGAAATGTATACTATTAGTATTGTCAAAGCATTATATGCACTGTGATAACAACTTTTTTGTGTTGATGTGTAAAGGCAGGAAATAACTTTCAAACCACACAGAATCATGTGGGAAGTTAACCAAAGGTGTTTTCATTAGGTTTGCAGTCAGGACTTTTGAGTACAATTGAAATGTATACTACTTTTATGTGAAAGCATTGTAAGCACTGAGATAACAACTTTTTTGTCTTTATGCGTAGAGGCACGAAACAACTTTGAAATTACTCATAATGATGTGGGAAGTTAACCTAAGGTGTTTCCATCAGGTTTGCAGTAAGTACTTTGGTGTAAAATTGAAACGTATGCTATCAGTATTATCAAAGCATTGTATGCACTGTGATAACAACTTTTTTGTCTTGATGTGTAAAGGCAGGAAACAACTTACAAACCACACAGAATCATGTGGGAAGTTAACCAAAGGTGTTTTCATTAGGTTTGCAGTCAGGACTTTTGAGTACAATTGAAATGTATACTACTTTTATGTGAAAGCATTGTAAGCACTGAGATAACAACTTTTTTGTCTTTTTGTGTAGAGGTATGAATCGACTTTGAAACTACTCATAATCATGTGGGAAGTTAACCTAAGGTGTTTCCATTAGGTTTCCAGTAAGTGCTTTAGTGTAAAATTGAAATGTATACTATTAGTTTTGTCAAAGCATTGTATGCACTGTGATAACAACTTTTTTGTCTTGATGTGTAAACGCAGGAAACAACTTACAAACCTCACAGAATCATGTGGGAAGTTAACCTAAGGTGTTTCCATTAGGTTTGCAGTGAGTGCTTTGGTGTAAAATTGAAATGTATGCTATTAGTATTGTCAAAGCATTGTATGCACTGTGATAAGAACTTTTTTGTCTTGATGTTTAAAGGCAGGAAACAACTTTCAAACCACACAGAATCATGTGGGAAGTTAACTTAAAATGTTTCCATCAGGTTTGCACTCTGCACTATACTGGAATATTGAAATGCATACTACTTTAATGTCAGTACATTGTATGTACTGAGAAATCCACTTTTTGTCTTTATGTGCAGACCCATGAAACAACTTTCAGGCATCAAAGAATCATGTGGGAAGTTAACCTAAGGTGTTTCCATCAGGTTTGCAGTAAGTACTTTGGTGTAAAATTCAAACGTATGCTATCAGTATTGTCAAAGCATTGTATGCACTGTGATAACAACTTTTTTGTCTTGATGTGTAAAGGCAGGAAACAACTTACAAACCACACAGAATCATGTGGGAAGTTATGCAAAGGTGTTTTCATTAGATTTGCAGTCAGGACTTTTGAGTACATTTGAAATGTATACTACTTTTATGTGAAAGCATTGTAAGCACTGAGATAACAACTTTTTTGTCTTTATGTGTAGAGGTACGAATCAACTTTGAAACTACTCATAATCATCTGGGAAGTTAACCTAAGGTGTTTCCATTACGTTTGCAGTAAGTGCTTTGGTGTAAAATTGAAATGTATACTATTAGTATTGTCAAAGCATTGTATGCACTGTGATAACAACTTTTTTGTCTTGATGTGTAAAGGCAGGAATCAACTTACAAACCACACAGAATCATGTGGGAAGTTAACCAAAGGTGTTTTCATTAGGTTTGCAGTCAGGACTTTTGAGTACAATTGAAATGTATACTACTTTTATTTGAAATCATTGTTAGCACTGAGAAAACAACTTTTTTGTCTTGATGTGTAAAGGCAGGAAACAACTTACAAACCACACAGAATCATGTGGGAAGTTAACTTAAAATGTTTCCATCAGGTTTGCACTCTGCGCTTTGGTTGAAAATTGACATGTATAGCACTTTAATGTCAGAACATTGTATGCCCTAAGATAACAACTTTTTTGTCTTGATGTGTAGAGGCATGAGGCAACTTTCAAGCTACTCATAATCATGTGGGAAGTTAACCTAAGGTGTTTCCATTAGGTTTGCAGTAAATGCTTTGGTGTAAAATTGAAATGTATACCATTAGTATTGTCAAAGCATTGTATGCACTGTGATATCAACTTTTTTGTCTTGATGTGTAAAGGCAGGAATCAACTTACAAACCACACAGAATCATGTGGGAAGTTAACCAAAGGTGTTTTCATTAGGTTTGCAGTCAGGACTTTTGAGTACAATTGAAATGTATACTAGTTTTATGTGAAATCATTGTAAGCACTGAGATAACAACTTTTTTGTCCTGATGTGTATAGGCAGGAAACAACTTACAAACCACACAGAATCATGTGGGAAGTTAACATAAAATGTTTCCATCAGGTTTGCACTCTGCACTTTGGTTGAAAATTGACATGTATAGCACTTTAATGTCAGAACACTGATTGCCCTAAGATAACAACTTTTTTGTCTTTATGCGTAGAGGCACGAAACAACTATGAAGCTAGTCATAATCATGTGGGAAGTTATCCTAAGGTGTTTCCATTAGGTTTGCAGTAAGTGCTTTGGTGTAAAATTGAAATGTATACTATTAGTATTGTCAAAGCATTGTATGCACTGTGATAACAACTTTTTTGTCTTGATGTGTAAAGGCAGGAAACATCTTTCAAACCACACAGAATCATGTGGGAAGTTAACTTAAAATGTTTCCATCAGGTTTGCAGTCTGCACTTTACTGGAATATTGAAATGTATACTACTTTAATGTCAGTACCTTGTATGCACTGAGAAATGCACTTTTCTGTCTTTATTTGCAGACCCATGAAACAACTTTCAGGCATCTAAGAATCATGTGAGAAGTTAACCTGAGGTGTTTCCATTAGGTTTGCAGTAAGTGCTTTGGTGTAAAATTGAAATGTATGCTATCAGTATTGTCAAAGCATTGTATGCACTGTGATAACAACTTTTTTGTCTTGATGTGTAAAGGCAGGAAACAACTTACAATCCACACAGAATCATGTGGGAAGTTAACCTGAGGTGTTTCCATTAGGTTTGCAGTGAGTGCTTTGGTGTAAAATTGAAATGTATACTATTAGTATTGTCAAAGCATTGTATGCACTGTGATAAGAACTTTTTTGTCTTGATGTGTAAAGGCATGAAACAACTTTCAAGCTACTCATAATCATGTGGGAAGTTAACCAAAGGTGTTTTCATTAGGTTTGCAGTCAGGACTTTTGAGTACAATTGAAATGTATACTACTTTTATGTGAAAGCATTGTAAGCACTGAGATAACAACTTTTTTGTCTTTATGCGTAGAGGCACGAAACAACTATGAAGCTACTCATAATCATGTGGGAAGTTAACCTAAGGTGTGTCCATTAGGTTTGCAGTAAGTGCTTTGGTGTAAAATTGAAATGTATACTATTAGTATTGTCAAAGCATTGTATGCACTGTGATAACAACTTTTTTGTCTTGATCTGTAAAGGCAGGAAACAACTTACAAACCACACAGCATCATGTGGGAAGTTAAGCAAAGGTGTTTTCATTAGGTTTGCAGTCAGGACATTTGAGTACAATTGAAATGTATACTACTTTTATGTGAAAGCATTGTAAGCACTGAGATAACAACTTTTTTGTCTTTATGTGTAGAGGTACGAATCGACTTTGAAACTACTCATAATCATCTGGGAAATTAACCTAAGGTGTTTCCATTAGGTTTCCAGTAAGTGCTTTGGTGTAAAATTGAAATGTATAGTATTAGTATTGTCAAAGCATTGTATGCACTGTGTTAAGAACTTTTTTGTCTTGATGTGTAAAGGCAGGAAACAACTTACAAACCACACAGAATCATGTGGGAAGTTAACCTAAGGTGTTTCCATTAGGTTTGCAGTGAGTGCTTTGGTGTAAAATTGAAATGTATACTATTAGTATTGTCAAAGCATTGTATGCACTGTGATAAGAACTTTTTTGTCTTGATGTGAAAAGGCAGGAATCAACTTACAAACCACACAGAATCATGTGGGAAGTTAACCAAAGGTGTTTTCATTAGGTTTGCAGTCAGGACTTTTGAGTACAATTGAAATGTATACTACTTTTATGTGAAAGCATTGTAAGCACTGAGATAACAACTTTTTTGTCTTTATGCGTAGAGGCACAAAACAACTTTGAAACTACTCATAATGATGTGGGAAGTTAACCTAAGGTGTTTCCATCAGGTTTGCAGTAAGTACTTTGGTGTAAAATTGAAACGTATGCTATCAGTATTATCAAAGCATTGTATGCACTGTGATAACAACTTTTTTGTCTTGATATGTAAAGGCAGGAAACAACTTACAAACCACACAGAAACATGTGGGAAATAAGCAAAGGTGTTTTCATTAGGTTTGCAGTCAGGACTTTTGAGTACAATTGAAATGTATACTACTTTTATGTGAAAGCATTGTAAGCACTGAGATAACAACTTTTTTGTCTTTTTGTGTAGAGGTATGAATCAACTTTGAAACTACTCATAATCATGTGGGAAGTTAACCTAAGGTGTTTCCATTAGGTTTCCAGTAAGTGCTTTAGTGTAAAATTGAAATGTATACGATTAGTTTTGTCAAAGCATTGTATGCACTGTGATAACAACTTTTTTGTCTTGATGTGTAAACGCAGGAAACAACTTACAAACCTCACAGAATCATGTGGGAAGTTAACCTAAGGTGTTTCCATTAGGTTTGCAGTGAGTGCTTTGGTGTAAAATTGAAATGTATGCTATTAGTATTGTCAAAGCATTGTATGCACTGTGATAAGAACTTTTTTGTCTTGATGTTTAAAGGCAGGAAACAACTTTCAAACCACACAGAATCATGTGGGAAGTTAACTTAAAATGTTTCCATCAGGTTTGCACTCTGCACTATACTGGAATATTGAAATGCATACTACTTTAATGTCAGTACATTGTATGTACTGAGAAATCCACTTTTTGTCTTTATGTGCAGACCCATGAAACAACTTTCAGGCATCAAAGAATCATGTGGGAAGTTAACCTAAGGTGTTTCCATCAGGTTTGCAGTAAGTACTTTGGTGTAAAATTCAAACGTATGCTATCAGTATTGTCAAAGCATTGTATGCACTGTGATAACAACTTTTTTGTCTTGATGTGTAAAGGCAGGAAACAACTTACAAACCACACAGAATCATGTGGGAAGTTATGCAAAGGTGTTTTCATTAGATTTGCAGTCAGGACTTTTGAGTACATTTGAAATGTATACTACTTTTATGTGAAAGCATTGTAAGCACTGAGATAACAACTTTTTTGTCTTTATGTATAGAGGTACGAATCAACTTTGAAACTACTCATAATCATCTGGGAAGTTAACCTAAGGTGTTTCCATTACGTTTGCAGTAAGTGCTTTGGTGTAAAATTGAAATGTATACTATTAGTATTGTCAAAGCATTGTATGCACTGTGATAACAACTTTTTTGTCTTGATGTGTAAAGGCAGGAACCAACTTACAAACCACACAGAATCATGTGGGAAGTTAACCAAAGGTGTTTTCATTAGGTTTGCAGTCAGGACTTTTGAGTACAATTGAAATGTATACTACTTTTATTTGAAATCATTGTTAGCACTGAGAAAACAACTTTTTTGTCTTGATGTGTAAAGGCAGGAAACAACTTACAAACCACACAGAATCATGTGGGAAGTTAACTTAAAATGTTTCCATCAGGTTTGCACTCTGCGCTTTGGTTGAAAATTGACATGTATAGCACTTTAATGTCAGAACATTGTATGCCCTAAGATAACAACTTTTTTGTCTTGATGTGTAGAGGCATGAGGCAACTTTCAAGCTACTCATAATCATGTGGGAAGTTAACCTAAGGTGTTTCCATTAGGTTTGCAGTAAGTGCTTTGGTGTAAAATTGAAATGTATACCATTAGTATTGTCAAAGCATTGTATGCACTGTGATATCAACTTTTTTGTCTTGATGTGTAAAGGCAGGAATCAACTTACAAACCACACAGAATCATGTGGGAAGTTAACCAAAGGTGTTTTCATTAGGTTTGCAGTCAGGACTTTTGAGTACAATTGAAATGTATACTAGTTTTATGTGAAATCATTGTAAGCACTGAGATAACAACTTTTTTGTCCTGATGTGTATAGGCAGGAAACAACTTACAAACCACACAGAATCATGTGGGAAGTTAACATAAAATGTTTCCATCAGGTTTGCACTCTGCACTTTGGTTGAAAATTGACATGTATAGCACTTTAATGTCAGAACACTGATTGCCCTAAGATAACAACTTTGTTGTCTTTATGCGTAGAGGCACGAAACAACTATGAAGCTAGTCATAATCATGTGGGAAGTTATCCTAAGGTGTTTCCATTAGGTTTGCAGTAAGTGCTTTGGTGTAAAATTGAAATGTATACTATTAGTATTGTCAAAGCATTGTATGCACTGTGATAACAACTTTTTTGTCTTGATGTGTAAAGGCAGGAAACAACTTTCAAACCACACAGAATCATGTGGGAAGTTAACTTAAAATGTTTCCATCAGGTTTGCAGTCTGCACTTTACTGGAATATTGAAATGTATACTACTTTAATGTCAGTACCTTGTATGCACTGAGAAATGCACTTTTTTGTCTTTATGTGCAGACCCATGAAACAACTTTCAGGCATCTAAGAATCATGTGAGAAGTTAACCTGAGGTGTTTCCATTAGGTTTGCAGTAAGTGCTTTGGTGTAAAATTGAAATGTATGCTATCAGTATTGTCAAAGCATTGTATGCACTGTGATAATAACTTGTTTGTCTTGATGCGTAGAGGCATGAAACAACTTTCAAGCTACTCATAATCATGTGGGAAGTTAACCAAAGGTGTTTTCATTAGGTTTGCAGTCAGGACTTTTGAGTACAATTGAAATGTATACTACTTTTATGTGAAAGCATTGTAAGCACTGAGATAACAACTTTTTTGTCTTTATGCGTAGAGGCACGAAACAACTATGAAGCTACTCATAATCATGTGGGAAGTTAACCTAAGGTGTGTCCATTCGGTTTGCAGTAAGTG
Source organism: Mobula birostris (assembly GCF_030028105.1). Classification (NCBI taxonomy): domain Eukaryota; kingdom Metazoa; phylum Chordata; class Chondrichthyes; order Myliobatiformes; family Myliobatidae; genus Mobula; species Mobula birostris. Next base: position 110,652 of record NW_027278251.1, read on the forward strand.
CTTTGGTGTAAAATTGAAATGTATACTATTAGTATTGTCAAAGCATTGTATGCACTGTGATAAGAACTTTTTTGTCTTGATGTGAAAAGGCAGGAAACAACTTTCAAACCACACAGAATCATGTGGGAAGTTAACTTAAAATGTTTCCATCAGGTTTGCACTCTGCACTATACTGGAATATTGAAATGCATACTACTTTAATGTCAGTACATTGTATGCACTGAGAAATCCACTTTTTTGTCTTTATGTGCAGACCCATGAAACAACTTTCAGGCATCAAAGAATCATGTGGGAAGTTAACCTAAGGTGTTTCCATCAGGTTTGCAGTAAGTACTTTGGTGTAAAATTCAAACGTATGCTATCAGTATTGTCAAAGCATTGTATGCACTGTGATAACAACTTTTTTGTCTTGATGTGTAAAGGCAGGAAACAACTTACAAACCACACAGCATCATGTGGGAAGTTAAGCAAAGGTGTTTTCATTAGGTTTGCAGTCAGGACATTTGAGTACAATTGAAATGTATACTACTTTTATGTGAAAGCATTGTAAGCACTGAGATAACAACTTTTTTGTCTTTATGTGTAGAGGTACGAATCAACTTTGAAACTACTCATAATCATCAGGGAAGTTAACCTAAGGTGTTTCCATTAGGTTTGCAGTAAGTGCTTTGGTGTAAAATTGAAATATATACTATTAGTATTGTCAAAGCATTGTATGCACTGTGATAACAACTTTTTTGTCTTGATGTGTAAAGGCAGGAATCAACTTACAAACCACACAGAATCATGTGGGAAGTTAACCAAAGGTGTTTTCATTAGGTTTGCAGTCAGGACTTTTGAGTACAATTGAAATGTATACTACTTTTATGTGAAAGCATTGTAAGCACTGAGATAACAACTTTTTTGTCTTTATGCGTAGAGGCACGAAACAACTTTGAAACTACTCATAATGATGTGGGAAGTTAACCTAAGGTGTTTCCATCAGGTTTGCAGTAAGTACTTTGGTGTAAAATTGAAACGTATGCTATCAGTATTATCAAAGCATTGTATGCACTGTGATAACAACTCTTTTGTCTTGATGTGTAAAGGCAGAAAACAACTTACAAACCACACAGAATCATGTGGGAAGTTAAGCAAAGGTGTTTTCATTAGGTTTGCAGTCAGGACTTTTGAGTACAATTGAAATGTATACTACTTTTATGTGAAAGCTTTGTAAGCACTGAGATAACAACTGTTTTGTCTTTTTGTGTAGAGATACGAAACAACTTTGAAACTACTCATAATCATGTGGGAAGTTAACCTCAGGTGTTTCCATTAGGTTTGCAGTAAGTGCTTTGGTGTAAAATTGAAATGTATACGATTAGTATTGTCAAAGCATTGTATGCACTGTGATAACAACTTTTTTTTCTTGATGTGTAAAGGCAGGAAACAACTTACAAACCACACAGAATCATGTGGGAAGTTAACCTAAGGTGTTTCCATTAGGTTTGCAGTAAGTGCTTTGGTGTAAAATTGAAATGTATACTATTAGTATTGTCAAAGCATTGTATGCACTGTGATAAGAACTTTTTTGTCTTGATGTGTAAAGGCAGGAAACAACTTTCAAACCACACAGAATCATGTGGGAAGTTAACTTAAAATGTTTCCATCAGGTTTGCACTCTGCACTATACTGGAATATTGAAATGCATACTACTTTAATGTCAGTATATTGTATGCACTGAGAAATCCACTTTTTTGTCTTTATGTGCAGACCCATGAAACAACTTTCAGGCATCAAAGAATCATGTGGGAAGTTAACCTAAGGTGTTTCCATCAGGTTTGCAGTAAGTACTTTGGTGTAAAATTGAAACGTATGCTATCAGTGTTGTCAAAGCATTGTATGCACTGTGATAACAACATTTTTTGTCTTGATGTGTAAAGGCAGGAAACAACTTACAAACCACACAGAATCATGTGGGAAGTTAAGCAAAGGTGTTTTCATTAGGTTTGCAGTCAGGACTTTTGAGTACAATTGAAATGTATACTACTTTTATGTGAAAGCATTGTAAGCACTGAGATAACAACTTTTTTGTCTTTATGTGTAGAGGTACGAATCAACTTTCAAGCTACTCATAATCATCTGGGAAGTTAACCTAAGGTGTTTCCATTAGGTTTGCAGTAAGTGCTTTGGTGTAAAATTGAAATGTATACTATTAGTATTGCCAAAGCATTGTATGCACTGTGATAACAACTTTTTTTTCTTGATGTGTAAAGGCAGGAATCAAGTTACAAACCACACAGAATCATGTGGGAAGTTAACTTAAAATGTTTCCATCAGGTTTGCACTCTGCACTATACTGGAATATTGAAATGCATACTACTTTAATGTCAGTACATTGTATGCACTGAGAAATCCACTTTTTTGTCTTTATGTGCAGACCCATGAAACAACTTTCAGGCATCAAAGAATCATGTGGGAAGTTAACCTAAGGTGTTTCCATCAGGTTTGCAGTAAGTACTTTGGTGTAAAATTGAAACGTATGCTATCAGTATTGTCAAAGCATTGTATGCACTGTGATAACAACTTTTTTGTCTTGATGTGTAAAGGCAGGAAACAACTTACAAACCACACAGAATCATGTGGGAAGTTAACCTAAGGTGTTTCCATTAGGTTTGCAGTGAGTGCTTTGGTGTAAAATTGAAATGTATACTATTAGTATTGTCAAAGCATTGTATACACTGTGATAAGAACTTTTTTGTCTTGATGTGTAAAGGCAGGAAACAACTTTCAAACCACACAGAATCATGTGGGAAGTTAACTTAAAATGTTTCCATCAGGTTTGCACTCTGCACTATACTGGAATATTGAAATGCATACTGCTTTAATGTCAGTACATTGTATGCACTGAGAAATCCACTTTTTTGTCTTTATGTGCAGACCCATGAAACAACTTTCAGGCATCAAAGAATCATGTGGGAAGTTAACCTAAGGTGTTTCCATTAGGTTTGCAGTCAGGACTTTTGAGTACAATTGAAATGTATACTAGTTTTATGTGAAATCATTGTAAGCACTGAGATAACAACTTTTTTGTCCTGATGTCTATAAGCAGGAAACAACTTACAAACCACACAGAATCATGTGGGAAGTTAACATAAAATGTTTCCATCAGGTTTGCACTCTGCACTTTGGTTGAAAATTGACATGTATAGCACTTTAATGTCAGAACACTGATTGCCCTAAGATAACAACTTTTTTGTGTTTATGCGTAGAGGCACGAAACAACTATGAAGCTAGTCATAATCATGTGGGAAGTTAACCTAAAGTGTTTCCATTAGGTTTGCAGTAAGTGCTTTGGTGTAAAATTGAAATGTATACTATTAGTATTGTCAAAGCATTGTATGCACTGTGATAACAACTTTTCTGTCTTGATGTGTAAAGGCAGGAAAAAACTTTCAAACCACACAGAATCATGTGGGAAGTTAACCAAAGGTGTTTTCATTAGGTTTGCAGTCAGGACTTTTGAGTACAATTGAAATGTATACTACTTTTATGTGAAAGCATTGTAAGCACAGAGATAACAACTTTTTTGTCTTTATGCGTAGAGGCACGAAACAAATTTGAAACTACTCATAATGATGTGGGAAGTTAACCTAAGGTGTTTCCATCAGGTTTGCAGTAAGTACTTTGGTGTGAATTTGAAACGTATGCTATCAGTATTGTCAAAGCATTGTATGCACTGTGATAACAACTTTTTTGTCTTGATGTGTAAAGGCAGGAAACAACTTACAAACCACACAGAATCATGTGGGAAGTTAAGCAAAGGTGTTTTCATTAGGTTTGCAGTCAGGACATTTGAGTACAATTGAAATGTATACTACTTTTATGTGAAAGCATTGTAAGCACTGAGATAACAACTTTTTTGTCTTTATGTGTAGAGGTACGAATCAACTTTGAAACTACTCATAATCATCTGGGAAGTTAACCTAAGGTGTTTCCATTAGGTTTGCAGTAAGTGCTTTGGTGTAAAATTGAAATGTATACTATTAGTATTGTTAAAGCATTGTATGCACTGTGATAACAACTTTTTTGTCTTGATGTGTAAAGGCAGGAATCAACTTACAAACCACACAGAATCATGTGGGAAGTTATCCAAAGGTGTTTTCATTAGGTTTGCAGTCAGGACTTTTGAGTACAATTGAAATGTATACTACTTTTATGTGAAAGCATTGTAAGCACTGAGATAACAACTTTTTTGTCTTTATGCGTAGAGGCACGAAACAACTTTGAAACTACTCATAATGATGTGGGAAGTTAACCTAAGGTGTTTCCATCAGGTTTGCAGTAAGTACTTTGGTGTAAAATTGAAACGTATGCTATCAGTATTATCAAAGCATTCTATGCACTGTGATAACAACTTTTTTGTCTTGATGTGTAAAGGCAGGAAACAACTTATAAACCACACAGAAACATGTGGGAAGTTAAGCAAAGGTGTTTTCATTAGGTTTGCAGTCAGGACTTTTGAGTACAATTGAAATGTATACTACTTTTATGTGAAAGCATTGTAAGCACTGAGATAACAACTTTTTTGTCTTTTTGTGTAGAGGTACGAATCGACTTTGAAACTACTCATAATCATGTGGGAAGTTAACCTAAGGTGTTTCCATTAGGTTTCCAGTAAGTGCTTTAGTGTAAAATTGAAATGTATTAGATTAGTTTTGTCAAAGCATTGTATGCACTGTGATAACAACTTTTTTGTCTTGATGTGTAAACGCAGGAAACAACTTACAAACCTCACAGAATCATGTGGGAAGTTAACCTAAGGTGTTTCCATTAGGTTTGCAGTGAGTGCTTTGGTGTAAAATTGAAATGTATGCTATTAGTATTGTCAAAGCATTGTATGCACTGTGATAAGAACTTTTTTGTCTTGATGTTTAAAGGCAGGAAACAACTTTCAAACCACACAGAATCATGTGGGAAGTTAACTTAAAATGTTTCCATCAGGTTTGCACTCTGCACTATACTGGAATATTGAAATGCATACTACTTTAATGTCAGTACATTCTATGTACTGAGAAATCCACTTTTTGTCTTTATGTGCAGACCCATGAAACAACTTTCAGGCATCAAAGAATCATGTGGCAAGTTAACCTAAGGTGTTTCCATCAGGTTTGCAGTAAGTACTTTGGTGTAAAATTCAAACGTATGCTATCAGTATTGTCAAAGCATTGTATGCACTGTGATAACAACTTTTTTGTCTTGATGTGTAAAGGCAGGAAACAACTTACAAACCACACAGAATCATGTGGGAAGTTATGCAAAGGTGTTTTCATTAGGTTTGCAGTCAGGACTTTTGAGTACATTTGAAATGTATACTACTTTTATGTGAAAGCATTGTAAGCACTGAGATAACAACTTTTTTGTCTTTATGTGTAGAGGTACGAATCAACTTTGAAACTACTCATAATCATCTGGGAAGTTAACCTAAGGTGTTTCCATTACGTTTGCAGTAAGTGCTTTGGTGTAAAATTGAAATGTATACTATTAGTATTGTCAAAGCATTGTATGCACTGTGATAACAACTTTTTTGTCTTGATGTGTAAAGGCAGGAATCAACTTACAAACCACACAGAATCATGTGGGAAGTTAACCAAAGGTGTTTTCATTAGGTTTGCAGTCAGGACTTTTGAGTACAATTGAAATGTATACTACTTTTATTTGAAATCATTGTTAGCACTGAGAAAACAACTTTTTTGTCTTGATGTGTAAAGGCAGGAAACAACTTACAAACCACACAGAATCATGTGGGAAGTTAACTTAAAATGTTTCCATCAGGTTTGCACTCTGCGCTTTGGTTGAAAATTGACATGTATAGCACTTTAATGTCAGAACATTGTATGCCCTAAGATAACAACTTTTTTGTCTTGATGTGTAGAGGCATGAGGCAACTTTCAAGCTACTCATAATCATGTGGGAAGTTAACCTAAGGTGTTTCCATTAGGTTTGCAGTAAGTGCTTTGGTGTAAAATTGAAATGTATACCATTAGTATTGTCAAAGCATTGTATGCACTGTGATATCAACTTTTTTGTCTTGATGTGTAAAGGCAGGAATCAACTTACAAACCACACAGAATCATGTGGGAAGTAAACCAAAGGTGTTTTCATTAGGTTTGCAGTCAGGACTTTTGAGTACAATTGAAATGTATACTAGTTTTATGTGAAATCATTGTAAGCACTGAGATAACAACTTTTTTGTCCTGATGTGTATAGGCAGGAAACAACTTACAAACCACACAGAATCATGTGGGAAGTTAACATAAAATGTTTCCATCAGGTTTGCACTCTGCACTTTGGTTGAAAATTGACATGTATAGCACTTTAATGTCAGAACACTGATTGCCCTAAGATAACAACTTTTTTGTGTTTATGCGTAGAGGCACGAAACAACTATGAAGCTAGTCATAATCATGTGGGAAGTTATCCTAAGGTGTTTCCATTAGGTTTGCAGTAAGTGCTTTGGTGTAAAATTGAAATGTATACTATTAGTATTGTCAAAGCATTGTATGCACTGTGATAACAACTTTTTTGTCTTGATGTGTAAAGGCAGGAAACAACTTTCAAACCACACAGAATCATGTGGGAAGTTAACTTAAAATGTTTCCATCAGGTTTGCAGTCTGCACTTTTCTGGAATATTGAAATGTATACTACTTTAATGTCAGTACCTTGTAAGCACTGAGAAATGCACTTTTTTGTCTTTATGTGCAGACCCATGAAACAACTTTCAGGCATCTAAGAATCATGTGAGAAGTTAACCTGAGGTGTTTCCATTAGGTTTGCAGTAAGTGCTTTGGTGTAAAATTGAAATGTATGCTATCAGTATTGTCAAAGCATTGTATGCTCTGTGATAATAACTTGTTTGTCTTGATGCGTAGAGGCATGAAACAACTTTCAAGCTACTCATAATCATGTGGGAAGTTAACCAAAGGTGTTTTCATTAGGTTTGCAGTCGGGACTTTTGAGTACAATTGAAATGTATACTACTTTTATGTGAAAGCATTGTAAGCACTGAGATAACAACTTTTTTGTCTTTATGCGTAGAGGCACGAAACAACTATGAAGCTACTCATAATCATGTGGGAAGTTAACCTAAGGTGTTTCCATTAGGTTTGCAGTAAGTGCTTTGGTGTAAAATTGAAATGTATACTATTAGTATTGTCAAAGCATTGTATGCACTGTGATAACAACTTTTTTGTCTTGATGTGTAAAGGCAGGAAACAACTTTCAAACCACACAGAATCATGTGGGAAGTTAAGCAAAGGTGTTTTCATTAGGTTTGCAGTCAGGACTTTTGAGTACAATTGAAATGTATACTACTTTTATGTGAAAGCTTTGTAAGCACTGAGATAACAACTGTTTTGTCTTTTTGTGTAGAGATAAGAAACAACTTTGAAACTACTCATAATCATGTGGGAAGTTAACCTAAGGTGTTTCCATTAGGTTTGCAGTAAGTGCTTTGGTGTAAAATTGAAATGTATACGATTAGTATTGTCAAAGCATTGTATGCACTGTGATAACAACTTTTTTTTCTTGATGTGTAAAGGCAGGAAAAAACTTACAAACCACACAGAATCATGTGGGAAGTTAACCTAAGGTGTTTCCATTAGGTTTGCAGTAAGTGCTTTGGTGTAAAATTGAAATGTATACTGTTAGTATTGCCAAAGCAATGTATGCACTGTGATATCAACTTTTTTGTCTTGATGTGTAAAGGCAGGAATCAACTTACAAACCACACAGAATCATGTGGGAAGTTAACTTAAAATGTTTCCATCAGGTTTGCACTCTGCACTATACTGGAATATTGAAATGCATACTACTTTAATGTCAGTACATTGTATGCACTGAGAAATCCACTTTTTTGTCTTTATGTGCAGACCCATGAAACAACTTTCAGGCATCAAAGAATCATGTGGGAAGTTAACCTAAGGTGTTTCCATCAGGTTTGCAGTAAGTACTTTGGTGTAAAATTGAAACGTATGCTATCAGTATTGTCAAAGCATTGTATGCACTGTGATAACAACTTTTTTGTCTTGATGTGTAAAGGCAGGAAACAACTTACAAACCACACAGAATCATGTGGGAAGTTAACTTAAAATGTTTCCATCAGGTTTGCACTCTGCACTATACTGGAATATTGAAATGCATACTACTTTAATGTCAGTACATTGTATGCACTGAGAAATCCACTTTTTTGTCTTTATGTGCAGACCCATGAAACAACTTTCAGGCATCAAAGAATCATGTGGGAAGTTAACCTAAGGTGTTTCCATCAGGTTTGCAGTAAGTACTTTGGTGTAAAATTGAAACGTATGCTATCAGTATTGTCAAAGCATTGTATGCACTGTGATAACAAGTTTTTTGTCTTGATGTGTAAAGGCAGGAAACAACTTACAAACCACACAGCATCATGTGGGAAGTTAAGCAAAGGTGTTTTCATTACGTTTGCAGTCAGGACTTTTGAGTACAATTGAAATGTGTACTACTTTTATGTGAAAGCATTGTAAGCACTGAGATAACAACTTTTTTGTCTTGATGTGTAAAGGCAGGAAACAACTTACCAACCACACAGAATGATGTGGGAAGTTAACTTAAAATGTTTCCATCAGGTTTGCACTCTGCACTTTGGTTGAAAATTGACATGTATAGCACTTTAATGTCAGAACATTGTATGCCCTAAGATAACAACTTTTTTGTCTTGATGTGTTGAGGTATGAGGCAACTTTCAAGCTACTCATAATCATGTGGGAAGTTAACCTAAGGTGTTTCCATTAGGTTTTCAGTAAGTACTTTCGTGTAAAATTGAAATGTATAGTATTACTATTGTCAAAGCATTGTATGCACTGTGATAACAACTATTTTGTCTTGATGTGTAAAGGCAGGAAACAACTTTCAAACCACACAGAATCATGTGGGAAGTTAGCCAAAGGTGTTTTCATTAGGTTTGCAGTCAGGACTTTTGAGTACAATTGAAATGTATACTACTTTTATGTGAAAGCATTGTAAGCACTGAGATAACAACTTTTTTGTCTTTATGCGTAGAGGCACGAAACAACTTTGAAACTACTCATAATGATGTGGGAAGTTAACCTAAGGTGTTTCCATCAGGTTTGCAGTAAGTACTTTGGTGTAAAATTGAAACGTATGCTATCAGTATTGTCAAAGCATTGTATGCACTGTGATAACAACTTTTTGGTCTTGATGTGTAAAGGCAGGAAACAACTTACAAACCACACAGCATCATGTGGGAAGTTAAGCAAAGGTGTTTTCATTAGGTTTGCAGTCAGGACATTTGAGTACAATTGAAATGTATACTACTTTTATGTGAAAGCATTGTAAGCACTGAGATAACAACTTTTTTGTCTTTATGTGTAGAGGTACGAATCAACTTTGAAACTACTCATAATGATGTGGGAAGTTAACCTAAGGTGTTTCCATCAGGTTTGCAGTAAGTACTTTGGTGTAAAATTGAAACGTATGCTATCAGTATTATCAAAGCATTGTATGCACTGTGATAACAACTTTTTTGTCTTGATGTGTAAAGGCAGGAAACAACTTACAAACCACACAGAAACATGTGGGAAGTTAAGCAAAGGTGTTTTCATTAGGTTTGCAGTCAGGACTTTTGAGTACAATTGAAATGTATACTACTTTTATGTGAAAGCATTGTAAGCACTGAGATAACAACTTTTTTGTCTTTTTGTGTAGAGGTACGAATCGACTTTGAAACTACTCATAATCATGTGGGAAGTTAACCTAAGGTGTTTCAATTAGGTTTCCAGTAAGTGCTTTAGTGTAAAATTGAAATGTATACGATTAGTTTTGTCAAAGCATTGTATGCACTGTGATAACAACTTTTTTGTCTTGATGTGTAAACGCAGGAAACAACTTACAAACCTCACAGAATCATGTGGGAAGTTAACCTAAGGTGTTTCCATTAGGTTTGCAGTGAGTGCTTTGGTGTAAAATTGAAATGTATGCTATTAGTATTGTCAAAGCATTGTATGCACTGTGATAAGAACTTTTTTGTCTTGATGTTTAAAGGCAGGAAAGAACTTTCAAACCACACAGAATCATGTGGGAAGTTAACTTAAAATGTTTCCATCAGGTTTGCACTCTGCACTATACTGGAATATTGAAATGCATACTACTTTAATGTCAGTACATTCTATGTACTGAGAAATCCACTTTTTGTCTTTATGTGCAGACCCATGAAACAACTTTCAGGCATCAAAGAATCATGTGGGAACTTAACCTAAGGTGTTTCCATCAGGTTTGCAGTAAGTACTTTGGTGTAAAATTCAAACGTATGCTATCAGTATTGTCAAAGCATTGTATGCACTGTGATAACAACTTTTTTGTCTTGATGTGTAAAGGCAGGAATCAACTTACAAACCACACAGAATCATGTGGGAAGTTAACCAAAGGTGTTTTCATTAGGTTTGCAGTCAGGACTTTTGAGTACAATTGAAATGTATACTACTTTTATTTGAAATCATTGTTAGCACTGAGAAAACAACTTTTTTGTCTTGATGTGTAAAGGCAGGAAACAACTTACAAACCACACAGAATCATGTGGGAAGTTAACTTAAAATGTTTCCATCAGGTTTGCACTCTGCGCTTTGGTTGAAAATTGACATGTATAGCACTTTAATGTCAGAACATTGTATGCCCTAAGATAACAACTTTTTTGTCTTTATGCGTAGAGGCACGAAACAACTTTGAAACTACTCATAATGATGTGGGAAGTTAACCTAAGGTGTTTCCATCAGGTTTGCAGTAAGTACTTTGGTGTAAAATTGAAACGTATGCTATCAGTATTATCAAAGCATTGTATGCACTGTGATAACAACTTTTTTGTCTTGATGTGTAAAGGCAGGAAACAACTTACAAACCACACAGAAACATGTGGGAAGTTAAGCAAAGGTGTTTTCATTAGGTTTGCAGTCAGGACTTTTGAGTACAATTGAAATGTATACTACTTTTATGTGAAAGCATTGTAAGCACTGAGATAACAACTTTTTTGTCTTTTTGTGTAGAGGTACGAATCGACTTTGAAACTACTCATAATCATGTGGGAAGTTAACCTAAGGTGTTTCAATTAGGTTTCCAGTAAGTGCTTTAGTGTAAAATTGAAATGTATACGATTAGTTTTGTCAAAGCATTGTATGCACTGTGATAACAACTTTTTTGTCTTGATGTGTAAACGCAGGAAACAACTTACAAACCTCACAGAATCATGTGGGAAGTTAACCTAAGGTGTTTCCATTAGGTTTGCAGTGAGTGCTTTGGTGTAAAATTGAAATGTATGCTATTAGTATTGTCAAAGCATTGTATGCACTGTGATAAGAACTTTTTTGTCTTGATGTTTAAAGGCAGGAAAGAACTTTCAAACCACACAGAATCATGTGGGAAGTTAACTTAAAATGTTTCCATCAGGTTTGCACTCTGCACTATACTGGAATATTGAAATGCATACTACTTTAATGTCAGTACATTCTATGTACTGAGAAATCCACTTTTTGTCTTTATGTGCAGACCCATGAAACAACTTTCAGGCATCAAAGAATCATGTGGGAACTTAACCTAAGGTGTTTCCATCAGGTTTGCAGTAAGTACTTTGGTGTAAAATTCAAACGTATGCTATCAGTATTGTCAAAGCATTGTATGCACTGTGATAACAACTTTTTTGTCTTGATGTGTAAAGGCAGGAAACAACTTACAAACCACACAGAATCATGTGGGAAGTTATGCAAAGGTGTTTTCATTAGGTTTGCAGTCAGGACTTTTGAGTACATTTGAAATGTATACTACTTTTATGTGAAAGCATTGTAAGCACTGAGATAACAACTTTTTTGTCTTTATGTGTAGAGGTACGAATCAACTTTGAAACTACTCATAATCATCTGGGAAGTTAACCTAAGGTGTTTCCATTACGTTTGCAGTAAGTGCTTTGGTGTAAAATTGAAATGTATACTATTAGTATTGTCAAAGCATTGTATGCACTGTGATAACAACTTTTTTGTCTTGATGTGTAAAGGCAGGAATCAACTTACAAACCACACAGAATCATGTGGGAAGTTAACCAAAGGTGTTTTCATTAGGTTTGCAGTCAGGACTTTTGAGTACAAATGAAATGTATACTACTTTTATTTGAAATCATTGTTAGCACTGAGAAAACAACTTTTTTGTCCTGATGTGTAAAGGCAGGAAACAACTTACAAACCACACAGAATCATGTGGGAAGTTAACTTAAAATGTTTCCATCAGGTTTGCACTCTGCGCTTTGGTTGAAAATTGACATGTATAGCACTTTAATGTCAGAACATTGTATGCCCTAAGATAACAACTTTTTTGTCTTGATGTGTAGAGGCATGAGGCAACTTTCAAGCTACTCATAATCATGTGGGAAGTTAACCTAAGGTGTTTCCATTAGGTTTGCAGTAAGTGCTTTGGTGTAAAATTGAAATGTATACCATTAGTATTGTCAAAGCATTGTATGCACTGTGATATCAACTTTTTTGTCTTGATGTGTAAAGGCAGGAATCAACTTACAAACCACACAGAATCATGTGGGAAGTTAACCAAAGGTGTTTTCATTAGGTTTGCAGTCAGGACTTTTGAGTACAATTGAAATGTATACTAGTTTTATGTGAAATCATTGTAAGCACTGAGATAACAACTTTTTTGTCCTGATGTGTATAGGCAGGAAACAACTTACAAACCACACAGAATCATGTGGGAAGTTAACATAAAATGTTTCCATCAGGTTTGCACTCTGCACTTTGGTTGAAAATTGACATGTATAGCACTTTAATGTCAGAACACTGATTGCCCTAAGATAACAACTTTTTTGTCTTTATGCGTAGAGGCACGAAACAACTATGAAGCCAGTCATAATCATGTGGGAAGTTATCCTAAGGTGTTTCCATTAGGTTTGCAGTAAGTGCTTTGGTGTAAAATTGAAATGTATACTCTTAGTATTGTCAAAGCATTGTATGCACTGTGATAACAACTTTTTTGTCTTGATGTGTAAAGGCAGGAAACAACTTTCAAACCACACAGAATCATGTGGGAAGTTAACTTAAAATGTTTCCATCAGGTTTGCACTCTGCACTATACTGGAATATTGAAATGCATACTACTTTAATGTCAGTACATTGTATGCACTGATAAATCCACTTTTTTGTCTTTATGTGCAGACCCATGAAACAACTTTCAGGCATCAAAGAATCATGTGGGAAGTTAACCTAAGGTGTTTCCATCAGGTTTGCAGTAAGTACTTTGGTGTAAAATTGAAACGTATGCTATCAGTATTGTCAAAGCATTGTATGCACTGTGATAACAACTTTTTTGTCTTGATGTGTAAAGGCAGGAAACAACTTACAAACCACATAGAATCATGTGGGAAGTTAAGCAAAGGTGTTTTCATTAGGTTTGCAGTCAGGACTTTTGAGTACAATTGAAATGTATACTACTTTTATTTGAAATCATTGTAAGCACTGAGATAACAACTTTTTTGTCTTCATGTGTAAAGGCAGGAAACAACTTACAAACCACACAGAATCATGTGGGAAGTTAACTTAGAATGTTTCCTTCAGGTTTGCACTCTGCACTTTGGTTGAAAATTGACATGTATAGCACTTTAATGTCAGAACTTTGTATGCCCTAAGATAACAACTTTTTTGTCTTGATGTGTAGAGGCATGAGGCAACTTTCAAGCTACTCATAATCATGTGGGAAGTTAACCTAAGGTGTTTCCATTAGGTTTGCAGTAAGTACTTGCGTGTAAAATTGAAATGTATAGTATTAGTATTATCAAAGCATTGTATGCACTGTGATAACAACTATTTTGTCTTGATGTGTAAAGGCAGGAAACAACTTTCAAACCACACAGAATCATGTGGGAAGTTAACCAAAGGTGTTTTCATTAGGTTTGCAGTCAGGACATTTGAGTACATTTGAAATGTATACTACTTTTATGTGAAAGCATTGTAAGCACTGAGATAACAACTTTTTTGTCTTTATGCGTAGAGGCACGAAACAACTTTGAAACTACTCATAATGATGTGGGAAGTTATCCTAAGGTGTTTCCATTAGGTTTGCAGTAAGTGCTTTGGTGTAAAATTGAAATGTATACTATTAGTATTGTCAAAGCAGTGTATGCACTGTGATAACAACTTTTTTGTCTTGATGTGTAAAGGCAGGAAACAACTTTCAAACCACACAGAATCATGTGGGAAGTTAACTTAAAATGTTTCCATCAGGTTTGCAGTCTGCACTTTACTGGAATATTGAAATGTATACTACTTTAATGTCAGTACCTTTTATGCACTGAGAAATGCACTTTTTTGTCTTTATGTGCAGACCCATGAAACAACTTTCAGGCATCTAAGAATCATGTGAGAAGTTAACCTGAGGTGTTTCCATTAGGTTTGCAGTAAGTGCTTTGGTGTAAAATTGAAATGTATGCTATCAGTATTGTCAAAGCATTGTATGCACTGTGATAATAACTTGTTTGTCTTGATGCGTAGAGGCATGAAACAACTTTCAAGCTACTCATAATCATGTGGGAAGTTAACCAAAGGTGTTTTCATTAGGTTTGCAGTCAGGACTTTTGAGTACAATTGAAATGTATACTACTTTTATGTGAAAGCATTGTAAGCACTGAGATAACAACTTTTTTGTCTTTTTGTGTAGAGGTACGAATCGACTTTGAAACTACTCATAATCATGTGGGAAGTTAACCTAAGGTGTTTCAATTAGGTTTCCAGTAAGTGCTTTAGTGTAAAATTGAAATGTATACGATTAGTTTTGTCAAAGCATTGTATGCACTGTGATAACAACTTTTTTGTCTTGATGTGTAAACGCAGGAAACAACTTACAAACCTCACAGAATCATGTGGGAAGTTAACCTAAGGTGTTTCCATTAGGTTTGCAGTGAGTGCTTTGGTGTAAAATTGAAATGTATGCTATTAGTATTGTCAAAGCATTGTATGCACTGTGATAAGAACTTTTTTGTCTTGATGTTTAAAGGCAGGAAAGAACTTTCAAACCACACAGAATCATGTGGGAAGTTAACTTAAAATGTTTCCATCAGGTTTGCACTCTGCACTATACTGGAATATTGAAATGCATACTACTTTAATGTCAGTACATTCTATGTACTGAGAAATCCACTTTTTGTCTTTATGTGCAGACCCATGAAACAACTTTCAGGCATCAAAGAATCATGTGGGAACTTAACCTAAGGTGTTTCCATCAGGTTTGCAGTAAGTACTTTGGTGTAAAATTCAAACGTATGCTATCAGTATTGTCAAAGCATTGTATGCACTGTGATAACAACTTTTTTGTCTTGATGTGTAAAGGCAGGAAACAACTTACAAACCACACAGAATCATGTGGGAAGTTATGCAAAGGTGTTTTCATTAGGTTTGCAGTCAGGACTTTTGAGTACATTTGAAATGTATACTACTTTTATGTGAAAGCATTGTAAGCACTGAGATAACAACTTTTTTGTCTTTATGTGTAGAGGTACGAATCAACTTTGAAACTACTCATAATCATCTGGGAAGTTAACCTAAGGTGTTTCCATTACGTTTGCAGTAAGTGCTTTGGTGTAAAATTGAAATGTATACTATTAGTATTGTCAAAGCATTGTATGCACTGTGATAACAACTTTTTTGTCTTGATGTGTAAAGGCAGGAATCAACTTACAAACCACACAGAATCATGTGGGAAGTTAACCAAAGGTGTTTTCATTAGGTTTGCAGTCAGGACTTTTGAGTACAAATGAAATGTATACTACTTTTATTTGAAATCATTGTTAGCACTGAGAAAACAACTTTTTTGTCCTGATGTGTAAAGGCAGGAAACAACTTACAAACCACACAGAATCATGTGGGAAGTTAACTTAAAATGTTTCCATCAGGTTTGCACTCTGCGCTTTGGTTGAAAATTGACATGTATAGCACTTTAATGTCAGAACATTGTATGCCCTAAGATAACAACTTTTTTGTCTTGATGTGTAGAGGCATGAGGCAACTTTCAAGCTACTCATAATCATGTGGGAAGTTAACCTAAGGTGTTTCCATTAGGTTTGCAGTAAGTGCTTTGGTGTAAAATTGAAATGTATACCATTAGTATTGTCAAAGCATTGTATGCACTGTGATATCAACTTTTTTGTCTTGATGTGTAAAGGCAGGAATCAACTTACAAACCACACAGAATCATGTGGGAAGTTAACCAAAGGTGTTTTCATTAGGTTTGCAGTCAGGACTTTTGAGTACAATTAAAATGTATACTAGTTTTATGTGAAATCATTGTAAGCACTGAGATAACAACTTTTTTGTCCTGATGTGTATAGGCAGGAAACAACTTACAAACCACACAGAATCATGTGGGAAGTTAACATAAAATGTTTCCATCAGGTTTGCACTCTGCACTTTGGTTGAAAATTGACATGTATAGCACTTTAATGTCAGAACACTGATTGCCCTAAGATAACAACTTTTTTGTCTTTATGCGTAGAGGCACGAAACAACTATGAAGCCAGTCATAATCATGTGGGAAGTTATCCTAAGGTGTTTCCATTAGGTTTGCAGTAAGTGCTTTGGTGTAAAATTGAAATGTATACTCTTAGTATTGTCAAAGCATTGTATGCACTGTGATAACAACTTTTTTGTCTTGATGTGTAAAGGCAGGAAACAACTTTCAAACCACACAGAATCATGTGGGAAGTTAACTTAAAATGTTTCCATCAGGTTTGCACTCTGCACTATACTGGAATATTGAAATGCATACTACTTTAATGTCAGTACATTGTATGCACTGATAAATCCACTTTTTTGTCTTTATGTGCAGACCCATGAAACAACTTTCAGGCATCAAAGAATCATGTGGGAAGTTAACCTAAGGTGTTTCCATCAGGTTTGCAGTAAGTACTTTGGTGTAAAATTGAAACGTATGCTATCAGTATTGTCAAAGCATTGTATGCACTGTGATAACAACTTTTTTGTCTTGATGTGTAAAGGCAGGAAACAACTTACAAACCACATAGAATCATGTGGGAAGTTAAGCAAAGGTGTTTTCATTAGGTTTGCAGTCAGGACTTTTGAGTACAATTGAAATGTATACTACTTTTATTTGAAATCATTGTAAGCACTGAGATAACAACTTTTTTGTCTTCATGTGTAAAGGCAGGAAACAACTTACAAACCACACAGAATCATGTGGGAAGTTAACTTAGAATGTTTCCTTCAGGTTTGCACTCTGCACTTTGGTTGAAAATTGACATGTATAGCACTTTAATGTCAGAACTTTGTATGCCCTAAGATAACAACTTTTTTGTCTTGATGTGTAGAGGCATGAGGCAACTTTCAAGCTACTCATAATCATGTGGGAAGTTAACCTAAGGTGTTTCCATTAGGTTTGCAGTAAGTACTTGCGTGTAAAATTGAAATGTATAGTATTAGTATTATCAAAGCATTGTATGCACTGTGATAACAACTATTTTGTCTTGATGTGTAAAGGCAGGAAACAACTTTCAAACCACACAGAATCATGTGGGAAGTTAACCAAAGGTGTTTTCATTAGGTTTGCAGTCAGGACATTTGAGTACATTTGAAATGTATACTACTTTTATGTGAAAGCATTGTAAGCACTGAGATAACAACTTTTTTGTCTTTATGCGTAGAGGCACGAAACAACTTTGAAACTACTCATAATGATGTGGGAAGTTATCCTAAGGTGTTTCCATTAGGTTTGCAGTAAGTGCTTTGGTGTAAAATTGAAATGTATACTATTAGTATTGTCAAAGCAGTGTATGCACTGTGATAACAACTTTTTTGTCTTGATGTGTAAAGGCAGGAAACAACTTTCAAACCACACAGAATCATGTGGGAAGTTAACTTAAATGTTTCCATCAGGTTTGCAGTCTGCACTTTACTGGAATATTGAAATGTATACTACTTTAATGTCAGTACCTTTTATGCACTGAGAAATGCACTTTTTTGTCTTTATGTGCAGACCCATGAAACAACTTTCAGGCATCTAAGAATCATGTGAGAAGTTAACCTGAGGTGTTTCCATTAGGTTTGCAGTAAGTGCTTTGGTGTAAAATTGAAATGTATGCTATCAGTATTGTCAAAGCATTGTATGCACTGTGATAATAACTTGTTTGTCTTGATGCGTAGAGGCATGAAACAACTTTCAAGCTACTCATAATCATGTGGGAAGTTAACCAAAGGTGTTTTCATTAGGTTTGCAGTCGGGACTTTTGAGTACAATTGAAATGTATACTACTTTTATGTGAAAGCATTGTAAGCACTGAGATAACAACTTTTTTGTCTTTATGCGTAGAGGCACGAAACAACTATGAAGCTACTCATACTCATGTGGGAAGTTAACCTAAGGTGTTTCCATTAGGTTTGCAGTAAGTGCTTTGGTGTAAAATTGAAATGTATACTATTAGTATTGTCAAAGCATTGTATGCACTGTGATAACAACTTTTTTGTCTTGATGTGTAAAGGCAGGAAACAACTTTCAAACCACACAGAATCATGTGGGAAGTTAAGCAAAGGTGTTTTCATTAGGTTTGCAGTCAGGAGTTTTGAGTACAATTGAAATGTATACTACTTTTATGTGAAAGCTTTGTAAGCACTGAGATAACAACTGTTTTGTCTTTTTGTGTAGAGATACGAAACAACTTTGAAACTACTCATAATCATGTGGGAAGTTAACCTAAGGTGTTTCCATTAGGTTTGCAGTAAGTGCTTTGGTGTAAAATTGAAATGTATACTATTAGTATTGCCAAAGCATTGTATGCGCTGTGATAACAACTTTTTTGTCTTGATGTGTAAAGGCAGGAATCAACTTACAAACCACACAGAATCATGTGGGAAGTTAACTTAAAATGTTTCCATCAGGTTTGCACTCTGCACTATACTGGAATATTGAAATGCATACTACTTTAATGTCAGTACATTGTATGCACTGAGAAATCCACTTTTTTGTCTTTATGTGCAGACCCATGAAACAACTTTCAGGCATCAAAGAATCATGTGGGAAGTTAACCTAAGGTGTTTCCATCAGGTTTGCAGTAAGTACTTTGGTGTAAAATTGAAACGTATGCTATCAGTATTGTCAAAGCATTGTATGCACTGTGATAACAACTTTTTTGTCTTGATGTGTAAAGGCAGGAAACAACTTACAAACCACATAGAATCATGTGGGAAGTTAAGCAAAGGTGTTTTCATTAGGTTTGCAGTCAGGACTTTTGAGTACAATTGAAATGTATACTACTTTTATTTGAAATCATTGTAAGCACTGAGATAACAACTTTTTTGTCTTGATGTGTAAAGGCAGGAAACAACTTACAAACCACACAGAATCATGTGGGAAGTTAACTTAGAATGTTTCCTTCAGGTTTGCACTCTGCACTTTGGTTGAAAATTGACATGTATAGCACTTTAATGTCAGAACTTTGTATGCCCTAAGATAACAACTTTTTTGTCTTGATGTGTAGAGGCATGAGGCAACTTTCAAGCTACTCATAATCATGTGGGAAGTTAACCTAAGGTGTTTCCATTAGGTTTGCAGTAAGTACTTTCGTGTAAAATTGAAATGTATAGTATTAGTATTATCAAAGCATTGTATGCACTGTGATAACAACTATTTTGTCTTGATGTGTAAAGGCAGGAAACAACTTTCAAACCACACAGAATCATGTGGGAAGTTAACCAAAGGTGTTTTCATTAGGTTTGCAGTCAGGACATTTGAGTACATTTGAAATGTATACTACTTTTATGTGAAAGCATTGTAAGCACTGAGATAACAACTTTTTTGTCTTTATGCGTAGAGGCACGAAACAACTTTGAAACTACTCATAATGATGTGGGAAGTTAACCTAAGGTGTTTCCATTAGGTTTGCAGTAAGTGCTTTGGTGTAAAATTGGAATGTATACTATTAGTATTACCAAAGCATTGTATGCACTGTGATAACAACTTTTTTGTCTTGATGTGTAAAGGCAGGAATCAACTTACAAACCACACAGAATCATGTGGGAAGTTAACTTAAAATGTTTCCATCAGGTTTGCACTCTGCACTATACTGGAATATTGAAATGCATACCACTTTAATGTCAGTACATTGTATGCACTGAGAAATCCACTTTTTTGTCTTTATGTGCAGACCCATGAAACAACTTTCAGGCATCAAAGAATCATGTGGGAAGTTAACCTAAGGTGTTTCCATCAGGTTTGCAGTAAGTACTTTGGTGTAAAATTGAAACATATGCTATCAGTATTGTCAAAGCATTGTATGCACTGTGATAACAACTTTTTTGTCTTGATGTGTAAAGGCAGGAAACAACTTACAAACCACACAGAATCATGTGGGAAGTTAAGCAAAGGTGTTTTCATTAGGTTTGCAGTCAGGACTTTTGAGTACAATTGAAATGTATACTACTTTTATTTGAAATCATTGTAAGCACTGAGATAACAACTTTTTTGTCTTGATGTGTAAAGGCAGGAAACAACTTACAAACCACACAGAATCATGTGGGAAGTTAACTTAGAATGTTTCCATCAGGTTTCCACTCTGCACTTTGGTTGAAAATTGACATGTATAGCAGTTTAATGTCAGAACTTTGTATGCCCTAAGATAACAACTTTTTTGTCTTGATGTGTAGAGGCATGAGGCAACTTTCAAGCTACTCATAATCATGTGGGAAGTTAACCTAAGGTGTTTCCATTAGGTTTGCAGTAAGTACTTTCGTGTAAAATTGAAATGTATAGTATTAGTATTATCAAAGCATTGTATGCACTGTGATAACAACTATTTTGTCTTGATGTGTAAAGGCAGGAAACAACTTTCAAACCACACAGAATCATGTGGGAAGTTAACCAAAGGTGTTTTCATTAGGTTTGCAGTCAGGACATTTGAGTACATTTGAAATGTATACTACTTTTATGTGAAAGCATTGTAAGCACTGAGATAACAACTTTTTTGTCTTTATGCGTAGAGGCACGAAACAACTTTGAAACTACTCATAATGATGTGGGAAGTTAACCTAAGGTGTTTCCATTAGGTTTGCAGTAAGTGCTTTGGTGTAAAATTGGAATGTATACTATTAGTATTGCCAAAGCATTGTATGCACTGTGATAACAACTTTTTTGTCTTGATGTGTAAAGGCAGGAATCAACTTACAAACCACACAGAATCATGTGGGAAGTTAACTTAAAATGTTTCCATCAGGTTTGCACTCTGCACTATACTGGAATATTGAAATGCATACCACTTTAATGTCAGTACATTGTATGCACTGAGAAATCCACTTTTTTGTCTTTATGTGCAGACCCATGAAACAACTTTCAGGCATCAAAGAATCATGTGGGAAGTTAACCTAAGGTGTTTCCATCAGGTTTGCAGTAAGTACTTTGGTGTAAAATTGAAACATATGCTATCAGTATTGTCAAAGCATTGTATGCACTGTGATAACAACTTTTTTGTCTTGATGTGTAAAGGCAGGAAACAACTTACAAACCACACAGAATCATGTGGGAAGTTAAGCAAAGGTGTTTTCATTAGGTTTGCAGTCAGGACTTTTGAGTACAATTGAAATGTATACTACTTTTATTTGAAATCATTGTAAGCACTGAGATAACAACTTTTTTGTCTTGATGTGTAAAGGCAGGAAACAACTTACAAACCACACAGAATCATGTGGGAAGTTAACTTAGAATGTTTCCATCAGGTTTCCACTCTGCACTTTGGTTGAAAGTTGACATGTATAGCACTTTAATGTCAGAACTTTGTATGCCCTAAGATAACAACTTTTTTGTCTTGATGTGTAGAGGCATGAGGCAACTTTCAAGCTACTCATAATCATGTGGGAAGTTAACCTAAGGTGTTTCCATTAGGTTTGCAGTAAGTACTTTCGTGTAAAATTGAAATGTATAGTATTAGTATTATCAAAGCATTGTATGCACTGTGATAACAACTATTTTGTCTTGATGTGTAAAGGCAGGAAACAACTTTCAAACCACACAGAATCATGTGGGAAGTTAACCAAAGGTGTTTCCATCAGGTTTGCAGTAAGTACTTTGGTGTAAAATTGAAATGTATGCTATCAGTATTGTCAAAGCATTGCATGCACTGTGATAACAACTTTTTTGTCTTGATGTGTAAAGGCAGGAAACAACTTACAAACCACACAGAATCATGTGGGAAGTTAAGCAAAGGTGTTTTCATTAGGTTTGCAGTCAGGAATTTTGAGTACAATTGAAATGTATACTACTTTTATGTGAAAGCATTGTAAGCACTGAGATAACAACTTCTTTGTCTTTTTGTGTAGAGGTGCGAATCGACTTTGAAACTACTCATAATCATCTGGGAAGTTAACCTAAGGTGTTTCCATTAGGTTTCCAGTAAGTGCTTTGGTGTAAAATTGAAATGTATAGTAGTAGTATTGTCAAAGCATTCTATGCACTGTGATAACAACTATTTTGTCTTGATGTGTAAAGGCAGGAAACAACTTTCAAACCACACAGAAACATGTGGGAAGTTAACCAAAGGTGTTTTCATTAGGTTTGCAGTCAGGACTTTTGAGTACAATTGAAATGTATACTACTTTTATGTGAAAGTATTGTAAGCACTGAGATAACAACTGTTTTGTCTTTTTGTGTAGAGATACGAAACAACTTTGAAACTACTCATAATCATGTGGGAAGTTAACGTAAGGTGTTTCCATTAGGTTTGCAGTAAGTGCTTTGGTGTAAAATTGAAATGTATACGATTAGTATTGTCAAACCATTGTATGCACTGTGATAACAACTTTTTTTTCTTGATGTGTAAAGGCAGGAAACAACTTACAAACCACACAGAATCATGTGGGAAGTTAACCTAAGGTGTTTCCATTAGGTTTGCAGTAAGTGCTTTGGTGTAAAATTGAAATGTATACTATTAGTATTGTCAAAGCATTGTATGCACTGTGATAACAACTTTTCTGTCTTGATGTGTAAAGGCAGGAAACAACTTTCAAACCACACAGAATCATGTGGGAAGTTAACTTAAAATGTTTCCATCAGGTTATGCAGTCTGCACTTTACTGGAATATTGAAATGTATACTACTTTTATGTCAGTACCTTGTATGCACTGAGAAATGCACTTTTTTGTCTTTATGTGCAGACCCATGAAACAACTTTCAGGCATCTAAGAATCATGTGAGAAGTTAACCTGAGGTGTTTCCATTAGGTTTGCAGTAAGTACTTTCGTGTAAAATTGAAATGTATACTATTAGTATTGTCAAAGCATTATATGCACTGTGATAACAACTTTTTTGTGTTGATGTGTAAAGGCAGGAAATAACTTTCAAACCACACAGAATCATGTGGGAAGTTAACCAAAGGTGTTTTCATTAGGTTTGCAGTCAGGACTTTTGAGTACAATTGAAATGTATACTACTTTTATGTGAAAGCATTGTAAGCACTGAGATAACAACTTTTTTGTCTTTATGCGTAGAGGCACGAAACAAATTTGAAACTACTCATAATGATGTGGGAAGTTAACCTAAGGTGTTTCCATCAGGTTTTCAGTAAGTACTTTGGTGTGAAATTGAAACGTATGCTATCAGTATTGTCAAAGCATTGCATGCACTGTGATAACAACTTTTTTGTCTTGATGTGTAAAGGCAGGAAACAACTTACAAACCACACAGAATCATGTGGGAAGTTAAGCAAAGGTGTTTTCATTAGGTTTGCAGTCAGGAATTTTGAGTACAATTGAAATGTATACTACTTTTATGTGAAAGCATTGTAAGCACTGAGATAACAACTTCTTTGTCTTTTTGTGTAGAGGTGCGAATCGACTTTGAAACTACTCATAATCATCTGGGAAGTTAACCTAAGGTGTTTCCATTAGGTTTCCAGTAAGTGCTTTGGTGTAAAATTGAAATGTATAGTATTAGTATTGTCAAAGCATTCTATGCACTGTGATAACAACTGTTTTGTCTTGATGTGTAAAGGCAGGAAACAACTTTCAAACCACACAGAAACATGTGGGAAGTTAACCAAAGGTGTTTTCATTAGGTTTGCAGTCAGAACTTTTGAGTACAATTGAAATGTATACTACTTTTATGTGAAAGCATTGTAAGCACTGAGATAACAACTGTTTTGTCTTTTTGTGTAGAGATACGAAACAACTTTGAAACTACTCATAATCATGTGGGAAGTTAACGTAAGGTGTTTCCATTAGGTTTGCAGTAAGTGCTTTGGTGTAAAATTGAAATGTATACGATTAGTATTGTCAAACCATTGTATGCACTGTGATAACAACTTTTTTTTCTTGATGTGTAAAGGCAGGAAACAACTTACAAACCACACAGAATCATGTGGGAAGTTAACCTAAGGTGTTTCCATTAGGTTTGCAGTAAGTGCTTTGGTGTAAAATTGAAATGTATACTATTAGTATTGTCAAAGCATTGTATGCACTGTGATAAGAACTTTTTTGTCTTGATGTGAAAAGGCAGGAAACAACTTTCAAACCACACAGAATCATGTGGGAAGTTAACTTAAAATGTTTCCATCAGGTTTGCACTCTGCTCTATACTGGAATATTGAAATGCATACTACTTTAATGTCAGTATATTGTATGCACTGAGAAATCCACTTTTTTGTCTTTATGTGCAGACCCACGAAACAACTTTCAGGCATCAAAGAATCATGTGGGAAGTTAACCTAAGGTGTTTCCATCAGGTTTGCAGTAAGTACTTTGGTGTAAAATTGAAACGTATGCTATCAGTGTTGTCAAAGCATTGTATGCACTGTGATAACAACTTTTTTGTCTTGATGTGTAAAGGCAGGAAACAACTTACAAACCACACAGAATCATGTGGGAAGTTAAGCAAAGGTGTTTTCATTAGGTTTGCAGTCAGGACTTTTGAGTACAATTGAAATGTATACTACTTTTATGTGAAAGCATTGTAAGCACTGAGATAACAACTTTTTTGTCTTTATGTGTAGAGGTACGAATCAACTTTGAAGCTACTCATAATCATCTGGGAAGTTAACCTAAGGTGTTTCCATTAGGTTTGCAGTAAGTGCTTTGGTGTAAAATTGAAATGTATACTATTAGTATTGCCAAAGCATTGTATGCGCTGTGATAACAACTTTTTTGTCTTGATGTGTAAAGGCAGGAATCAACTTACAAACCACACAGAATCATGTGGGAAGTTAACTTAAAATGTTTCCATCAGGTTTGCACTCTGCACTATACTGGAATATTGAAATGCATACTACTTTAATGTCAGTACATTGTATGCACTGAGAAATCCACTTTTTTGTCTTTATGTGCAGACCCATGAAACAACTTTCAGGCATCAAAGAATCATGTGGGAAGTTAACCTAAGGTGTTTCCATCAGGTTTGCAGTAAGTACTTTGGAGTAAAATTGAAACATATGCTATCAGTATTGTCAAAGCATTGTATGCACTGTGATAACAACTTTTTTGTCTTGATGTGTAAAGGCAGGAAACAACTTACAAACCACACAGAATTATGTGGGAAGTTAAGCAAAGGTGTTTTCATTAGGTTTGCAGTCAGGACTTTTGAGTACAATTGAAATGTATACTACTTTTATTTGAAATCATTGTAAGCACTGAGATAACAACTTTTTTGTCTTGATGTGTAAAGGCAGGAAACAACTTACAAACCACACAGAATCATGTGGGAAGTTAACTTAGAATGTTTCCATCAGGTTTGCACTCTGCACTTTGGTTGAAAATTGACATGTATAGCACTTTAATGTCAGAACTTTGTATGCCCTAAGATAACAACTTTTTTGTCTTGATGTGTAGAGGCATGAGGCAACTTTCAAGCTACTCATAATCATGTGGGAAGTTAACCTAAGGTGTTTCCATTAGGTTTGCATTAAGTACTTTCGTGTAAAATTGAAATGTATAGTATTAGTATTATCAAAGCATTGTATGCACTGTGATAACAACTATTTTGTCTTGATGTGTAAAGGCAGGAAACAACTTTCAAACCACACAGAATCATGTGGGAAGTTAACCAAAGGTGTTTTCATTAGGTTTGCAGTCAGGACATTTGAGTACATTTGAAATGTATACTACTTTTATGTGAAAGCATTGTAACCACTGAGATAACAACTTTTTTGTCTTTATGCGTAGAGGCACGAAACAACTTTGAAACTACTCATAATGATGTGGGAAGTTAACCTAAGGTGTTTCCATCAGGTTTGCAGTAAGTACTTTGGTGTAAAATTGAAACGTATGCTATCAGTATTGTCAAAGCATTGTATGCACTGTGATAACAACTTTTTTGTCTTGATGTGTAAAGGCAGGAAACAACTTACAAACCACACAGAAACATGTGGGAAGTTAAGCAAAGGTGTTTTCATTAGGTTTGCAGTCAGGACTTTTGAGTACAATTGAAATGTATACTTCTTTTATGTGAAAGCATTGTAAGCACTGAGATAACAACTTTTTTGTCTTTTTGTGTAGAGGTACGAATCGACTTTGAAACTACTCATAATCATCTGGGAAGTTAACCTAAGGTGTTTCCATTAGGTTTCCAGTAAGTGCTTTGGTGTAAAATTGAAATGTATACTATTAGTATTGTCAAAGCATTGTATGCACTGTGATAACAACTTTTTTGTCTTGATGTGCAAAGACAGGAAACAACTTACAAACCACACAGAATCATGTGGGAAGTTAACCAAAGGTGTTTCCATTAGGTTTGCAGTAAGTGCTTTGGTGTAAAATTGAAATGTATACTATTAGTATTGTCAAAGCATTGTATGCACTGTGATAACAACTTTTTTGTCTTGATGTGTAAAGGCAGGAAACAGCTTACAAACCACACAGAATCATGTGGGAAGTTAACCTAAGGTGTTTCCATTAGGTTTGCAGTGAGTGCTTTGGTGTAAAATTGAAATGTATACTATTAGTATTGTCAAAGCATTGTATACACTGTGATAAGAACTTTTTTGTCTTGATGTGTAAAGGCAGGAAACAACTTTCAAACCACACAGAATCATGTGGGAAGTTAACTTAAAATGTTTCCATCAGGTTTGCACTCTGCACTATACTGGAATATTGAAATGCATACTGCTTTAATGTCAGTACATTGTATGCACTGAGAAATCCACTTTTTTGTCTTTATGTGCAGACCCATGAAACAACTTTCAGGCATCAAAGAATCATGTGGGAAGTTAACCTAAGGTGTTTCCATCAGGTTTGCAGTAAGTACTTTGGTGTAAAATTGAAACGTATGCTATCAGTATTGTCAAAGCATTGTATGCACTGTGATAACAACTTTTTTGTCTTGATGTGTAAAGGCAGGAAACAACTTACAAACCACACAGAATCATGTGGGAAGTTAACCAAAGGTGTTTTCATTAGGTTTGCAGTCAGGACTTTTGAGTACAATTGAAATGTATACTAGTTTTATGTGAAATCATTGTAAGCACTGAGATAACAACTTTTTTGTCCTGATGTGTATAAGCAGGAAACAACTTACAAACCACACAGAATCATGTGGGAAGTTAACATAAAATGTTTCCATCAGGTTTGCACTCTGCACTTTGGTTGAAAATTGACATGTATAGCACTTTAATGTCAAAACACTGATTGCCCTAAGATAACAACTTTTTTGTCTTTATGCGTAGCGGCACGAAACAACTATGAAGCTAGTCATAATCATGTGGGAAGTTAACCTAAGGTGTTTCCATTAGGTTTGCAGTAAGTGCTTTGGTGTAAAATTGAAATGTATTGTCAAAGCATTGTATGCACTGTGATAACAACTTTTCTGTCTTGATGTGTAAAGGCAGGAAACAACTTTCAAACCACACAGAATCATGTGGGAAGTTAACTTAAAATGTTTCCATCAGGTTTGCAGTCTGCACTTTACTGGAATATTGAAATGTATACTACTTTAATGTCAGTACCTTGTATGCACTGAGAAATGCACTTTTTTGTCTTTATGTGCAGACCCATGAAACAACTTTCAGGCATCTAAGAATCATGTGAGAAGTTAACCTGAGGTGTTTCCATTAGGTTTGCAGTAAGTACTTTCGTGTAAAATTGAAATGTATACTATTAGTGTTGTCAAAGCATTATATGCACTGTGATAACAACTTTTTTGTGTTGATGTGTAAAGGCAGGAAATAACTTTCAAACCACACAGAATCATGTGGGAAGTTAACCAAAGGTGTTTCCATTAGGTTTGCAGTAAGTGCTTTGGTGTAAAATTGAAATGTATACGATTAGTATTGTCAAACCATTGTATGCACTGTGATAACAACTTTTTTTTCTTGATGTGTAAAGGCAGGAAACAACTTACAAACCACACAGAATCATGTGGGAAGTTAACCTAAGGTGTTTCCATTAGGTTTGCAGTAAGTGCTTTGGTGTAAAATTGAAATGTATACTATTAGTATTGTCAAAGCATTGTATGCACTGTGATAAGAACTTTTTTGTCTTGATGTGAAAAGGCAGGAAACAACTTTCAAACCACACAGAATCATGTGGGAAGTTAACTTAAAATGTTTCCATCAGGTTTGCACTCTGCTCTATACTGGAATATTGAAATGCATACTACTTTAATGTCAGTATATTGTATGCACTGAGAAATCCACTTTTTTGTCTTTATGTGCAGACCCACGAAACAACTTTCAGGCATCAAAGAATCATGTGGGAAGTTAACCTAAGGTGTTTCCATCAGGTTTGCAGTAAGTACTTTGGTGTAAAATTGAAACGTATGCTATCAGTGTTGTCAAAGCATTGTATGCACTGTGATAACAACTTTTTTGTCTTGATGTGTAAAGGCAGGAAACAACTTACAAACCACACAGAATCATGTGGGAAGTTAAGCAAAGGTGTTTTCATTAGGTTTGCAGTCAGGACTTTTGAGTACAATTGAAATGTATACTACTTTTATGTGAAAGCATTGTAAGCACTGAGATAACAACTTTTTTGTCTTTATGTGTAGAGGTACGAATCAACTTTGAAGCTACTCATAATCATCTGGGAAGTTAACCTAAGGTGTTTCCATTAGGTTTGCAGTAAGTGCTTTGGTGTAAAATTGAAATGTATACTATTAGTATTGCCAAAGCATTGTATGCGCTGTGATAACAACTTTTTTGTCTTGATGTGTAAAGGCAGGAATCAACTTACAAACCACACAGAATCATGTGGGAAGTTAACTTAAAATGTTTCCATCAGGTTTGCACTCTGCACTATACTGGAATATTGAAATGCATACTACTTTAATGTCAGTACATTGTATGCACTGAGAAATCCACTTTTTTGTCTTTATGTGCAGACCCATGAAACAACTTTCAGGCATCAAAGAATCATGTGGGAAGTTAACCTAAGGTGTTTCCATCAGGTTTGCAGTAAGTACTTTGGAGTAAAATTGAAACATATGCTATCAGTATTGTCAAAGCATTGTATGCACTGTGATAACAACTTTTTTGTCTTGATGTGTAAAGGCAGGAAACAACTTACAAACCACACAGAATTATGTGGGAAGTTAAGCAAAGGTGTTTTCATTAGGTTTGCAGTCAGGACTTTTGAGTACAATTGAAATGTATACTACTTTTATTTGAAATCATTGTAAGCACTGAGATAACAACTTTTTTGTCTTGATGTGTAAAGGCAGGAAACAACTTACAAACCACACAGAATCATGTGGGAAGTTAACTTAGAATGTTTCCATCAGGTTTGCACTCTGCACTTTGGTTGAAAATTGACATGTATAGCACTTTAATGTCAGAACTTTGTATGCCCTAAGATAACAACTTTTTTGTCTTGATGTGTAGAGGCATGAGGCAACTTTCAAGCTACTCATAATCATGTGGGAAGTTAACCTAAGGTGTTTCCATTAGGTTTGCATTAAGTACTTTCGTGTAAAATTGAAATGTATAGTATTAGTATTATCAAAGCATTGTATGCACTGTGATAACAACTATTTTGTCTTGATGTGTAAAGGCAGGAAACAACTTTCAAACCACACAGAATCATGTGGGAAGTTAACCAAAGGTGTTTTCATTAGGTTTGCAGTCAGGACATTTGAGTACATTTGAAATGTATACTACTTTTATGTGAAAGCATTGTAACCACTGAGATAACAACTTTTTTGTCTTTATGCGTAGAGGCACGAAACAACTTTGAAACTACTCATAATGATGTGGGAAGTTAACCTAAGGTGTTTCCATCAGGTTTGCAGTAAGTACTTTGGTGTAAAATTGAAACGTATGCTATCAGTATTGTCAAAGCATTGTATGCACTGTGATAACAACTTTTTTGTCTTGATGTGTAAAGGCAGGAAACAACTTACAAACCACACAGAAACATGTGGGAAGTTAAGCAAAGGTGTTTTCATTAGGTTTGCAGTCAGGACTTTTGAGTACAATTGAAATGTATACTTCTTTTATGTGAAAGCATTGTAAGCACTGAGATAACAACTTTTTTGTCTTTTTGTGTAGAGGTACGAATCGACTTTGAAACTACTCATAATCATCTGGGAAGTTAACCTAAGGTGTTTCCATTAGGTTTCCAGTAAGTGCTTTGGTGTAAAATTGAAATGTATACTATTAGTATTGTCAAAGCATTGTATGCACTGTGATAACAACTTTTTTGTCTTGATGTGCAAAGACAGGAAACAACTTACAAACCACACAGAATCATGTGGGAAGTTAACCAAAGGTGTTTCCATTAGGTTTGCAGTAAGTGCTTTGGTGTAAAATTGAAATGTATACTATTAGTATTGTCAAAGCATTGTATGCACTGTGATAACAACTTTTTTGTCTTGATGTGTAAAGGCAGGAAACAACTTACAAACCACACAGAATCATGTGGGAAGTTAACCTAAGGTGTTTCCATTAGGTTTGCAGTGAGTGCTTTGGTGTAAAATTGAAATGTATACTATTAGTATTGTCAAAGCATTGTATACACTGTGATAAGAACTTTTTTGTCTTGATGTGTAAAGGCAGGAAACAACTTTCAAACCACACAGAATCATGTGGGAAGTTAACTTAAAATGTTTCCATCAGGTTTGCACTCTGCACTATACTGGAATATTGAAATGCATACTGCTTTAATGTCAGTACATTGTATGCACTGAGAAATCCACTTTTTTGTCTTTATGTGCAGACCCATGAAACAACTTTCAGGCATCAAAGAATCATGTGGGAAGTTAACCTAAGGTGTTTCCATCAGGTTTGCAGTAAGTACTTTGGTGTAAAATTGAAACGTATGCTATCAGTATTGTCAAAGCATTGTATGCACTGTGATAACAACTTTTTTGTCTTGATGTGTAAAGGCAGGAAACAACTTACAAACCACACAGAATCATGTGGGAAGTTAACCAAAGGTGTTTTCATTAGGTTTGCAGTCAGGACTTTTGAGTACAATTGAAATGTATACTAGTTTTATGTGAAATCATTGTAAGCACTGAGATAACAACTTTTTTGTCCTGATGTGTATAAGCAGGAAACAACTTACAAACCACACAGAATCATGTGGGAAGTTAACATAAAATGTTTCCATCAGGTTTGCACTCTGCACTTTGGTTGAAAATTGACATGTATAGCACTTTAATGTCAAAACACTGATTGCCCTAAGATAACAACTTTTTTGTCTTTATGCGTAGCGGCACGAAACAACTATGAAGCTAGTCATAATCATGTGGGAAGTTAACCTAAGGTGTTTCCATTAGGTTTGCAGTAAGTGCTTTGGTGTAAAATTGAAATGTATTGTCAAAGCATTGTATGCACTGTGATAACAACTTTTCTGTCTTGATGTGTAAAGGCAGGAAACAACTTTCAAACCACACAGAATCATGTGGGAAGTTAACTTAAAATGTTTCCATCAGGTTTGCAGTCTGCACTTTACTGGAATATTGAAATGTATACTACTTTAATGTCAGTACCTTGTATGCACTGAGAAATGCACTTTTTTGTCTTTATGTGCAGACCCATGAAACAACTTTCAGGCATCTAAGAATCATGTGAGAAGTTAACCTGAGGTGTTTCCATTAGGTTTGCAGTAAGTACTTTCGTGTAAAATTGAAATGTATACTATTAGTGTTGTCAAAGCATTATATGCACTGTGATAACAACTTTTTTGTGTTGATGTGTAAAGGCAGGAAATAACTTTCAAACCACACAGAATCATGTGGGAAGTTAACCAAAGGTGTTTTCATTAGGTTTGCAGTCAGGACTTTTGAGTACAATTGAAATGTATACTACTTTTATGTGAAAGCATTGTAAGCACTGAGATAACAACTTTTTTGTCTTTATGCGTAGAGGCACGAAACAAATTTGAAACTACTCATAATGATGTGGGAAGTTAACCTAAGGTGTTTCCATCAGGTTTGCAGTAAGTACTTTGGTGTGAAATTGAAACGTATGCTATCAGTATTGTCAAAGCATTGTATGCACCGTGATAACAACTTTTTTGTCTTGATGTGTAAAGGCAGGAAACAACTTACAAACCACACAGAATCATGTGGGAAGTTAAGCAAAGGTGTTTTCATTAGGTTTGCAGTGAGGAATTTTGAGTACAATTGAAATGTATACTACTTTTATGTGAAAGCATTGTAAGCACTGAGATAACAACTTCTTTGTCTTTTTGTGTAGAGGTACGAATCGACTTTGAAACTACTCATAATCATCTGGGAAGTTAACCTAAGGTGTTTCCATTAGGTTTGCAGTGAGTGCTTTGGTGTAAAATTGAAATGTATACTATTAGTATTGTCAAAGCATTGTATGCACTGTGATAAGAACTTTTTTGTCTTGATGTGAAAAGGCAGGAAACAACTTTCAAACCACACAGAATCATGTGGGAAGTTAACTTAAAATGTTTCCATCAGGTTTGCACTCTGCACTATACTGGAATATTGAAATGCATACTACTTTAATGTCAGTACATTGTATGCACTGAGAAATCCACTTTTTTGTCTTTATGTGCAGACCCATGAAACAACTTTCAGGCATCAAAGAATCATGTGGGAAGTTAACCTAAGGTGTTTCCATCAGGTTTGCAGTAAGTACTTTGGTGTAAAATTGAAACGTATGCTATCAGTATTGTCAAAGCATTGTATGCACTGTGATAACAAGTTTTTTGTCTTGATGTGTAAAGGCAGGAAACAACTTACAAACCACACAGCATCATGTGGGAAGTTAAGCAAAGGTGTTTTCATTACGTTTGCAGTCAGGACTTTTGAGTACAATTGAAATGTGTACTACTTTTATGTGAAAGCATTGTAAGCACTGAGATAACAACTTTTTTGTCTTGATGTGTAAAGGCAGGAAACAACTTACGAACCACACAGAATCATGTGGGAAGTTAACTTAAAATATTTCCATCAGGTTTGCACTCTGCACTTTGGTTGAAAATTGACATGTATAGCACTTTAATGTCAGAGCATTGTATGCCCTAAGATAACAACTTTTTTGTCTTGATGTGTTGAGGCATGAGGCAACTTTCAAGCTACTCATAATCATGTGGGAAGTTAACCTAAGGTGTTTCCATTAGGTTTTCAGTAAGTACTTTCGTGTAAAATTGAAATGTATAGTATTAGTATTGTCAAAGCATTGTATGCACTGTGATAACAACTATTTTGTCTTGGTGTGTAAAGGCAGGAAACAACTTTCAAACCACACAGAATCATGTGGGAAGTTAACCAAAGGTGTTTTCATTAGGTTTGCAGTCAGGACTTTTGAGTACAATTGAAATGTATACTACTTTTATGTGAAAGCATTGTAAGCACTGAGATAACAACTTTTTTGTCTTTATGCGTAGAGGCACGAAACTACTTTGAAACTACTCATAATGATGTGGGAAGTTAACCTAAGGTGTTTCCATCAGGTTTGCAGTAAGTACTTTGGTGTAAAATTGAAACGTATGCTATCAGTATTATCAAAGCATTGTATGCAGTGTGATAACAACTTTTTTGTCTTGATGTGTACAGGCAGGAAACAACTTACAAACCACACAGAAACATGTGGGAAGTTAAGCAAAGGTGTTTTCATTAGGTTTGCAGTCAGGACTTTTGAGTACAATTGAAATGTATACTACCTTTATGTGAAAGCATTGTAAGCACTGAGATAACAACTTTTTTGTCTTTTTGTGTAGAGGTACGAATCGACTTTGAAACTACTCATAATCATGTGGGAAGTTAACCTAAGGTGTTTCCATTAGGTTTCCAGTAAGTGCTTTAGTGTAAAATTGAAATGTATACGATTAGTTTTGTCAAAGCATTGTATGCACTGTGATAACAACTTTTTTGTCTTGATGTGTAAACGCAGGAAACAACTTACAAACCTCACAGAATCATGTGGGAAGTTAACCTAAGGTGTTTCCATTAGGTTTGCAGTGAGTGCTTTGGTGTAAAATTGAAATGTATGCTATTAGTATTGTCAAAGCATTGTATGCACTGTGATAAGAACTTTTTTGTCTTGATGTTTAAAGGCAGGAAACAACTTTCAAACCACACAGAATCATCTGGGAAGTTAACTTAAAATGTTTCCATCAGGTTTGCACTCTGCACTATACTGGAATATTGAAATGCATACTACTTTAATGTCAGTACATTGTATGTACTGAGAAATCCACTTTTTGTCTTTATGTGCAGACCCATGAAACAACTTTCAGGCATCAAACAATCATGTGGGAAGTTAACCTAAGGTGTTTCCATCAGGTTTGCAGTCAGGACTTTTGAGTACATTTGAAATGTATACTACTTTTATTTGAAATCATTGTTAGCACTGAGAAAACAACTTTTTTGTCTTGATGTGTAAAGGCAGGAAACAACTTACAAACCACACAGAATCATGTGGGAAGTTAACTTAAAATGTTTCCATCAGGTTTGCACTCTGCGCTTTGGTTGAAAATTGACATGTATAGCACTTTAATGTCAGAACATTGTATGCCCTAAGATAACAACTTTTTTGTCTTGATGTGTAGAGGCATGAGGCAACTTTCAAGCTACTCATAATCATGTGGGAAGTTAACCTAAGGTGTTTCCATTAGGTTTGCAGTAAGTACTTTGGTGTAAAATTGAAATGTATACTATTAGTATTGTCAAAGCATTGTCTGCACTGTGATAACAACTATTTTGTCTTGATGTGTAAAGGCAGGAAACAACTTTCAAACCACAAGGAATCATGTGGGAAGTTAACCAAAGGTGTTTTCATTAGGTTTGCAGTCAGGACTTTTGAGTACAATTCAAATGTATACTACTTTTATGTGAAAGCATTGTAAGCACTGAGATAACAACTTTTTTGTCTTTATGCGTAGAGGCACAAAACAACTTTGAAACTACTCATAATGATGTGGGAAATTAACCTAAGGTGTTTCCATCAGGTTTGCAGTAAGTACTTTGGTGTAAAATTGAAACGTATGCTATCAGTATTGTCAAAGCATTGTATGCACTGTGATAACAACTTTTTTGTCCTGATGTGTAAAGGCAGGAAACAACTTACAAACCACACAGAAACATGTGGGAAGTTAAGCAAAGGTGTTTTCATTAGGTTTGCAGTCAGGACTTTTGAGTACAATTGAAATGTATACTAATTTTATGTGAAAG
Organism: Mobula birostris; assembly: GCF_030028105.1. Taxonomy (NCBI): domain Eukaryota; kingdom Metazoa; phylum Chordata; class Chondrichthyes; order Myliobatiformes; family Myliobatidae; genus Mobula; species Mobula birostris. The sequence goes on from NW_027278251.1 coordinate 146,297, forward strand.
CATTGTAAGCACTGAGATAACAACTTTTTGGTCTTTTTGTGTAGAGGTACGAATCGACTTTGAAACTACTCATAATCATCTGGGAAGTTAACCTAAGGTGTTTCCATTAGGTTTCCAGTAAGTGCTTTCGTGTAAAATTGAAATGTTTACCATTAGTATTGTCAAAGCAATGTATGCACTGTGATAACAACTTTTTTGTCTTGATGTGTAAAGGCAGGAAACAACTTACAAACCACACAGAATCATGTGGGAAGTTAACCTAAGGTGTTTCCATTAGGTTTGCAGTAAGTGCTTTGGTGTAAAATTCAAATGTATACTATTAGTATTGTCAAAGCAATGTATGCACTGTGAAAACAACTTTTTTGTCTTGATGTGTAAAGGCAGGAAAGAACTTTCAAACCACACAGAATCATGTGGGAAGTTAACTTAAAATGTTTCCATTAGGTTTGCACTCTGCACTTTACTGGAATATTGAAATGCATACTACTTTAATGTCAGTACATTGTATGCACTGACAAATCCACTTTTTTGTCTTTATGTGCAGACCCATGAAACAACTTTCAGGCATCAAAGAATCATGTGGGAAGTTAACCTAAGGTGTTTCCATCAGGTTTGCAGTAAGTACTTTGGTGTAAAATTGAAACGTATGCTATCAGTATTGTCAAAGCATTGTATGCACTGTGATAACAACTTTTTTGTCTTGATGTGTAAAGGCAGGAAACAACTTACAAACCACACAGAATCATGTGGGAAGTTACGCAAAGGTGTTTTCATTAGGTTTGCAGTCAGGACTTTTGAGTACAATTGAAATGTATACTACTTTTATGTGAAAGTATTGTAAGCACTGAGATAACAACTTTTTTGTCTTTATGTGTAGAGGTACGAATCAACTTTGAAACTACTCATAATCATCTGGGAAGTTAACCTAAGGTGTTTCCATTAGGTTTGCAGTAAGTGCTTTGGTGTAAAATTGAAATGTATACCATTAGTATTGTCAAAGCATTGTATGCACTGTGATAACAACTTTTTTGTCTTGATGTGTAAAGGCAGGAATCAACTTACAAACCACACAGAATCATGTGGGAAGTTAACCAAAGGTGTTTTCATTAGGTTTGCAGTCAGGACTTTTGAGTACAATTGAAATGTATACTAGTTTTATGTGAAATCATTGTAAGCACTGAGATAACAACTTTTTTGTCCTGATGTGTATAGGCAGGAAACAACTTACAAACCACACAGAATCATCTGGGAAGTTAACATAAAATGTTTCCATCAGGTTTGCACTCTGCACTTTGGTTGAAAATTGACATGTATAGCACTTTAATGTCAGAACACTGATTGCCCTAAGATAACAACTTTTTTGTCTTTATGCGTAGAGGCACGAAACAACTATGAAGCTAGTCATAATCATGTGGGAAGTTATCCTAAGGTGTTTCCATTAGGTTTGCAGTAAGTGCTTTGGTGTAAAATTGAAATGTATAATATTAGTATTGTCAAAGCATTGTATGCACTGTGATAACAACTTTTTTGTCTTGATGTGTAAAGGCAGGAAACAACTTTCAAACCACACAGAATCATGTGGGAAGTTAACTTAAAATGTTTCCATCAGGTTTGCAGTCTGCACTTTACTGGAATATTGAAATGTATACTACTTTAATGTCAGTACCTTGTATGCACTGAGAAATGCACTTTTTTGTCTTTATGTGCAGACCCATGAAACAACTTTCAGGCATCTAAGAATCATGTGAGAAGTTAACCTGAGGTGTTTCCATTAGGTTTGCAGTAAGTGCTTTGGTGTAAAATTGAAATGTATGCTATCAGTATTGTCAAAGCATTGTATGCACTGTGATAATAACTTGTTTGTCTTGATGCGTAGAGGCATGAAACAACTTTCAAGCTACTCATAATCATGTGGGAAGTTAACCAAAGGTGTTTTCATTAGGTTTGCAGTCAGGACTTTTGAGTACAATTGAAATGTATACTACTTTTATGTGAAAGCATTGTAAGCACTGAGATAACAACTTTTTTGTCTTTATGCGTAGAGGCACGAAACAACTATGAAGCTACTCATAATCATGTGGGAAGTTAACCTAAGGTGTTTCCATTAGGTTTGCAGTAAGTGCTTTGGTGTAAAATTGAAATGTATACTATTAGTATTGTCAAAGCATTGTATGCACTGTGATAACAACTTTTTTGTCTTGATGTGTAAAGGCAGGAAACAACTTTCAAACCACACAGAATCATGTGGGAAGTTAAGCAAAGGTGTTTTCATTAGGTTTGCAGTCAGGACTTTTGAGTACAATTGAAATGTATACTACTTTTATGTGAAAGCTTTGTAAGCACTGAGATAACAACTGTTTTGTCTTTTTGTGTAGAGATACGAAACAACTTTGAAACTACTCATAATCATGTGGGAAGTTAACCTAAGGTGTTTCCATTAGGTTTGCAGTTAGTGCTTTGGTGTAAAATTGAAATGTATACGATTAGTATTGTCAAAGCATTGTATGCACTGTGATAACAACTTTTTTTTCTTGATGTGTAAAGGCAGGAAACAACTTACAAACCACACAGAATCATGTGGGAAGTTAACCTAAGGTGTTTCCATTAGGTTTGCAGTAAGTGCTTTGGTGTAAAATTGAAATGTATACTATTAGTATTGTCAAAGCATTCTATGCACTGTGATAAGAACTTTTTTGTCTTGATGTGTAAAGGCAGGAAACAACTTTCAAACCACACAGAATCATGTGGGAAGTTAACTTAAAATGTTTCCATCAGGTTTGCACTCTGCACTATACTGGAATATTGAAATGCATACTACTTTAATGTCAGTATATTGTATGCACTGAGAAATCCACTTTTTTGTCTTTATGTGCAGACCCATGAAACAACTTTCAGGCATCAAAGAATCATGTGGGAAGTTAACCTAAGGTGTTTCCATCAGGTTTGCAGTAAGTACTTTGGTGTAAAATTGAAACGTATGCTATCAGTGTTGTCAAAGCATTGTATGCACTGTGATAACAACTTTTTTGTCTTGATGTGTAAAGGCAGGAAACAACTTACAAACCACACAGAATCATGTGGGAAGTTAAGCAAAGGTGTTTTCATTAGGTTTGCAGTCAGGACTTTTGAGTACAATTGAAATGTATACTACTTTTATGTGAAAGCATTGTAAGCACTGAGATAACAACTTTTTTGTCTTTATGTGTAGAGGTACGAATCAACTTTGAATCTACTCATAATCATCTGGGAAGTTAACCTAAGGTGTTTCCATTAGGTTTGCAGTAAGTGCTTTGCTGTAAAATTGAAATGTATACTATTAGTATTGCCAAAGCATTGTATGCGCTGTGATAACAACTTATTTGTCTTGATGTGTAAAGGCAGGAATCAACTTACAAACCACACAGAATCATGTGGGAAGTTAACTTAAAATGTTTCCATCAGGTTTGCACTCTGCACTATACTGGAATATTGAAATGCATACTACTTTAATGTCAGTACATTGTATGCACTCAGAAATCCACTTTTTTGTCTTTATGTGCAGACCCATGAAACAACTTTCAGGCATCAAGGAATCATGTGGGAAGTTAACCTAAGGTGTTTCCATCAGGTTTGCAGTAAGTACTTTGGTGTAAAATTGAAACGTATGCTATCAGTATTGTCAAAGCATTGTATGCACTGTGATAACAACTTTTTTGTCTTGATGTGTAAAGGCAGGAAACAACTTACAAACCACATAGAATCATGTGGGAAGTTAAGCAAAGGTGTTTTCATTAGGTTTGCAGTCAGGACTTTTGAGTACAATTGAAATGTATACTACTTTTATGTGAAATCATTGTAAGCACTGAGATAACAACTTTTTTGTCTTGATGTGTAAAGGCAGGAAACAACTTACAAACCACACAGAATCATGTGGGAAGTTAACTTAGAATGTTTCCATCAGGTTTGCACTCTGCACTTTGGTTGAAAATTGACATGTATAGCACTTTAATGTCAGAACTTTGTATGCCCTAAGATAACAACTTTTTTGTCTTGATGTGTAGAGGCATGAGGCAACTTTCAAGCTACTCATAATCATGTGGGAAGTTAACCTAAGGTGTTTCCATTAGGTTTGCAGTAAGTACTTTCGTGTAAAATTGAAATGTATAGTATTAGTATTATCAAAGCATTGTATGCACTGTGATGACAACTATTTTGTCTTGATGTGTAAAGGCAGGAAACAACTTTCAAACCACACAGAATCATGTGGGAAGTTAACCAAAGGTGTTTTCATTAGGTTTGCAGTCAGGACATTTGAGTACATTTGAAATGTATACTACTTTTATGTGAAAGCATTGTAAGCACTGAGATAACAACTTTTTTGTCTTTATGCGTAGAGGCACGAAACAACTTTGAAACTCCTCATAATGATGTGGGAAGTTAACCTAAGGTGTTTCCATTAGGTTTGCAGTAAGTGCTTTGGCGTAAAATTGAAATGTGTACTATTAGTATTGCCAAAGCATTGTATGCACTGTGATAACAACTTTTTTGTCTTGATGTGTAAAGGCAGGAATCAACTTACAAACCACACAGAATCATGTGGGAAGTTAACTTAAAATGTTTCCATCAGGTTTGCACTCTGCACTATACTGGAATATTGAAATGCATACTACTTTAATGTCAGTACATTGTATGCACTGAGAAATCCACTTTTTTGTCTTTATGTGCAGACCCATGAAACAAGTTTCAGGCATCAAAGAATCATGTGGGAAGTTAACCTAAGGTGTTTCCATCAGGTTTGCAGTAAGTACTTTGGTGTAAAATTGAAACATATGCTATCAGTATTGTCAAAGAATTGTATGCACTGTGATAACAACTTTTTTGTCTTGATGTGTAAAGGCAGGAAACAACTTACAAACCACACAGAATCATGTGGGAAGTTAAGCAAAGGTGTTTTCATTAGGTTTGCAGTCAGGACTTTTGAGTACAATTGAAATGTATACTACTTTTATTTGAAATCATTGTAAGCACTGAGATAACAACTTTTTTGTCTTGATGTGTAAAGGCAGGAAACAACTTACAAACCACACAGAATCATGTGGGAAGTTAACTTAGAATGTTTCCATCAGGTTTGCACTCTGCACTTTGGTTGAAAATTGACATGTATAGCACTTTAATGTCAGAACTTTGTATGCCCTAAGATAACAACTTTTTTGTCTTTATGCGTAGAGGCACGAAACAACTTTGAAACTACTCATAATGATGTGGGAAGTTAACCTAAGGTGTGTCCATCAGGTTTTCAGTAAGTACTTTGGTGTAAAATTGAAACGTATCCTATCAGTATTGTCAAAGCATTGTATGCACTGTGATAACAACTTTTTTGTCTTGATGTGTAAAGGCAGGAAACAACTTACAAACCACACAGAAACATGTGGGAAGTTAAGCAAAGGTGTTTTCATTAGGTTTGCAGTCAGGACTTTTGAGTACAATTGAAATGTATACTACTTTCATGTGAAAGCATTGTAAGCACTGAGATAACAACTTTTTTGTCTTTTTGTGTGGAGGTACGAATCGACTTTGAAACTACTCATAATCATCTGGGAAGTTAACCTAAGGTGTTTCCATTAGGTTTCCAGTAAGTGCTTTGGTGTAAAATTGAAATGTATACTATTAGTATTGTCAAAGCATTGTATGCACTGTGATAACAACTTTTTTGTCTTGATGTGTAAAGGCAGGAATCAACTTACAAACCACACAGAATCATGTGGGAAGTTAACGAAAGGTGTTTTCATTAGGTTTGCAGTCAGGACTTTTGAGTACAATTGAAATGTATACTACTTTTATTTGAAATCATTGTTAGCACTGAGAAAACAACTTTTTTGTCTTGATGTGTAAAGGCAGGAAACAACTTACAAACCACACAGAATCATGTGGGAAGTTAACTTAAAATGTTTCCATCAGGTTTGCACTCTGCGCTTTGGTTGAAAATTGACATGTATAGCACTTTAATGTCAGAACATTGTATGCCCTAAGATAACAACTTTTTTGTCTTGATGTGTAGAGGCATGAGGCAACTTTCAAGCTACTCATAATCATGTGGGAAGTTAACCTAAGGTGTTTCCATTAGGTTTGCAGTAAGTACTTTGGTGTAAAATTGAAATGTATACTATTAGTATTGTCAAAGCATTGTATGCACTGTGATAACAACTATTTTGTCTTGATGTGTAAAGGCAGGAAACAACTTTCAAACCACAAGGAATCATGTGGGAAGTTAACCAAAGGTGTTTTCATTAGGTTTGCAGTCAGGACTTTTGAGTACAATTCAAATGTATACTACTTTTATGTGAAAGCATTGTAAGCACTGAGATAACAACTTTTTTGTCTTTATGCGTAGAGGCACAAAACAACTTTGAAACTACTCATAATGATGTGGGAAATTAACCTAAGGTGTTTCCATCAGGTTTGCAGTAAGTACTTTGGTGTAAAATTGAAACGTATGCTATCAGTATTATCAAAGCATTGTATGCACTGTGATAACAACTTTTTTGTCTTGATGTGTAAAGGCAGGAAACAACTTTCAAACCACACAGAAACATGTGGGAAGTTAAGCAAAGGTGTTTTCATTAGGTTTGCAGTCAGCACTTTTGAGTACAATTGAAATGTATACTACTTTTATGTGAAAGCATTGTAAGCACTGAGATAACAACTTTTTTGTCTTTTTGTGTAGAGGTACGAATCGACTTTGAAACTACTCATAATCATGTGGGAAGTTAACCTAAGGTGTTTCCATTAGGTTTCCAGTAAGTGCTTTAGTGTAAAATTGAAATGTATACGATTAGTTTTGTCAAAGCATTGTATGCACTGTGATAACAACTTTTTTGTCTTGATGTGTAAACGCAGGAAACAACTTACAAACCTCACAGAATCATGTGGGAAGTTAACCTAAGGTGTTTCCATTAGGTTTGCAGTGAGTGCTTTGGTGTAAAATTGAAATGTATGCTATTAGTATTGTCAAAGCATTTTATGCACTGTGATAAGAACTTTTTTGTCTTGATGTTTAAAGGCAGGAAACAACTTTCAAACCACACAGAATCATGTGGGAAGTTAACTTAAAATGTTTCCATCAGGTTTGCACTCTGCATTATACTGGAATATTGAAATGCATACTACTTTAATGTCAGTACATTGTATGTACTGAGAAATCCACTTTTTGTCTTTATGTGCAGACCCATGAAACAACTTTCAGGAATCAAAGAATCATGTGGGAAGTTAACCTAAGGTGTTTCCATCAGGTTTGCAGTAAGTACTTTGGTGTAAAATTCAAACGTATGCTATCAGTATTGTCAAAGCATTGTATGCACTGTGATAACAACTTTTTTGTCTTGATGTGTAAAGGCAGGAAACAACTTACAAACCACACAGAATCATGTGGGAAGTTATGCAAAGGTGTTTTCATTAGGTTTGCAGTCAGGACTTTGGAGTACATTTGAAATGTATACTACTTTTATGTGAAAGCATTGTAAGCACTGAGATAACAACTTTTTTGTCTTTATGTGTAGAGGTACGAATCAACTTTGAAACTACTCATAATCATCTGGGAAGTTAACCTAAGGTGTTTCCATTACGTTTGCAGTAAGTGCTTTGGTGTAAAATTGAAATGTATACGATTAGTATTGTCAAAGCATTGTATGCACTGTGATAACAACTTTTTTGTCTTGATGTGTAAAGGCAGGAATCAACTTACAAACCACACAGAATCATGTGGAAAGTTAACCAAAGGTGTTTTCATTAGGTTTGCAGTCAGGACTTTTGAGTACATTTGAAATGTATACTACTTTTATTTGAAATCATTGTTAGCACTGAGAAAACAACTTTTTTGTCTTGATGTGTAAAGGCAGGAAACAACTTACAAACCACACAGAATCATGTGGGAAGTTAACTTAAAATGTTTCCATCAGGTTTGCACTCTGCACTTTGGTTGAAAATTGACATGTATAGCACTTTAATGTCAGAACATTGTATGCCCTAAGATAACAACTTTTTTATCTTGATGTGTAGAGGCATGAGGCAACTTTCAAGCTACTCATAATCATGTGGGAAGTTAACCTAAGGTGTTTCCATTAGGTTTGCAGTAAGTACTTTGGTGTAAAATTGAAATGTATACTATTAGTATTGTCAAAGCATTGTATGCACTGTGATAACAACTATTTTGTCTTGATGTGTAAAGGCAGGAAACATCTTTCAAACCACAAGGAATCATGTGGGAAGTTAACCAAAGGTGTTTTCATTAGGTTTGCAGTCAGGACTTTTGAGTACAATTCAAATGTATACTACTTTTATGTGAAAGCATTGTAAGCACTGAGATAACAACTTTTTTGTCTATATGCGTAGAGGCACAAAACAACTTTGAAACTACTCATAATGATGTGGGAAATTAACCTAAGGTGTTTCCATCAGGTTTGCAGTAAGTACTTTGGTGTAAAATTGAAACGTATGCTATCAGTATTGTCAAAGCATTGTATGCACTGTGATAACAACTTTTTTGTCCTGATGTGTAAAGGCAGGAAACAACTTACAAACCACACAGAAACATGTGGGAAGTTAAGCAAAGGTGTTTTCATTAAGTTTGCAGTCAGGACTTTTGAGTACAATTGAAATGTATACTAATTTTATGTGAAAGCATTGTAAGCACTGAGATAACAACTTTTTGGTCTTTTTGTGTAGAGGTACGAATCGACTTTGAAACTACTCATAATCATCTGGGAAGTTAACCTAAGGTGTTTCCATTAGGTTTGCAGTCAGGACTTTTGAGTACAATTGAAATGTATACTAGTTTTATGTGAAATCATTGTAAGCACTGAGATAACAACTATTTTGTCCTGATGTGTATAGGCAGGAAACAACTTACAAACCACACAGAATCATGTGAGAAGTTAACATAAAATGTTTCCATCAGGTTTGCACTCTGCACTTTGGTTGAAAATTGAAATGTATAGCACTTTAATGTCAGAACACTGATTGCCCTAAGATAACAACTTTTTTGTCTTTATGCGTAGAGGCACGAAACAACTATGAAGCTAGTCATAATGATATGGGAAATTAACCTAAGGTGTTTCCATCAGGTTTGCAGTAAGTACTTTGGTGTAAAATTGAAACGTATGCTATCAGTATTCTCAAAGCATTGTATGCACTGTGATAACAACTCTTTTGTCCTGATGTGTAAAGGCAGGAAACAACTTACAAACCACACAGAAACATGTGGGAAGTTAAGCAAAGGTGTTTTCATTAGGTTTGCAGTCAGGACTTTTGAGTACAATTGAAATGTATACTAATTTTATGTGAAAGCATTGTAAGCACTGAGATAACAACTTTTTGGTCTTTTTGTGTAGAGGTACGAATCGACTTTCAAACTACTCATAATCATCTGGGAAGTTAACCAAAGGTGTTTCCATTAGGTTTCCAGTAAGTGCTTTGGTGTAAAATTGAAATGTATACTATTAGTATTGTCAAAGCAATGTATGCACTGTGATAACAACTTTTTTGTCTTGATGTGTAAAGGCAGGAAACAACTTACAAACCACACAGAATCATCTGGGAAGTTAACCTAAAATGTTTCCATCAGGTTTGCACTCTGCACTTTGGTTGAAAATTGACATGTATAGCACTTTAATGTCAGAACACTGATTGCCCTAAGATAACAACTTTTTTGTCTTTATGCGTAGAGGCACGAAACAACTATGAAGCTAGTCATAATCATGTGGGAAGTTATCCTAAGGTGTTTCCATTAGGTTTGCAGTAAGTGTTTTGGTGTAAAATTGAAATGTATACTATTAGTATTGTCAAAGCATTGTATGCACTGTGATAACAACTTTTTTGTCTTGATGTGTAAAGGCAGGAAACAACTTTCAAACCACACAGAATCATGTGGGAAGTTAACTTAAAATGTTTCCATCAGGTTTGCAGTCTGCACTTTACTGGAATATTGAAATGTATACTACTTTAATGTCAGTACCTTGTATGCACTGAGAAATGCACTTTTTTGTCTTTATGTGCAGACCCATGAAACAACTTTCAGGCATCTAAGAATCATGTGAGAAGTTAACCTGAGGTGTTTCCATTAGGTTTGCAGTAAGTGCTTTGGTGTAAAATTGAAATGTATGCTATCAGTATTGTCAAAGCATTGTATGCACTGTGATAATAACTTGTTTGTCTTGATGCGTAGAGGCATGAAACAACTTTCAAGCTACTCATAATCATGTGGGAAGTTAACCAAAGGTGTTTTCATTAGGTTTGCAGTCAGGACTTTTGAGTACAATTGAAATGTATACTACTTTTATGTGAAAGCATTGTAAGCACTGAGATAACAACTTTTTTGTCTTTATGCGTAGAGGCACGAAACAACTATGAAGCTGCTCATAATCATGTGGGAAGTTAACCTAAGGTGTTTCCATTAGGTTTGCAGTAAGTGCTTTGGTGTAAAATTGAAATGTATACGATTAGTATTGTCAAAGCATTGTATGCACTGTGATAACAACTTTTTTGACTTGATGTGTAAAGGCAGGAAACAACTTACAAACCACACAGAATCATGTGGGAAGTTAAGCAAAGGTGTTTTCATTAGGTTTGCAGTCAGGACTTTTGAGTACAATTGAAATGTATACTACTTTTATGTGAAAGCTTTGTAAGCACTGAGATAACAACTGTTTTGTCTTTTTGTGTAGAGATACGAAACAACTTTGAAACTACTCATAATCATGTGGGAAGTTAACCTAAGGTGTTTCCATTAGGTTTGCAGTAAGTGCTTTGGTGTAAAATTGAAATGTATACGATTAGTATTGTCAAAGCATTGTATGCACTGTGATAACAACTTTTTTTTCTTGATGTGTAAAGGCAGGAAACAACTTACAAACCACACAGAATCATGTGGGAAGTTAACCTAAGGTGTTTCCATTAGGTTTGCAGTAAGTGCTTTGGTGTAAAATTGAAATGTATACTATTAGTATTGTCAAAGCATTGTATGCACTGTGATAAGAACTTTTTTGTCTTGATGTGTAAAGGCAGGAAACAACTTTCAAACCACACAGAATCATGTGGGAAGTTAACTTAAAATGTTTCCATCAGGTTTGCACTCTGCACTATACTGGAATATTGAAATGCATACTACTTTAATGTCAGTATATTGTATGCACTGAGAAATCCACTTTTTTGTCTTTATGTGCAGACCCATGAAACAACTTTCAGGCATCAAAGAATCATGTGGGAAGTTAACCTAAGGTGTTTCCATCAGGTTTGCAGTAAGTACTTTGGTGTAAAATTGAAACGTATGCTATCAGTGTTGTCAAAGCATTGTATGCACTGTGATAACAACTTTTTTGTCTTGATGTGTAAAGGCAGGAAACAACTTACAAACCACACAGAATCATGTGGGAAGTTAAGCAAAGGTGTTTTCATTAGGTTTGCAGTCAGGACTTTTGAGTACAATTGAAATGTATACTACTTTTATGTGAAAGCATTGTAAGCACTGAGATAACAACTTTTTTGTCTTTATGTGTAGAGGTACGAATCAACTTTGAAGCTACTCATAATCATCTGGGAAGTTAACCTAAGGTGTTTCCATTCGGTTTGCAGTAAGTGCTTTGGTGTAAAATTGAAATGTATACCATTAGTATTGCCAAAGCATTGTATGCGCTGTGATAACAACTTATTTGTCTTGATGTGTAAAGGCAGGAATCAACTTACAAACCACACAGAATCATGTGGGAAGTTAACTTAAAATGTTTCCATCAGGTTTGCACTCTGCACTATACTGGAATATTGAAATGCATACTACTTTAATGTCAGTACATTGTATGCACTGAGAAATCCACTTTTTTGTCTTTATGTGCAGACCCATGAAACAACTTTCAGGCATCAAGGAATCATGTGGGAAGTTAACCTAAGGTGTTTCCATCAGGTTTGCAGTAAGTACTTTGGTGTAAAATTGAAACGTATGCTATCAGTATTGTCAAAGCATTGTATGCACTGTGATAACAACTTTTTTGTCTTGATGTGTAAAGGCAGGAAACAACTTACAAACCACATAGAATCATGTGGGAAGTTAAGCAAAGGTGTTTTCATTAGGTTTGCAGTCAGGACTTTTGAGTACAATTGAAATGTATACTACTTTTATTTGAAATCATTGTAAGCACTGAGATAACAACTTTTTTGTCTTGATGTGTAAAGGCAGGAAACAACTTACAAACCACACAGAATCATGTGGGAAGTTAACTTAGAATGTTTCCATCAGGTTTGCACTCTGCACTTTGGTTGAAAATTGACATGTATAGCACTTTAATGTCAGAACTTTGTATGCCCTAAGATAACAACTTTTTTGTCTTGATGTGTAGAGGCATGAGGCAACTTTCAAGCTACTCATAATCATGTGGGAAGTTAACCTAAGGTGTTTCCATTAGGTTTGCAGTAAGTACTTTCGTGTAAAATTGAAATGTATAGTATTAGTATTATCAAAGCATTGTATGCACTGTGATAACAACTATTTTGTCTTGATGTGTAAAGGCAGGAAACAACTTTCAAACCACACAGAATCATGTGGGAAGTTAACCAAAGGTGTTTTCATTAGGTTTGCAGTCAGGACATTTGAGTACATTTGAAATGTATACTACTTTTATGTGAAAGCATTGTAAGCACTGAGATAACAACTTTTTTGTCTTTATGCGTAGAGGCACGAAACAACTTTGAAACTACTCATAATGATGTGGGAAGTTAACCTAAGGTGTTTCCATTAGGTTTGCAGTAAGTGCTTTGGTGTAAAATTGAAATGTATACTATTAGTATTGCCAAAGCATTGTATGCACTGTGATAACAACTTTTTTGTCTTGATGTGTAAAGGCAGGAATCAACTTACAAACCACACAGAATCATGTGGGAAGTTAACTTAAAATGTTTCCATCAGGTTTGCACTCTGCACTATACTGGAATATTGAAATGCATACTACTTTAATGTCAGTACATTGTATGCACTGAGAAATCCACTTTTTTGTCTTTATGTGCAGACCCATGAAACAACTTTCAGGCATCAAAGAATCATGTGGGAAGTTAACCTAAGGTGTTTCCATCAGGTTTGCAGTAAGTACTTTGGTGTAAAATTGAAACATATGCTATCAGTATTGTCAAAGAATTGTATGCACTGTGATAACAACTTTTTTGTCTTGATGTGTAAAGGCAGGAAACAACTTACAAACCACACAGAATCATGTGGGAAGTTAAGCAAAGGTGTTTTCATTAGGTTTGCAGTCAGGACTTTTGAGTACAATTGAAATGTATACTACTTTTATTTGAAATCATTGTAAGCACTGAGATAACAACTTTTTTGTCTTGATGTGTAAAGGCAGGAAACAACTTACAAACCACACAGAATCATGTGGGAAGTTAACTTAGAATGTTTCCATCAGGTTTGCACTCTGCACTTTGGTTGAAAATTGACATGTATAGCACTTTAATGTCAGAACTTTGTATGCCCTAAGATAACAACTTTTTTGTCTTGATGTGTAGAGGTATGAGGCAACTTTCAAGCTACTCCTAATCATGTGGGAAGTTAACCTAAGGTGTTTCCATTAGGTTTACAGTAAGTACTTTCGTGTAAAATTGAAATGTATAGTATTAGTATTATCAAAGCATTGTATGCACTGTGATAACAACAATTTGTCTTGATGTGTAAAGGCAGGAAACAACTTTCAAACCACACAGAATCATGTGGGAAGTTAACCAAAGGAGTTTTCATTAGGTTTGCAGTCAGGACATTTGAGTACATTTGAAATGTATACTACTTTTATGTGAAAGCATTGTAAGCACTGAGATAACAACTTTTTTGTCTTTATGCGTAGAGGCACGAAACAACTTTGAAACTACTCATAATGATGTGGGAAGTTAACCTAAGGTGTTTCCATCAGGTTTGCAGTAAGTACTTTGGTGTAAAATTGAAACGTATGCTATCAGTATTGTCAAAGCATTGTATGCACTGTGATAACAACTTTTTTGTCTTGATGTGTAAAGGCAGGAAACAACTTACAAACCACACAGAAACATGTGGGAAGTTAAGCAAAGGTGTTTTCATTAGGTTTGCAGTCAGGACTTTTGAGTACAATTGAAATGTATACTACTTTTATGTGAAAGCATTGTAAGCACTGAGATAACAACTTTTTTGTATTTTTGTGTAGAGGTACGAATCGACTTTGAAACTACTCATAATCATCTGGGAAGTTAACCTAAGGTGTTTCCATTAGGTTTCCAGTAAGTGCTTTGGTGTAAAATTGAAATGTATACTATTAGTATTGTCAAAGCATTGTATGCACTGTGATAACAACTTTTTTGTCTTGATGTGCAAAGGCAGGAAACAACTTACAAACCACACAGTATCATGTGGGAAGTTAACCAAAGGTGTTTCCATTCGGTTTGCAGTAAGTGCTTTGGTGTAAAATTGAAATGTATACTATTAGTATTGTCAAAGCATTGTATGCACTGTGATAACAACTATTTTGTCTTGATGTGTAAAGGCAGGAAACAACTTTCAAACCACACAGAATCATGTGGGAAGTTAAGCAAAGGTGTTTTCATTAGGTTTGCAGTCAGGACTTTTGAGTACAATTGAAATGTATACTACTTTTATGTGAAAGCAGTAAGCAGTAAGCACTGAGATAACAACTTTTTTGTCTTTATGCGTAGAGGCACGAAACAACTTTGAAACTACTCATAATGATGTGGGAAGTTAACCTAAGGTGTTTCCATCAGGTTTGCAGTAAGTACTTTGGTGTAAAATTGAAACGTATGCTATCAGTATTGTCAAAGCATTGTATGCACTGTGATAACAACTATTTTGTCTTGATGTGTAAAGGCAGGAAACAACTTTCAAACCACACAGAATCATGTGGGAAGTTAACCAAAGGTGTTTTCATTAGGTTTGCAGTCAGGACATTTGAGTACATTTGAAATGTATACTACTTTTATGTGAAAGCATTGTAAGCACTGAGATAACAACTTTTTTGTCTTTATGCGTAGAGGCACGAAACAACTTTGAAACTACTCATAATGATGTGGGAAGTTAACCTAAGGTGTTTCCATCAGGTTTGCAGTAAGTACTTTGGTGTAAAATTGAAACGTATGCTATCAGTATTGTCAAAGCATTGTATGCACTGTGATAACAACTTTTTTGTCTTGATGTGTAAAGGCAGGAAACAACTTACAAACCACACAGAAACATGTGGGAAGTTAAGCAAAGGTGTTTTCATTAGGTTTGCAGTCAGGACTTTTGAGTACAATTGAAATGTATACTACTTTTATGTGAAAGCATTGTAAGCACTGAGATAACAACTTTTTTGTCTTTTTGTGTAGAGGTACGAATCGACTTTGAAACTACTCATAATCATCTGGGAAGTTAACCTAAGGTGTTTCCATTAGGTTTCCAGTAAGTGCTTTGGTGTAAAATTGAAATGTATACTATTAGTATTGTCAAAGCATTGTATGCACTGTGATAACAACTTTTTTGTCTTGATGTGCAAAGGCAGGAAACAACTTACAAACCACACAGTATCATGTGGGAAGTTAACCAAAGGTGTTTCAATTCGGTTTGCAGTAAGTGCTTTGGTGTAAAATTGAAATGTATACTATTAGTATTGTCAAAGCATTGTATGCACTGTGATAACAACTTTTTGGTCTTGATGTGTAAAGGCAGGAAACAACTTACAAACCACACAGAATCATGTGGGAAGTTAACCTAAGGTGTTTCCATCAGGTTTGCACTCTGCACTTTGGTTGAAAATTGACATGTATAGCACTTTAATGTCAGAACATTGTATGCCCTAAGATAACAACTTTTTTGTCTTGATGTGTTGAGGCATGAGGCAACTTTCAAGCTACTCATAATCATGTGGGAAGTTAACCTAAGGTGTTTCCATTAGGTTTTCAGTAAGTACTTTCGTGTAAAATTGAAATGTATAGTATTAGTATTGTCAAAGCATTGTATGCACTGTGATAACAACTATTTTGTCTTGATGTGTAAAGGCAGGAAACAACTTTCAAACCACACAGAATCATGTGGGAAGTTAAGCAAAGGTGTTTTCATTAGGTTTGCAGTCAGGACTTTTGAGTACAATTGAAATGTATACTACTTTTATGTGAAAGCAGTAAGCAGTAAGCACTGAGATAACAACTTTTTTGTCTTTATGCGTAGAGGCACGAAACAACTTTGAAACTACTCATAATGATGTGGGAAGTTAACCTAAGGTGTTTCCATCAGGTTTGCAGTAAGTACTTTGGTGTAAAATTCAAACGTATGCTATCAGTATTGTCAAAGCATTGTATGCACTGTGATAACAACTTTTTTGTCTTGATGTGTAAAGGCAGGAAACAACTTACAAACCACACAGAATCATGTGGGAAGTTATGCAAAGGTGTTTTCATTAGGTTTGCAGTCAGGACTTTGGAGTACATTTGAAATGTATACTACTTTTATGTGAAAGCATTGTAAGCACTGAGATAACAACTTTTTTGTCTTTATGTGTAGAGGTACGAATCAACTTTGAAACTACTCATAATCATCTGGGAAGTTAACCTAAGGTGTTTCCATTACGTTTGCAGTAAGTGCTTTGGTGTAAAATTGAAATGTATACTATTAGTATTGTCAAAGCATTGTATGCACTGTGATAACAACTTTTTTGTCTTGATGTGTAAAGGCAGGAATCAACTTACAAACCACACAGAATCATGTGGGAAGTTAACCAAAGGTGTTTTCATTAGGTTTGCAGTCAGGACTTTTGAGTACATTTGAAATGCATACTACTTTTATTTGAAATCATTGTTAGCACTGAGAAAACAACTTTTTTGTCTTGATGTGTAAAGGCAGGAAACAACTTACAAACCACACAGAATCATGTGGGAAGTTAACTTAAAATGTTTCCATCAGGTTTGGACTCTGCGCTTTGGTTGAAAATTGACATGTATAGCACTTTAATGTCAGAACATTGTATGCCCTAAGATAACAACTTTTTTGTCTTGATGTGTAGAGGCATGAGGCAACTTTCAAGCTACTCATAATCATGTGGGAAGTTAACCTAAGGTGTTTCCATTAGGTTTGCAGTAAGTACTTTGGTGTAAAATTGAAATGTATACTATTAGTATTGTCAAAGCATTGTATGCACTGTGATAACAACTATTTTGTCTTGATGTGTAAAGGCAGGAAACAACTTTCAAACCACAAGGAATCATGTGGGAAGTTAACCAAAGGTGTTTTCATTAGGTTTGCAGTCAGGACTTTTGAGTACAATTCAAATGTATACTACTTTTATGTGAAAGAATTGTAAGCACTGAGATAACAACTTTTTTGTCTTTATGCGTAGAGGCACGAAACAACTATGAAGCTACTCATAATCATGTGGGAAGTTAACCTAAGGTGTTTCCATTAGGTTTGCAGTAAGTGCTTTGGTGTAAAATTGAAATGTATACTATTAGTATTGTCAAAGCATTGTATGCACTGTGATAACAACTTTTTTGTCTTGATGTGTAAAGGCAGGAGACAACTTTCAAACCACACAGAATCATGTGGGAAGTTAAGCAAAGGTGTTTTCATTAAGTTTGCAGTCAGGACTTTTGAGTACAATTGAAATGTATACTACTTCTATGTGAAAGCTTTGTAAGCACTGAGATAACAACTGTTTTGTCTTTTTGTGTAGAGATACGAAACAACTTTGAAACTACTCATAATCATGTGGGAAGTTAACCTAAGGTGTTTCCATTAGGTTTGCAGTAAGTGCTTTGGTGTAAAATTGAAATGTATACGATTAGTATTGTCAAAGCATTGTATGCACTGTGATAACAACTTTTTTTTCTTGATGTGTAAAGGCAGGAAACAACTTACAAACCACACAGATTCATGTGGGAAGTTAACCTAAGGTGTTTCCATTAGGTTTGCAGTAAGTGCTTTGGTGTAAAATTGAAATGTATACGATTAGTATTGTCAAAGCATTGTATGCACTGTGATAAGAACTTTTTTGTCTTGATGTTTAAAGGCAGGAAACAACTTTCAAACCACACAGAATAATGTGGGAAGTTAACTTAAAATGTTTCCATCAGGTTTGCACTCTGCACTATACTGGAATATTGAAATGCATACTACTTTAATGTCAGTATATTGTATGCACTGAGAAATCCACTTTTTTGTCTTTATGTGCAGACCCATGAAACAACTTTCAGGCATCAAAGAATCATGTGGGAAGTTAACCTAAGGTGTTTCCATCAGGTTTGCAGTAAGTACTTTGGTGTAAAATTGAAACGTATGCTATCAGTGTTGTCAAAGCATTGTATGCACTGTGATAACAACTTTTTTGTCTTGATGTGTAAAGGCAGGAAACAACTTACAAACCACACAGAATCATGTGGGAAGTTAAGCAAAGGTGTTTTCATTAGGTTTGCAGTCAGGACTTTTGAGTACAATTGAAATGTATACTACTTTTATGTGAAAGCATTG
Source organism: Mobula birostris (assembly GCF_030028105.1). Lineage (NCBI taxonomy): Eukaryota > Metazoa > Chordata > Chondrichthyes > Myliobatiformes > Myliobatidae > Mobula > Mobula birostris. The sequence continues at coordinate 164,790 of NW_027278251.1, forward strand.
TAAGCACTGAGATAACAACTTTTTTGTCTTTATGTGTAGAGGTACGAATCAACTTTGAAGCTACTCATAATCATCTGGGAAGTTAACCTAAGGTGTTTCCATTAGGTTTGCAGTAAGTGCTTTGGTGTAAAATTGAAATGTATACTATTAGTATTGCCAAAGCATTGTATGCGCTGTGATAACAACTTTTTTGTCTTGATGTGTAAAGGCAGGAATCAACTTACAAACCACACAGAATCATGTGGGAAGTTAACTTAAAATGTTTCCATCAGGTTTGCACTCTGCACTATACTGGAATATTGAAATGCATACTACTTTAATGTCAGTACATTGTATGCACTGAGAAATCCACTTTTTTGTCTTTATGTGCAGACCCATGAAACAACTTTCAGGCATCAAAGAATCATGTGGGAAGTTAACCTAAGGTGTTTCCATCAGGTTTGCAGTAAGTACTTTGGTGTAAAATTGAAACGTATGCTATCAGTATTGTCAAAGCATTGTATGCACTGTGATAACAACTTTTTTGTCTTGATGTGTAAAGGCAGGAAACAACTTACAAACCACATAGAATCATGTGGGAAGTTAAGCAAAGGTGTTTTCATTAGGTTTGCAGTCAGGACTTTTGAGTACAATTGAAATGTATACTACTTTTATTTGAAATCATTGTAAGCACTGAGATAACAACTTTTTTGTCTTGATGTGTAAAGGCAGGAAACAACTTACAAACCACACAGAATCATGTGGGAAGTTAACTTAGAATGTTTCCATCAGGTTTGCACTCTGCACTTTGGTTGAAAATTGACATGTATAGCACTTTAATGTCAGAACTTTGTATGCCCTAAGATAACAACTTTTTTGTCTTGATGTGTAGAGGCATGAGGCAACTTTCAAGCTACTCATAATCATGTGGGAAGTTAACCTAAGGTGTTTCCATTAGGTTTGCAGTAAGTACTTTCGTGTAAAATTGAAATGTATAGTATTAGTATTATCAAAGCATTGTATGCACTGTGATAACAACTATTTTGTCTTGATGTGTAAAGGCAGGAAACAACTTTCAAACCACACAGAATCATGTGGGAAGTTAACCAAAGGTGTTTTCATTAGGTTTGCAGTCAGGACTTTTGAGTACAATTGAAATGTATACTACTTTTATGTGAAAGCATTGTAAGCACTGAGATAACAACTTTTTTGTCTTTTTGTGTAGAGGTACGAATCGACTTTGAAACTACTCATAATCATGTGGGAAGTTAACCTAAGGTGTTTCAATTAGGTTTCCAGTAAGTGCTTTAGTGTAAAATTGAAATGTATACGATTAGTTTTGTCAAAGCATTGTATGCACTGTGATAACAAGTTTTTTGTCTTGATGTGTAAAGGCAGGAAACAACTTACAAACCACACAGCATCATGTGGGAAGTTAACCAAAGGTGTTTTCATTACGTTTGCAGTCAGGACTTTTGAGTACAATTGAAATGTGTACTACTTTTATGTGAAAGCATTGTAAGCACTGAGATAACAACTTTTTTGTCTTGATGTGTAAAGGCAGGAAACAACTTACGAACCACACAGAATCATGTGGGAAGTTAACTTAAAATGTTTCCATCAGGTTTGCACTCTGCACTTTGGTTGAAAATTGACATGTATAGCACTTTAATGTCAGAACATTGTATGCCCTAAGATAACAACTTTTTTGTCTTGATGTGTTGAGGCATGAGGCAACTTTCAAGCTACTCATAATCATGTGGGAAGTTAACCTAAGGTGTTTCCATTAGGTTTTCAGTAAGTACTTTCGTGTAAAATTGAAATGTATAGTATTAGTATTGTCAAAGCATTGTATGCACTGTGATAACAACTATTTTGTCTTGATGTGTAAAGGCAGGAAACAACTTTCAAACCACACAGAATCATGTGGGAAGTTAAGCAAAGGTGTTTTCATTAGGTTTGCAGGCAGGACTTTTGAGTACAATTGAAATGTATACTACTTTTATGTGAAAGCAGTAAGCTGTAAGCACTGAGATAACAACTTTTTTGTCTTTATGCGTAGAGGCACGAAACAACTTTGAAACTACTCATAATGATGTGGGAAGTTAACCTAAGGTGTTTCCATCAGGTTTGCAGTAAGTGCTTTGGTGTAAAATTGAAATGTATACTATTAGTATTGCCAAAGCATTGTATGCGCTGTGATAACAACTTTTTTGTCTTGATGTGTAAAGGCAGGAATCAACTTACAAACCACACAGAATCATGTGGGAAGTTAACTTAAAATGTTTCCATCAGGTTTGCACTCTGCACTATACTGGAATATTGAAATGCATACTACTTTAATGTCAGTACATTGTATGTACTGAGAAATCCACTTTTTGTCTTTATGTGCAGACCCATGAAACAACTTTCAGGCATCAAACAATCATGTGGGAAGTTAACCTAAGGTGTTTCCATCAGGTTTGCAGTAAGTACTTTGGTGTAAAATTCAAACGTATGCTATCAGTATTGTCAAAGCATTGTATGCACTGTGATAACAACTTTTTTGTCTTGATGTGTAAAGGCAGGAAACAACTTACAAACCACACAGAATCATGTGGGAAGTTATGCAAAGGTGTTTTCATTAGGTTTGCAGTCAGGACTTTGGAGTACATTTGAAATGTATACTACTTTTATGTGAAAGCATTGTAAGCACTGAGATAACAACTTTTTTGTCTTTATGTGTAGAGGTACGAATCAACTTTGAAACTACTCATAATCATCTGGGAAGTTAACCTAAGGTGTTTCCATTATGTTTGCAGTAAGTGCTTTGGTGTAAAATTGAAATGTATACTATTAGTATTGTCAAAGCATTGTATGCACTGTGATAACAACTTTTTTGTCTTGATGTGTAAAGGCAGGAATCAACTTACAAACCACACAGAATCATGTGGGAAGTTAACCAAAGGTGTTTTCATTAGGTTTGCAGTCAGGACTTTTGAGTACAATTGAAATGTATACTACTTTTATTTGAAATCATTGTTAGCACTGAGAAAACAACTTTTTTGTCTTGATGTGTAAAGGCAGGAAACAACTTACAAACCACACAGAATCATGTGGGAAGTTAACTTAAAATGTTTCCATCAGGTTTGCACTCTGCGCTTTGGTTGAAAATTGACATGTATAGCACTTTAATGTCAGAACATTGTATGCCCTAAGATAACAACTTTTTTGTCTTGATGTGTAGAGGCATGAGGCAACTTTCAAGCTACTCATAATCATGTGGGAAGTTAACCTAAGGTGTTTCCATTAGGTTTGCAGTAAGTACTTTGGTGTAAAATTGAAATGTATACTATTAGTATTGTCAAAGCATTGAAAAACTGTGATAACAACTTTTTTGTCTTGATGTGTAAAGGCAGGAAACAACTTACAAACCACACAGAAACATGTGGGAAGTTAAGCAAAGGTGTTTTCATTAGGTTTGCAGTCAGGACTTTTGAGTACAATTGAAATGTATACTACTTTTATGTGAAAGCATTGTAAGCACTGAGATAACAACTTTTTTGTCTTTTTGTGTAGAGGTACGAATCGACTTTGAAACTACTCATAATCATGTGGGAAGTTAACCTAAGGTGTTTCCATTAGGTTTCCAGTAAGTGCTTTAGTGTAAAATTGAAATGTATACGATTTTTATGTGAAATCATTGTAAGCACTGAGATAACAACTTTTTTGTCCTGATGTGTATAGGCAGGAAACAACTTACAAACCACACAGAATCATGTGAGAAGTTAACATAAAATGTTTCCATCAGGTTTGCACTCTGCACTTTGGTTGAAAATTGACATGTATAGCACTTTAATGTCAGAACACTGATTGCCCTAAGATAACAACTTTTTTGTCTTTATGCGTAGAGGCACGAAACAACTATGAAGCTAGTCATAATCATGTGGGAAGTTATCCTAAGGTGTTTCCATTAGGTTTGCAGTAAGTGCTTTGGTGTAAAATTGAAATGTATACTATTAGTATTGTCAAAGCATTGTATGCACTGTGATAACAACTTTTTTGTCTTGATGTTTAAAGGCAGGAAACAACTTTCAAACCACACAGAATCATGTGGGAAGTTAACTTAAAATGTTTCCATCAGGTTTGCACTCTGCACTATACTGGAATATTGAAATGCATACTACTTTAATGTCAGTACATTGTATGTACTGAGAAATCCACTTTTTGTCTTTATGTGCAGACCCATGAAACAACTTTCAGGCATCAAAGAATCATGTGGGAAGTTAACCTAAGGTGTTTCCATCAGGTTTGCAGTAAGTACTTTGGTGTAAAATTCAAAAGTATGCTATCAGTATTGTCAAAGCATTGTATGCACTGTGATAACAACTTTTTTGTCTTGATGTGTAAAGGCAGGAAACAACTTACAAACCACACAGAATCATGTGGGAAGTTATGCAAAGGTGTTTTCATTAGGTTTGCAGTCAGGACTTTGGAGTACATTTGAAATGTATACTACTTTTATGTGAAAGCATTGTAAGCACTGAGATAACAACTTTTTTGTCTTTATGTGTAGAGGTACGAATCAACTTTGAAACTACTCATAATCATCTGGGAAGTTAACCTAAGGTGTTTCCATTACGTTTGCAGTAAGTGCTTTGGTGTAAAATTGAAATGTATACTATTAGTATTGTCAAAGCATTGTATGCACTGTGATAACAACTTTTTTGTCTTGATGTGTAAAGGCAGGAATCAACTTACAAACCACACAGAATCATGTGGGAAGTTAACTTAAAATGTTTCCATCAGGTTTGCACTCTGCGCTTTGGTTGAAAATTGACATGTATAGCACTTTAATGTCAGAACATTGTATGCCCTAAGATAACAACTTTTTTGTCTTGATGTGTAGAGGCATGAGGCAACTTTCAAGCTACTCATAATCATGTGGGAAGTTAACCTAAGGTGTTTCCATTAGGTTTGCAGTAAGTACTTTGGTGTAAAATTGAAATGTATACTATTAGTATTGTCAAAGCATTGTATGCACTGTGATAACAACTATTTTGTCTTGATGTGTAAAGGCAGGAAACAACTTTCAAACCACAAGGAATCATGTGGGAAGTTAACAAAAGGTGTTTTCATTAGGTTTGCAGTCAGGACTTTTGAGTACAATTCAAATGTATATTACTTTTATGTGAAAGCATTGTAAGCACTGAGATAACAACTTTTTTGTCTTTATGCGTAGAGGCACAAAACAACTTTGAAACTACTCATAATGATGTGGGAAATTAACCTAAGGTGTTTCCATCAGGTTTGCAGTAAGTACTTTGGTGTAAAATTGAAACGTATGCTATCAGTATTCTCAAAGCATTGTATGCACTGTGATAACAACTCTTTTGTCCTGATGTGTAAAGGCAGGAAACAACTTACAAACCACACAGAAACATGTGGGAAGTTAAGCAAAGGTGTTTTCATTAGGTTTGCAGTCAGGACTTTTGAGTACAATTGAAATGTATACTAATTTTATGTGAAAGCATTGTAAGCACTGAGATAACAACTTTTTGGTTTTTTTGTGTAGAGGTACGAATCGACTTTGAAACTACTCATAATCATCTGGGAAGTTAACCAAAGGTGTTTCCATTAGGTTTCCAGTAAGTGCTTTGGTGTAAAATTGAAATGTATACTATTAGTATTGTCAAAGCAATGTATGCACTGTGATAACAACTTTTTTGTCTTGATGTGTAAAGGCAGGAAACAACTTACAAACCACACAGAATCATGTGGGAAGTTAACCTAAAATGTTTCCATCAGGTTTGCACTCTGCACTTTGGTTGAAAATTGACATGTATAGCACTTTAATGTCAGAACACTGATTGCCCTAAGATAACAACTTTTTTGTCTTTATGCGTAGAGGCACGAAACAACTATGAAGCTAGTCATAATCATGTGGGAAGTTATCCTAAGGTGTTTCCATTAGGTTTGCAGTAAGTGCTTTGGTGTAAAATTGAAATGTATACCATTAGTATTGCCAAAGCATTGTATGCGCTGTGATAACAACTTATTTGTCTTGATGTGTAAAGGCAGGAATCAACTTACAAACCACACAGAATCATGTGGGAAGTTAACTTAAAATGTTTCCATCAGGTTTGCACTCTGCACTATACTGGAATATTGAAATGCATACTACTTTAATGTCAGTACATTGTATGCACTGAGAAATCCACTTTTTTGTCTTTATGTGCAGACCCATGAAACAACTTTCAGGCATCAAGGAATCATGTGGGAAGTTAACCTAAGGTGTTTCCATCAGGTTTGCAGTAAGTACTTTGGTGTAAAATTGAAACGTATGCTATCAGTATTGTCAAAGCATTGTATGCACTGTGATAACAACTTTTTTGTCTTGATGTGTAAAGGCAGGAAACAACTTACAAACCACATAGAATCATGTGGGAAGTTAAGCAAAGGTGTTTTCATTAGGTTTGCAGTCAGGACTTTTGAGTACAATTGAAATGTATACTACTTTTATTTGAAATCATTGTAAGCACTGAGATAACAACTTTTTTGTCTTGATGTGTAAAGGCAGGAAACAACTTACAAACCACACAGAATCATGTGGGAAGTTAACTTAGAATGTTTCCATCAGGTTTGCACTCTGCACTTTGGTTGAAAATTGACATGTATAGCACTTTAATGTCAGAACTTTGTATGCCCTAAGATAACAACTTTTTTGTCTTGATGTGTAGAGTCATGAGGCAACTTTCAAGCTACTCATAATCATGTGGGAAGTTAACCTAAGGTGTTTCCATTAGGTTTGCAGTAAGTACTTTCGTGTAAAATTGAAATGTATAGTATTAGTATTATCAAAGCATTGTATGCACTGTGATAACAACTATTTTGTCTTGATGTGTAAAGGCAGGAAACAACTTTCAAACCACACAGAATCATGTGGGAAGTTAACCAAAGGTGTTTTCATTAGGTTTGCAGTCAGGACATTTGAGTACATTTGAAATGTATACTACTTTTATGTGAAAGCATTGTAAGCACTGAGATAACAACTTTTTTGTCTTTATGCATAGAGGCACGAAACAACTTTGAAACTACTCATAATGATGTGGGAAGTTAACCTAAGGTGTTTCCATTAGGTTTGCAGTAAGTGCTTTGGAGTAAAATTGAAATGTATACGATTAGTATTGCCAAAGCATTGTATGCACTGTGATAACAACTTTTTTGTCTTGATGTGTAAAGGCAGGAATCAACTTACAAACCACACAGAATCATGTGGGAAGTTAACTTAAAATGTTTCCATCAGGTTTGCACTCTGCACTATACTGGAATATTGAAATGCATACTACTTTAATGTCAGTACATTGTATGCACTGAGAAATCCACTTTTTTGTCTTTATGTGCAGACCCATGAAAGAACTTTCAGGCATCAAAGAATCATGTGGGAAGTTAACCAAAGGTGTTTCCATTCGGTTTGCAGTAAGTGCTTTGGTGTAAAATTGAAATGTATACTATTAGTATTGTCAAAGCATTGTATGCACTGTGATAACAACTTTTTTGTCTTGATGTGTAAAGGCAGGAAACAACTTACAAACCACACAGAATCATGTGGGAAGTTAACCTAAGGTGTTTCCATCAGGTTTGCACTCTGCACTTTGGTTGAAAATTGACATGTATAGCACTTTAATGTCAGAACATTGTATGCCCTAAGATAACAACTTTTTTGTCTTGATGTGTTGAGGCATGAGGCAACTTTCAAGCTACTCATAATCATGTGGGAAGTTAACCTAAGGTGTTTCCATTAGGTTTTCAGTAAGTACTTTCGTGTAAAATTGAAATGTATAGTATTAGTATTGTCAAAGCATTGTATGCACTGTGATAACAACTATTTTGTCTTGATGTGTAAAGGCAGGAAACAACTTTCAAACCACACAGAATCATGTGGGAAGTTAAGCAAAGGTGTTTTCATTAGGTTTGCAGTCAGGACTTTTGAGTACAATTGAAATGTATACTACTTTTATGTGAAAGCAGTAAGCGGTAAGCACTGAGATAACAACTTTTTTGTCTTTATGCGTAGAGGCACGAAACAACTTTGAAACTACTCATAATGATGTGGGAAGTTAACCTAAGGTGTTTCCATCAGGTTTGCAGTAAGTACTTTGGTGTAAAATTGAAACGTATGCTATCAGTATTGTCAAAGCATTGTATGCACTGTGATAACAACTATTTTGTCTTGATGTGTAAAGGCAGGAAACAACTTTCAAACCACACAGAATCATGTGGGAAGTTAACCAAAGGTGTTTTCATTAGGTTTGCAGTCAGGACATTTGAGTACATTTGAAATGTATACTACTTTTATGTGAAAGCATTGTAAGCACTGAGATAACAACTTTTTTGTCTTTATGCGTAGAGGCACGAAGCAACTTTGAAACTACTCATAATGATGTGGGAAGTTAACCTAAGGTGTTTCCATCAGGTTTGCAGTAAGTACTTTGGTGTAAAATTGAAACGTATGCTATCAGTATTGTCAAAGCATTGTATGCACTGTGATAACAACTTTTTTGTCTTGATGTGTAAAGGCAGGAAACAACTTACAAACCACACAGAAACATGTGGGAAGTTAAGCAAAGGTGTTTTCATTAGGTTTGCAGTCAGGACTTTTGAGTACAATTGAAATGTATACTACTTTTATGTGAAAGCATTGTAAGCACTGAGATAACAACTTTTTTGTCTTTTTGTGTAGAGGTACGAATCGACTTTGAAACTACTCATAATCATCTGGGAAGTTAACCTAAGGTGTTTCCATTAGGTTTCCAGTAAGTGCTTTGGTGTAAAATTGAAATGTATACTATTAGTATTGTCAAAGCATTGTATGCACTGTGATAACAACTTTTTTGTCTTGATGTGCAAAGGCAGGAAACAACTTACAAACCACACAGTATCATGTGGGAAGTTAACCAAAGGTGTTTCCATTCGGTTTGCAGTAAGTGCTTTGGTGTAAAATTGAAATGTATACTATTAGTATTGTCAAAGCATTGTATGCACTGTGATAACAACTTTTTTGTCTTGATGTGTAAAGGCAGGAAACAACTTACAAACCACACAGAATCATGTGGGAAGTTAACCTAAGGTGTTTCCATCAGGTTTGCACTCTGCACTTTGGTTGAAAATTGACATGTATAGCACTTTAATGTCAGAACATTGTATGCCCTAAGATAACAACTTTTTTGTCTTGATGTGTTGAGGCATGAGGCAACTTTCAAGCTACTCATAATCATGTGGGAAGTTAACCTAAGGTGTTTCCATTAGGTTTTCAGAAAGTACTTTCGTGTAAAATTGAAATGTATAGTATTAGTATTGTCAAAGCATTGTATGCACTGTGATAACAAGTATTTTGTCTTGATGTGTAAAGGCAGGAAACAACTTTCAAACCACACAGAATCATGTGGGAAGTTAAGCAAAGGTGTTTTCATTAGGTTTGCAGTCAGGACTTTTGAGTACAATTGAAATGTATACTACTTTTATGTGAAAGCAGTAAGCAGTAAGCACTGAGATAACAACTTTTTTGTCTTTATGCGTAGAGGCACGAAACAACTTTGAAACTACTCATAATGATGTGGGAAGTTAACCTAAGGTGTTTCCATCAGGTTTGCAGTAAGTACTTTGGTGTAAAATTGAAACGTATGCTATCAGTATTGTCAAAGCATTGTATGCACTGTGATAACAACTTTTTTGTCTTGATGTGTAAAGGCAGGAAACAACTTACAAACCACACAGAATCATGTGGGAAGTTAACCAAAGGTGTTTTCATTAGGTTTGCAGTCAGGACTTTTGAGTACAATTGAATTGTATACTACTTTTATGTGAAAGCATTGTAAGCACTGAGATAACAACTTTTTTGTCTTTATGCGTAGAGGCACGAAACAACTTTGAAACTACTCATAATGATGTGGGAAGTTAACCTAAGGTGTTTCCATCAGGTTTGCAGTAAGTACTTTGGTGTAAAATTGAAACGTATGCTATCAGTATTATCAAAGCATTGTATGCACTGTGATAACAACTTTTTTGTCTTGATGTGTAAAGGCAGGAAACAACTTACAAACCACACAGAAACATGTGGGAAGTTAAGCAAAGGTGTTTTCATTAGGTTTGCAGTCAGGACTTTTGAGTACAATTGAAATGTATACTACTTTTATGTGAAAGCATTGTAAGCACTGAGATAACAACTTTTTTGTCTTTTTGTGTAGAGGTACGAATCGACTTTGAAACTACTCATAATCATGTGGGAAGTTAACCTAAGGTGTTTCCATTAGGTTTCCAGTAAGTGCTTTAGTGTAAAATTGAAATGTATACGATTAGTTTTGTCAAAGCATTGTATGCACTGTGATAACAACTTTTTTGTCTTGATGTGTAAAGGCAGGAAACAACTTACAAACCTCACAGAATCATGTGGGAAGTTAACCTAAGGTGTTTCCATTAGGTTTGCAGTGAGTGCTTTGGTGTAAAATTGAAATGTATGCTATTAGTATTGTCAAAGCATTGTATGCACTGTGATAAGAACTTTTTTGTCTTGATGTTTAAAGGCAGGAAACAACTTTCAAACCACACAGAATCATGTGGGAAGTTAACTTAAAATGTTTCCATCAGGTTTGCACTCTGCACTATACTGGAATATTGAAATGCATACTACTTTAATGTCAGTACATTGTATGTACTGAGAAATCCACTTTTTGTCTTTATGTGCAGACCCATGAAACAACTTTCAGGCATCAAAGAATCATGTGGGAAGTTAACCTAAGGTGTTTCCATCAGGTTTGCAGTAAGTACTTTGGTGTAAAATTCAAACGTATGCTATCAGTATTGTCAAAGCATTGTATGCACTGTGATAACAACTTTTTTGTCTTGATGTGTAAAGGCAGGAAACAACTTACAAACCACACAGAATCATGTGGGAAGTTATGCAAAGGTGTTTTCATTAGGTTTGCAGTCAGGACTTTGGAGTACATTTGAAATGTATACTACTTTTATGTGAAAGCATTGTAAGCACTGAGATAACAACTTTTTTGTCTTTATGTGTAGAGGTACGAATCAACTTTGAAACTACTCATAATCATCTGGGAAGTTAACCTAAGGTGTTTCCATTACGTTTGCAGTAAGTGCTTTGGTGTAAAATTGAAATGTATACTATTAGTATTGTCAAAGCATTGTATGCACTGTCATAACAACTTTTTTGTCTTGATGTGTAAAGGCAGGAATCAACTTACAAACCACACAGAATCATGTGGGAAGTTAACCAAACTTGTTTTCATTAGGTTTGCAGTCAGGACTTTTGAGTACATTTGAAATGTATACTACTTTTATTTGAAATCATTGTTAGCACTGAGAAAACAACTTTTTTGTCTTGATGTGTAAAGGCAGGAAACAACTTACAAACCACACAGAATCATGTGGGAAGTTAACTTAAAATGTTTCCATCAGGATTGGACTCTGCGCTTTGGTTGAAAATTGACATGTATAGCACTTTAATGTCAGAATATTGTATGCCCTAAGATAACAACTTTTTTGTCTTGATGTGTAGAGGCATGAGGCAACTTTCAAGCTACTCATAATCATGTGGGAAGTTAACCTAAGGTGTTTCCATTAGGTTTGCAGTAAGTACTTTGGTGTAAAATTGAAATGTATACTATTAGTATTGTCAAAGCATTGTATGCACTGTGATAACAATTATTTTGTCTTGATGTGTAAACGCAGGAAACAACTTTCAAACCACAAGGAATCATGTGGGAAGTTAACCAAAGGTGTTTTCATTAGGTTTGCAGTCAGGACTTTTGAGTACAATTCAAATGTATACTACTTTTATGTGAAAGCATTGTAAGCACTGAGATAACAACTTTTTTGTCTTTATGCGTAGAGGCACGAAACAACTATGAAGCTACTCATAATCATGTGGGAAGTTAACCTAAGGTGTTTCCATTAGGTTTGCAGTAAGTGCTTTGGTGTAAAATTGAAATGTATACTATTAGTATTGTCAAAGCATTGTATGCACTGTGATAACAACTTTTTTGTCTTGATGTGTAAAGGCAGGAAACAACTTTCAAACCACACAGAATCATGTGGGAAGTTAAGCAAAGGTGTTTTCATTAAGTTTGCAGTCAGGACTTTTGAGTACAATTGAAATGTATACTACTTCTATGTGAAAGCTTTGTAAGCACTGAGATAACAACTGTTTTGTCTTTTTGTGTAGAGATACGAAACAACTTTGAAACTACTCATAATCATGTGGGAAGTTAACCTAAGGTGTTTCCATTAGGTTTGCAGTAAGTGCTTTGGTGTAAAATTGAAATGTATACGATTAGTATTGTCAAAGCATTGTATGCACTGTGATAACAACTTTTTTTTCTTGATGTGTAAAGGCAGGAAACAACTTACAAACCACACAGAATCATGTGGGAAGTTAACCTAAGGTGTTTCCATTAGGTTTGCAGTAAGTGCTTTGGTGTAAAATTGAAATGTATACGATTAGTATTGTCAAAGCATTGTATGCACTGTGATAAGAACTTTTTTGTCTTGATGTGTAAAGGCAGGAAACAACTTTCAAACCACACAGAATAATGTGGGAAGTTAACTTAAAATGTTTCCATCAGGTTTGCACTCTGCACTATACTGGAATATTGAAATGCATACTACTTTAATGTCAGTATATTGTATGCACTGAGAAATCCACTTTTTTGTCTTTATGTGCAGACCCATGAAACAACTTTCAGGCATCAAAGAATCATGTGGGAAGTTAACCTAAGGTGTTTCCATCAGGTTTGCAGTAAGTACTTTGGTGTAAAATTGAAACGTATGCTATCAGTGTTGTCAAAGCATTGTATGCACTGTGATAACAACTTTTTTGTCTTGATGTGTAAAGGCAGGAAACAACTTACAAACCACACAGAATCATGTGGGAAGTTAAGCAAAGGTGTTTTCATTAGGTTTGCAGTCAGGACTTTTGAGTACAATTGAAATGTATACTACTTTTATGTGAAAGCATTGTAAGCACTGAGATAACAACTTTTTTGTCTTTATGTGTAGAGGTACGAATCAACTTTGAAGCTACTCATAATCATCTGGGAAGTTAACCTAAGGTGTTTCCATTAGGTTTGCAGTAAGTGCTTTGGTGTAAAATTGAAATGTATACTATTAGTATTACCAAAGCATTGTATGCGCTGTGATAACAACTTCTTTGTCTTGATGTGTAAAGGCAGGAATCAACTTACAAACCACACAGAATCATGTGGGAAGTTAATTTAAAATGTTTCCATCAGGTTTGCACTCTGCACTATACTGGAATATTGAAATGCATACTACTTTAATGTCAGTACATTGTATGCACTGAGAAATCGACTTTTTTGTCTTTATGTGCAGACCCATGAAACAACTTTCAGGCATCAAAGAATCATGTGGGAAGTTAACCTAAGGTGTTTCCATCAGGTTTGCAGTAAGTACTTTGGTGTAAAATTGAAACGTATGCTATCAGTATTGTCAAAGCATTGTATGCACTGTGATAACAACTTTTTTGTCTTGATGTGTAAAGGCAGGAAACAACTTACAAACCACATAGAATCATGTGGGAAGTTAAGCAAAGGTGTTTTCATTAGGTTTGCAGTCAGGACTTTTGAGTACAATTGAAATGTATACTACTTTTATTTGAAATCATTGTAAGCACTGAGATAACAACTTTTTTGTCTTGATGTGTAAAGGCAGGAAACAACTTACAAACCACACAGAATCATGTGGGAAGTTAACTTAGAATGTTTCCATCAGGTTTGCACTCTGCACTTTGGTTGAAAATTGACATGTATAGCACTTTAATGTCAGAACTTTGTATGCCCTAAGATAACAACTTTTTTGTCTTGATGTGTAGAGGCATGAGGCAACTTTCAAGCTACTCATAATCATGTGGGAAGTTAACCTAAGGTGTTTCCATTAGGTTTGCAGTAAGTACTTTCGTGTAAAATTGAAATGTATAGTATTAGTATTATCAAAGCATTGTATGCACTGTGATAACAACTATTTTGTCTTGATGTGTAAAGGCAGGAAACAACTTTCAAACCACACAGAATCATGTGGGAAGTTAACCAAAGGTGTTTTCATTAGGTTTGCAGTCAGGACTTTTGAGTACAATTGAAATGTATACTACTTTTATGTGAAAGCATTGTAAGCACTGTGATGACAACTTTTTTGTCTTGATGTGTAAAGGCAGGAAACAACTTACAAACCACACAGAATCATGTGGGAAGTTAACCTAAGGTGTTTCCATTAGGTTTGCAGTGAGTGCTTTGGTGTAAAATTGAAATGTATACCATTAGTATTGTCAAAGCATTGTATGCACTGTGATAAGAACTTTGTGTCTTGATGTGAAAAGGCAGGAAACAACTTTCAAACCACACAGAATCATGTGGGAAGTTAACTTAAAATGTTTCCATCAGGTTTGCACTCTGCACTATACTGGAATATTGAAATGCATACTACTTTAATGTCAGTACATTGTATGCACTGAGAAATCCACTTTTTTGTCTTTATGTGCAGACCCATGAAACAACTTTCAGGCATCAAAGAATCATGTCGGAAGTTAACCTAAGGTGTTTCCATCAGGTTTGCAGTAAGTACTTTGGTGTAAAATTGAAACGTATGCTATCAGTATTGTCAAAGCATTGTATGCACTGTGATAACAAGTTTTTTATCTTGATGTGTAAAGGCAGGAAACAACTTACAAACCACACAGCATCATGTGGGAAGTTAAGCAAAGGTGTTTTCATTACGTTTGCAGTCAGGACTTTTGAGTACAATTGAAATGTGTACTACTTTTATGTGAAAGCATTGTAAGCACTGAGATAACAACTTTTTTGTCTTGATGTGTAAAGGCAGGAAACAACTTACGAACCACACAGAATCATGTGGGAAGTTAACTTAAAATGTTTCCATCAGGTTTGCACTCTGCACTTTGGTTGAAAATTGACATGTATAGCACTTTAATGTCAGAACATTGTATGCCCTAAGATAACAACTTTTTTGTCTTGATGTGTTGAGGCATGAGGCAACTTTCAAGCTACTCATAATCATGTGGGAAGTTAACCTAAGGTGTTTCCATTAGGTTTTCAGTAAGTACTTTCGTGTAAAATTGAAATGTATAGTATTAGTATTGTCAAAGCATTGTATGCACTGTGATAAAAAGTATTTTGTCTTGATGTGTAAAGGCAGGAAACAACTTTCAAACCACACAGAATCATGTGGGAAGTTAAGCAAAGGTGTTTTCATTAGGTTTGCAGTCAGGACTTTTGAGTACAATTGAAATGTATACTACTTTTATGGGAAAGCAGTAAGCAGTAAGCACTGAGATAACAACTTTTTTGTCCTTATGCGTAGAGGCACGAAACAACTTTGAAACTACTCATAATGATGTGGGAAGTTAACCTAAGGTGTTTCCATCAGGTTTGCAGTAAGTACTTTGGTGTAAAATTGAAACGTATGCTATCAGTATTGTCAAAGCATTGTATGCACTGTGATAACAACTTTTTTGTCTTGATGTGTAAAGGCAGGAAACAACTTACAAACCACACAGAATCATGTGGGAAGTTAACCTAAGGTGTTTCCATTAGGTTTGCAGTGAGTGCTTTGGTGTAAAATTGAAATGTATACTATTAGTATTGTCAAAGCATTGTATGCACTGTGATAAGAACTTTTTTGTCTTGATGTGAAAAGGCAGGAAACAACTTTCAAACCACACAGAATCATGTGGGAAGTTAACTTAAAATGTTTCCATCAGGTTTCCACTCTGCACTATACTGGAATATTGAAATGCATACTACTTTAATGTCAGTACATTGTATGCACTGAGAAATCCACTTTTTTGTCTTTATGTGCAGACCCATGAAACAACTTTCAGGCATCAAAGAATCATGTGGGAAGTTAACCTAAGGTGTTTCCATCAGGTTTGCAGTAAGTACTTTGGTGTAAAATTGAAACGTATGCTATCAGTATTGTCAAAGCATTGTATGCACTGTGATAACAAGTTTTTTGTCTTGATGTGTAAAGGCAGGAAACAACTTACAAACCACACAGCATCATGTGGGAAGTTAAGCAAAGGTGTTTTCATTACGTTTGCAGTCAGGACTTTTGAGTACAATTGAAATGTGTACTACTTTTATGTGAAAGCATTGTAAGCACTGAGATAACAACTTTTTTGTCTTGATGTGTAAAGGCAGGAAACAACTTACGAACCACACAGAATCATGTGGGAAGTTAACTTAAAATGTTTCCATCAGGTTTGCACTCTGCACTTTGGTTGAAAATTGACATGTATAGCACTTTAATGTCAGAACATTGTATGCCCTAAGATAACAACTTTTTTGTCTTGATGTGTTGAGGCATGAGGCAACTTTCAAGCTACTCATAATCATGTGGGAAGTTAACCTAAGGTGTTTCCATTAGGTTTTCAGTAAGTACTTTCGTGTAAAATTGAAATGTATAGTATTAGTATTGTCAAAGCATTGTATGCACTGTGATAACAACTATTTTGTCTTGATGTGTAAAGGCAGGAAACAACTTTCAAACCACACAGAATCATGTGGGAAGTTAAGCAAAGGTGTTTTCATTAGGTTTGCAGTCAGGACTTTTGAGTACAATTGAAATGTATACTACTTTTATGTGAAAGCATTGTAAGCACTGAGATAACAACTTTTTTGTCTTTATGCGTAGAGGCACGAAACAACTTTGAAACTACTCATAATGATGTGGGAAGTTAACCTAAGGTGTTTCCATCAGGTTTGCAGTAAGTACTTTGGTGTAAAATTGAAACGTATGCTATCAGTATTATCAAAGCATTCTATGCACTGTGATAACAACTTTTTTGTCTTGATGTGTAAAGGCAGGAAACAACTTACAAACCACACAGCATCATGTGGGAAGTTAAGCAAAGGTGTTTTCATTACGTTTGCAGTCAGGACTTTTGAGTACAATTGAAATGTGTACTACTTTTATGTGAAAGCATTGTAAGCACTGAGATAACAACTTTTTTGTCTTGATGTGTAAAGGCAGGAAACAACTTACGAACCACACAGAATCATGTGGGAAGTTAACTTAAAATGTTTCCATCAGGTTTGCACTCTGCACTTTGGTTGAAAATTGACATGTATAGCACTTTAATGTCAGAACATTGTATGCCCTAAGATAACAACTTTTTTGTCTTGATGTGTTGAGGCATGAGGCAACTTTCAAGCTACTCATAATCATGTGGGAAGTTAACCTAAGGTGTTTCCATTAGGTTTCCAGTAAGTGCTTTAGTGTAAAATTGAAATGTATACGATTAGTTTTGTCAAAGCATTGTATGCACTGTGATAACAACTTTTTTGTCTTGATGTGTAAACGCAGGAAACAACTTACAAACCTCACAGAATCATGTGGGAAGTTAACCTAAGGTGTTTCCATTAGGTTTGCAGTGAGTGCTTTGGTGTAAAATTGAAATGTATGCTATTAGTATTGTCAAAGCATTGTATGCACTGTGATAAGAACTTTTTTGTCTTGATGTTTAAAGGCAGGAAACAACTTTCAAACCACACAGAATCATGTGGGAAGTTAACTTAAAATGTTTCCATCAGGTTTGCACTCTGCACTATACTGGAATATTGAAATGCATACTACTTTAATGTCAGTATATTGTATGCACTGAGAAATCCACTTTTTTGTCTTTATGTGCAGACCCATGAAACAACTTTCAGGCATCAAAGAATCATGTGGGAAGTTAACCTAAGGTGTTTCCATCAGGTTTGCAGTAAGTACTTTGGTGTAAAATTGAAACGTATGCTATCAGTGTTGTCAAAGCATTGTATGCACTGTGATAACAACTTTTTTGTCTTGATGTGTAAAGGCAGGAAACAACTTACAAACCACACAGAATCATGTGGGAAGTTAAGCAAAGGTGTTTTCATTAGGTTTGGAGTCAGGACTTTTGAGTACAATTGAAATGTATACTACTTTTATGTGAAAGCATTGTAAGCACTGAGATAACAACTTTTTTGTCTTTATGTGTAGAGGTACGAATCAACTTTGAAGCTACTCATAATCATCTGGGAAGTTAACCTAAGGTGTTTCCATTAGGTTTGCAGTAAGTGCTTTGGTGTAAAATTGAAATGTATACTATTAGTATTGCCAAAGCATTGTATGCGCTGTGATAACAACTTTTTTGTCTTGATGTGTAAAGGCAGGAATCAACTTACAAACCACACAGAATCATGTGGGAAGTTAACTTAAAATGTTTTCATCAGGTTTGCACTCTGAACTATACTGGAATATTGAAATGCATACTACTTTAATGTCAGTACATTGTATGCACTGAGAAATCCACTTTTTTGTCTTTATGTGCAGACCCATGAAACAACTTTCAGGCATCAAAGAATCATGTGGGAAGTTAACCTAAGGTGTTTCCATCAGGTTTGCAGTAAGTACTTTGGTGTAAAATTGAAACGTATGCTATCAGTATTGTCAAAGCATTGTATGCACTGTGATAACAACTTTTTTGTCTTGATGTGTAAAGGCAGGAAACAACTTACAAACCACATAGAATCATGTGGGAAGTTAAGCAAAGGTGTTTTCATTAGGTTTGCAGTCAGGACTTTTGAGTACAATTGAAATGTATACTACTTTTATTTGAAATCATTGTAAGCACTGAGATAACAACTTTTTTGTCTTGATGTGTAAAGGCAGGAAACAACTTACAAACCACACAGAATCATGTGGGAAGTTAACTTAGAATGTTTCCATCAGGTTTGCACTCTGCACTTTGGTTGAAAATTGACATGTATAGCACTTTAATGTCAGAACTTTGTATGCCCTAAGATAACAACTTTTTTGTCTTGATGTGTAGAGGCATGAGGCAACTTTCAAGCTACTCATAATCATGTGGGAAGTTAACCTAAGGTGTTTCCATTAGGTTTGCAGTAAGTACTTTCGTGTAAAATTGAAATGTATAGTATTAGTATTATCAAAGCATTGTATGCACTGTGATAACAACTATTTTGTCTTGATGTGTAAAGGCAGGAAACAACTTTCAAACCACACAGAATCATGTGGGAAGTTAACCAAAGGTGTTTTCATTAGGTTTGCAGTCAGGACTTTTGAGTACAATTGAAATGTATACTACTTTTATGTGAAAGCATTGTAAGCACTGTGATAACAACTTTTTTGTCTTGATGTGTAAAGGCAGGAAACAACTTACAAACCACACAGAATCATGTGGGAAGTTAACCTAAGGTGTTTCCATTAGGTTTGCAGTGAGTGCTTTGGTGTAAAATTGAAATGTATACTATTAGTATTGTCAAAGCATTGTATGCACTGTGATAAGAACTTTTTTGTCTTGATGTGAAAAGGCAGGAAACAACTTTCAAACCACACAGAATCATGTGGGAAGTTAACTTAAAATGTTTCCATCAGGTTTGCACTCTGCACTATACTGGAATATTGAAATGCATACTACTTTAATGTCAGTACATTGTATGCACTGAGAAATCCACTTTTTTGTCTTTATGTGCAGACCCATGAAACAACTTTCAGGCATCAAAGAATCATGTGGGAAGTTAACCTAAGGTGTTTCCATCAGGTTTGCAGTAAGTACTTTGGTGTAAAATTGAAACGTATGCTATCAGTATTGTCAAAGCATTGTATGCACTGTGATAACAAGTTTTTTGTCTTGATGTGTAAAGGCAGGAAACAACTTACAAACCACACAGCATCATGTGGGAAGTTAAGCAAAGGTGTTTTCATTACGTTTTCAGTCAGGACTTTTGAGTACAATTGAAATGTGTACTACTTTTATGTGAAAGCATTGTAAGCACTGAGATAACAACTTTTTTGTCTTGATGTGTAAAGGCAGGAAACAACTTACGAACCACACAGAATCATGTGGGAAGTTAACTTAAAATGTTTCCATCAGGTTTGCACTCTGCACTTTGGTTGAAAATTGACATGTATAGCACTTTAATGTCAGAACATTGTATGCCCTAAGATAACAACTTTTTTGTCTTGATGTGTTGAGGCATGAGGCAACTTTCAAGCTACTCATAATCATGTGGGAAGTTAACCTAAGGTGTTTCCATTAGGTTTTCAGTAAGTACTTTCGTGTAAAATTGAAATGTATAGTATTAGTATTCTCAAAGCATTGTATGCACTGTGATAACAACTATTTTGTCTTGATGTGTAAAGGCAGGAAACAACTTTCAAACCACACAGAATCATGTGGGAAGTTAAGCAAAGGTGTTTTCATTAGGTTTGCAGTCAGGACTTTTGAGTACAATTGAAATGTATACTACTTTTATGTGAAAGCAGTAAGCAGTAAGCACTGAGATAACAACTTTTTTGTCCTTATGCGTAGAGGCACGAAACAACTTTGAAACTACTCATAATGATGTGGGAAGTTAACCTAAGGTGTTTCCATCAGGTTTGCAGTAAGTACTTTGGTGTAAAATTGAAACGTATGCTATCAGTGTTGTCAAAGCATTGTATGCACTGTGATAACAACTTTTTTGTCTTGATGTGTAAAGGCAGGAAACAACTTACAAACCACACAGAATCATGTGGGAAGTTAAGCAAAGGTGTTTTCATTAGGTTTGCAGTCAGGACTTTTGAGTACAATTGAAATGTATACTACTTTTATGTGAAAGCATTGTAAGCACTGAGATAACAACTTTTTTGTCTTTATGTGTAGAGGTACGAATCAACTTTGAAGCTACTCATAATCATCTGGGAAGTTAACCTAAGGTGTTTCCATTAGGTTTGCAGTAAGTGCTTTGGTGTAAAATTGAAATGTATACTATTAGTATTGCCAAAGCATTGTATGCGCTGTGATAACAACTTTTTTGTCTTGATGTGTAAAGGCAGGAATCAACTTACAAACCACACAGAATCATGTGGGAAGTTAACTTAAAATGTTTCCATCAGGTTTGCACTCTGCACTATACTGGAATATTGAAATGCATACTACTTTAATGTCAGTACATTGTATGCACTGAGAAATCCACTTTTTTGTCTTTATGTGCAGACCCATGAAACAACTTTCAGGCATCAAAGAATCATGTGGGAAGTTAACCTAAGGTGTTTCCATCAGGTTTGCAGTAAGTACTTTGGTGTAAAATTGAAACGTATGCTATCAGTATTGTCAAAGCATTGTATGCACTGTGATAACAACTTTTTTGTCTTGATGTGTAAAGGCAGGAAACAACTTACAAACCACATAGAATCATGTGGGAAGTTAAGCAAAGGTGTTTTCATTAGGTTTGCAGTCAGGACTTTTGAGTACAATTGAAATGTATACTACTTTTATTTGAAATCATTGTAAGCACTGAGATAACAACTTTTTTGTCTTGATGTGTAAAGGCAGGAAACAACTTACAAACCACACAGAATCATGTGGGAAGTTAACTTAGAATGTTTCCATCAGGTTTGCACTCTGCACTTTGGTTGAAAATTGACATGTATAGCACTTTAATGTCAGAACTTTGTATGCCCTAAGATAACAACTTTTTTGTCTTGATGTGTAGAGGCATGAGGCAACTTTCAAGCTACTCATAATCATGTGGGAAGTTAACCTAAGGTGTTTCCATTAGGTTTGCAGTAAGTACTTTCGTGTAAAATTGAAATGTATAGTATTAGCATTATCAAAGCATTGTATGCACTGTGATAACAACTATTTTGTCTTGATGTGTAAAGGCAGGAAACAACTTTCAAACCACACAGAATGATGTGGGAAGTTAACCAAAGGTGTTTTCATTAGGTTTGCTGTCAGGACTTTTGAGTACAATTGAAATGTATACTACTTTTATGTGAAAGCATTGTAAGCACTGTGATAACAACTTTTTTGTCTTGATGTGTAAAGGCAGGAAACAACTTACAAACCACACAGCATCATGTGGGAAGTTAAGCAAAGGTGTTTTCATTACGTTTGCAGTCAGGACTTTTGAGTACAATTGAAATGTGTACTACTTTTATGTGAAAACATTGTAAGCACTGAGATAACAACTTTTTTGTCTTGATGTGTAAAGGCAGGAAACAACTTACGAACCACACAGAATCATGTGGGAAGTTAACTTAAAATGTTTCCATCAGGTTTGCACTCTGCACTTTGGTTGAAAATTGACATGTATAGCACTTTAATGTCAGAACATTGTATGCCCTAAGATAACAACTTTTTTGTCTTGATGTGTTGAGGCATGAGGCAACTTTCAAGCTACTCATAATCATGTGGGAAGTTAACCTAAGGTGTTTCCATTAGGTTTTCAGTAAGTACTTTCGTGTAAAATTGAAATGTATAGTATTAGTATTGTCAAAGCATTGTATGCACTGTGATAACAACTATTTTGTCTTGATGTGTAAAGGCAGGAAACAACTTTCAAACCACACAGAATCATGTGGGAAGTTAAGCAAAGGTGTTTTCATTAGGTTTGCAGTCAGGACTTTTGAGTACAATTGAAATGTATACTACTTTTATGTGAAAGCAGTAAGCAGTAAGCACTGAGATAACAACTTTTTTGTCTTTATGCGTAGAGGCACGAAACAACTTTGAAACTACTCATAATGATGTGGGAAGTTAACCTAAGGTGTTTCCATCAGGTTTGCAGTAAGTACTTTGGTGTAAAATTGAAACGTATGCTATCAGTATTGTCAAAGCATTGTATGCACTGTGATAACAACTTTTTTGTCTTGATGTGTAAAGGCAGGAAAC
This sequence comes from Mobula birostris, assembly GCF_030028105.1. Classification (NCBI taxonomy): domain Eukaryota; kingdom Metazoa; phylum Chordata; class Chondrichthyes; order Myliobatiformes; family Myliobatidae; genus Mobula; species Mobula birostris. The sequence goes on from NW_027278251.1 coordinate 187,504, forward strand.
AACTTACAAACCACACAGAATCATGTGGGAAGTTAACCAAAGGTGTTTTCATTAGGTTTGCAGTCAGGACTTTTGAGTACAATTGAAATGTATACTACTTTTATGTGAAAGCATTGTAAGCACTGAGATAACAACTTTTTTGTCTTTATGCGTAGAGGCACGAAACAACTTTGAAACTACTCATAATGATGTGGGAAGTTAACCTAAGGTGTTTCCATCAGGTTTGCAGTAAGTACTTTGGTGTAAAATTGAAACGTATGCTATCAGTATTATCAAAGCATTCTATGCACTGTGATAACAACTTTTTTGTCTTGATGTGTAAAGGCAGGAAACAACTTACAAACCACACAGAAACATGTGGGAAGTTAAGCAAAGGTGTTTTCATTAGGTTTGCAGTCAGGACTTTTGAGTACATTTGAAATGTATACTACTTTTATGTGAAAGCATTGTAAGCACTGAGATAACAACTTTTTTGTCTTTTTGTGTAGAGGTACGAATCGACTTTGAAACTACTCATAATCATGTGGGAAGTTAACCTAAGGTGTTTCCATTAGGTTTCCAGTAAGTGCTTTAGTGTAAAATTGAAATGTATACGATTAGTTTTGTCAAAGCATTGTATGCACTGTGATAAGAACTTTTTTGTCTTGATGTTTAAAGGCAGGAAACAACTTTCAAACCACACAGAATCATGTGGGAAGTTAACTTAAAATGTTTCCATCAGGTTTGCACTCTGCACTATACTGGAATATTGAAATGCATACTACTTTAATGTCAGTATATTGTATGCACTGAGAAATCCACTTTTTTGTCTTTATGTGCAGACCCATGAAACAACTTTCAGGCATCAAAGAATCATGTGGGAAGTTAACCTAAGGTGTTTCCATCAGGTTTGCAGTAAGTACTTTGGTGTAAAATTGAAACGTATGCTATCAGTTTTGTCAAAGCATTGTATGCACTGTGATAACAACTTTTTTGTCTTGATGTGTAAAGGCAGGAAACAACTTACAAACCACACAGAATCATGTGGGAAGTTAAGCAAAGGTGTTTTCATTAGGTTTGCAGTCAGGACTTTTGAGTACAATTGAAATGTACACTACTTTTATGTGAAAGCATTGTAAGCACTGAGATAACAACTTTTTTGTCTTTATGTGTAGAGGTACGAATCAACTTTGAAGCTACTCATAATCATCTGGGAAGTTAACCTAAGGTGTTTCCATTAGGTTTGCAGTAAGTGCTTTGGTGTAAAATTGAAATGTATACTATTAGTATTGCCAAAGCATTGTATGCGCTGTGATAACAACTTTTTTGTCTTGATGTGTAAAGGCAGGAATCAACTTACAAACCACACAGAATCATGTGGGAAGTTAACTTAAAATGTTTCCATCAGGTTTGCACTCTGCACTATACTGGAATATTGAAATGCATACTACTTTAATGTCAGTACATTGTATGCACTGAGAAATCCACTTTTTTGTCTTTATGTGCAGACCCATGAAACAACTTTCAGGCATCAAAGAATGATGTGGGAAGTTAACCTAAGGTGTTTCCATCAGGTTTGCAGTAAGTACTTTGGTGTAAAATTGAAACGTATGCTATCAGTATTGTCAAAGCATTGTATGCACTGTGATAACAACTTTTTTGTCTTGATGTGTAAAGGCAGGAAACAACTTACAAACCACATAGAATCATGTGGGAAGTTAAGCAAAGGTGTTTTCATTAGGTTTGCAGTCAGGACTTTTGAGTACAATTGAAATGTATACTACTTTTATTTGAAATCATTGTAAGCACTGAGATAACAACTTTTTTGTCTTGATGTGTAAAGGCAGGAAACAACTTACAAACCACACAGAATCATGTGGGAAGTTAACTTAGAATGTTTCCATCAGGTTTGCACTCTGCACTTTGGTTGAAAATTGACATGTATAGCACTTTAATGTCAGAACTTTGTATGCCCTAAGATAACAACTTTTTTGTCTTGATGTGTAGAGGCATGAGGCAACTTTCAAGCTACTCATAATCATGTGGGAAGTTAACCTAAGGTGTTTCCATTAGGTTTGCAGTAAGTACTTTCGTGTAAAATTGAAATGTATAGTATTAGTATTATCAAAGCATTGTATGCACTGTGATAACAACTATTTTGTCTTGATGTGTAAAGGCAGGAAACAACTTTCAAACCACACAGAATCATGTGGGAAGTTAACCAAAGGTGTTTTCATTAGGTTTGCAGTCAGGACTTTTGAGTACAATTGAAATGTATACTACTTTTATGTGAAAGCATTGTAAGCACTGTGATAACAACTTTTTTGTCTTGATGTGTAAAGGCAGGAAACAACTTACAAACCACACAGAATCATGTGGGAAGTTAACCTAAGGTGTTTCCATTAGGTTTGCAGTGAGTGCTTTGGTGTAAAATTGAAATGTATACTATTAGTATTGTCAAAGCATTGTATGCACTGTGATAAGAACTTTTTTGTCTTGATGTGAAAAGGCAGGAAACAACTTTCAAACCACACAGAATCATGTGGGAAGTTAACTTAAAATGTTTCCATCAGGTTTGCACTCTGCACTATACTGGAATATTGAAATGCATACTACTTTAATGTCAGTACATTGTATGCACTGAGAAATCCACTTTTTTGTCTTTATGTGCAGACCCATGAAACAACTTTCAGGCATCAAAGAATCATGTGGGAAGTTAACCTAAGGTGTTTCCATCAGGTTTGCAGTAAGTACTTTGGTGTAAAATTGAAACGTATGCTATCAGTATTGTCAAAGCATTGTATGCATTGTGATAACAACTTTTTTGTCTTGATGTGTAAAGGCAGGAAACAACTTACAAACCACACAGCATCATGTGGGAAGTTAAGCAAAGGTGTTTTCATTAGGTTTGCAGTCAGGACATTTGAGTACAATTGAAATGTATACTACTTTTATGTGAAAGCATTGTAAGCACTGAGATAACAACTTTTTTGTCTTTATGTGTAGAGGTACGAATCAACTTTGAAACTACTCATAATCATCTGGGAAGTTAACCTAAGGTGTTTCCATTAGGTTTGCAGTAAGTGCTTTGGTGTAAAATTGAAATGTATACTATTAGTATTGTTAAAGCATTGTATGCACTATGATAACAACTTTTTTGTCTTGATGTGTAAAGGCAGGAATCAACTTACAAACCACACAGAATCATGTGGGAAGTTATCCAAAGGTGTTTTCATTAGGTTTGCAGTCAGGACTTTTGAGTACAATTGAAATGTATACTACTTTTATGTGAAAGCATTGTAAGCACTGAGATAACAACTTTTTTGTCTTTATGCGTAGAGGCACGAAACAACTTTGAAACTACTCATAATGATGTGGGAAGTTAACCTAAGGTGTTTCCATCAGGTTTGCAGTAAGTACTTTGGTGTAAAATTGAAACGTATGCTATCAGTATTATCAAAGCATTCTATGCACTGTGATAACAACTTTTTTGTCTTGATGTGTAAAGGCAGGAAACAACTTACAAACCACACAGAAACATGTGGGAAGTTAAGCAAAGGTGTTTTCATTAGGTTTGCAGTCAGGACTTTTGAGTACAATTGAAATGTATACTACTTTTATGTGAAAGCATTGTAAGCACTGAGATAACAACTTTTTTGTCTTTTTGTGTAGAGGTACGAATCGACTTTGAAACTACTCATAATCATGTGGGAAGTTAACCTAAGGTGTTTCCATTAGGTTTCCAGTAAGTGCTTTAGTGTAAAATTGAAATGTATACGATTAGTTTTGTCAAAGCATTGTATGCACTGTGATAACAACTTTTTTGTCTTGATGTGTAAACGCAGGAAACAACTTACAAACCTCACAGAATCATGTGGGAAGTTAACCTAAGGTGTTTCCATTAGGTTTGCAGTGAGTGCTTTGGTGTAAAATTGAAATGTATGCTATTAGTATTGTCAAAGCATTGTATGCACTGTGATAAGAACTTTTTTGTCTTGATGTTTAAAGGCAGGAAACAACTTTCAAACCACACAGAATCATGTGGGAAGTTAACTTAAAATGTTTCCATCAGGTTTGCACTCTGCACTATACTGGAATATTGAAATGCATACTACTTTAATGTCAGTATATTGTATGCACTGAGAAATCCACTTTTTTGTCTTTATGTGCAGACCCATGAAACAACTTTCAGGCATCAAAGAATCATGTGGGAAGTTAACCTAAGGTGTTTCCATCAGGTTTGCAGTAAGTACTTTGGTGTAAAATTGAAACGTATGCTATCAGTGTTGTCAAAGCATTGTATGCACTGTGATAACAACTTTTTTGTCTTGATGTGTAAAGGCAGGAAACAACTTACAAACCACACAGAATCATGTGGGACGTTAAGCAAAGGTGTTTTCATTAGGTTTGCAGTCAGGACTTTTGAGTACAATTGAAATGTATACTACTTTTATGTGAAAGCATTGTAAGCACTGAGATAACAACTTTTTTGTCTTTATGTGTAGAGGTACGAATCAACTTTGAAGCTACTCATAATCATCTGGGAAGTTAACCTAAGGTGTTTCCATTAGGTTTGCAGTAAGTGCTTTGGTGTAAAATTGAAATGTATACTATTAGTATTGCCAAAGCATTGTATGCGCTGTGATAACAACTTTTTTGTCTTGATGTGTAAAGGCAGGAATCAACTTACAAACCACACAGAATCATGTGGGAAGTTAACTTAAAATGTTTCCATCAGGTTTGCACTCTGCACTATACTGGAATATTGAAATGCATACTACTTTAATGTCAGTACATTGTATGCACTGAGAAATCCACTTTTTTGTCTTTATGTGCAGACCCATGAAACAACTTTCAGGCATCAAAGAATGATGTGGGAAGTTAACCTAAGGTGTTTCCATCAGGTTTGCAGTAAGTACTTTGGTGTAAAATTGAAACGTATGCTATCAGTATTGTCAAAGCATTGTATGCACTGTGATAACAACTTTTTTGTCTTGATGTGTAAAGGCAGGAAACAACTTACAAACCACATAGAATCATGTGGGAAGTTAAGCAAAGGTGTTTTCATTAGGTTTGCAGTCAGGACTTTTGAGTACAATTGAAATGTATACTACTTTTATTTGAAATCATTGTAAGCACTGAGATAACAACTTTTTTGTCTTGATGTGTAAAGGCAGGAAACAACTTACAAACCACACAGAATCATGTGGGAAGTTAACTTAGAATGTTTCCATCAGGTTTGCACTCTGCACTTTGGTTGAAAATTGACATGTATAGCACTTTAATGTCAGAACTTTGTATGCCCTAAGATAACAACTTTTTTGTCTTGATGTGTAGAGGCATGAGGCAACTTTCAAGCTACTCATAATCATGTGGGAAGTTAACCTAAGGTGTTTCCATTAGGTTTGCAGTAAGTACTTTCGTGTAAAATTGAAATGTATAGTATTAGTATTATCAAAGCATTGTATGCACTGTGATAACAACTATTTTGTCTTGATGTGTAAAGGCAGGAAACAACTTTCAAACCACACAGAATCATGTGGGAAGTTAACCAAAGGTGTTTTCATTAGGTTTGCAGTCAGGACTTTTGAGTACAATTGAAATGTATACTACTTTTATGTGAAAGCATTGTAAGCACTGTGATAACAACTTTTTTGTCTTGATGTGTAAAGGCAGGAAACAACTTACAAACCACACAGAATCATGTGGGAAGTTAACCTAAGGTGTTTCCATTAGGTTTGCAGTGAGTGCTTTGGTGTAAAATTGAAATGTATACTATTAGTATTGTCAAAGCATTGTATGCACTGTGATAAGAACTTTTTTGTCTTGATGTGAAAAGGCAGGAAACAACTTTCAAACCACACAGAATCATGTGGGAAGTTAACTTAAAATGTTTCCATCAGGTTTGCACTCTGCACTATACTGGAATATTGAAATGCATACTACTTTAATGTCAGTACATTGTATGCACTGAGAAATCCACTTTTTTGTCTTTATGTGCAGACCCATGAAACAACTTTCAGGCATCAAAGAATCATGTGGGAAGTTAACCTAAGGTGTTTCCATCAGGTTTGCAGTAAGTACTTTGGTGTAAAATTGAAACGTATGCTATCAGTATTGTCAAAGCATTGTATGCACTGTGATAACAACTTTTTTGTCTTGATGTGTAAAGGCAGGAAACAACTTACAAACCACACAGCATCATGTGGGAAGTTAAGCAAAGGTGTTTTCATTAGGTTTGCAGTCAGGACATTTGAGTACAATTGAAATGTATACTGCTTTTATGTGAAAGCATTGTAAGCACTGAGATAACAACTTTTTTGTCTTTATGTGTAGAGGTACGAATCAACTTTGAAACTACTCATAATCATCTGGGAAGTTAACCTAAGGTGTTTCCTTTAGGTTTGCAGTAAGTGCTTTGGTGTAAAATTGAAATGTATACTATTAGTATTGTTAAAGCATTGTATGCACTGTGATAACAACTTTTTTGTCTTGATGTGTAAAGGCAGGAATCAACTTACAAACCACACAGAATCATGTGGGAAGTTATCGAAAGGTGTTTTCATTAGGTTTGCAGTCAGGACTTTTGAGTACATTTGAAATGTATACTACTTTTATGTGAAAGCATTGTAAGCACTGAGATAACAACTTTTTTGTCTTTATGCGTAGAGGCACGAAACAACTTTGAAACTACTCATACTGATGTGGGAAGTTAACCTAAGGTGTTTCCATCAGGTTTGCAGTAAGGACTTTGGTGTAAAATTGAAACGTATGCTATCAGTATTATCAAAGCATTGTATGCACTGTGATAACAACTTTTTTGTCTTGATGTGTAAAGGCAGGAAACAACTTATAAACCACACAGAAACATGTGGGAAGTTAAGCAAAGGTGTTTTCATTAGGTTTGCAGTCAGGACTTTTGAGTACAATTGAAATGTATACTACTTTTATGTGAAAGCATTGTAAGCACTGAGATAACAACTTTTTTGTCTTTTTGTGTAGAGGTACGAATCGACTTTGAAACTACTCATAATCATGTGGGAAGTTAACCTAAGGTGTTTCCATTAGGTTTCCAGTAAGTGCTTTAGTGTAAAATTGAAATGTATACGATTAGTTTTGTCAAAGCATTGTATGCACTGTGATAACAACTTTTTTGTCTTGATGTGTAAACGCAGGAAACAACTTACAAACCTCACAGAATCATGTGGGAAGTTAACCTAAGGTGTTTCCATTAGGTTTGCAGTAAGTGCTTTGGTGTAAAATTGAAATGTATACTATTAGTATTGTCAAAGCATTGTATGCACTGTGATAACAACTTTTTTGTCTTGATGTGTAAAGGCAGGAATCAAGTTACAAACCACACAGAATCATGTGGGAAGTTAACCAAAGGTGTTTTCATTAGGTTTGCAGTCAGGACTTTTGAGTACAATTGAAATGTATACTACTTTTATTTGAAATCATTGTTAGCACTGAGAAAACAACTTTTTTGTCTTGATGTGTAAAGGCAGGAAACAACTTACAAACCACACAGAATCATGTGGGAAGTTAACTTAAAATGTTTCCATCAGGTTTGCACTCTGCGCTTTGGTTGAAAATTGACATGTATAGCACTTTAATGTCAGAACATTGTATGCCCTAAGATAACAACTTTTTTGTCTTGATGTGTAGAGGCATGAGGCAACTTTCAAGCTACTCATAATCATGTGGGAAGTTAACCTAAGGTGTTTCCATTAGGTTTGCAGTAAGTGCTTTGGTGTAAAATTGAAATGTATACCATTAGTATTGTCAAAGCATTGTATGCACTGTGATATCAACTTTTTTGTCTTGATGTGTAAAGGCAGGAATCAACTTACAAACCACACAGAATCATGTGGGAAGTTAACCAAAGGTGTTTTCATTGGGTTTGCAGTCAGGACTTTTGAGTACAATTGAAATGTATACTAGTTTTATGTGAAATCATTGTAAGCACTGAGATAACAACTTTCTTGTCCTGATGTGTATAGGCAGGAAACAACTTACAAACCACACAGAATCATGTGGGAAGTTAACATAAAATGTTTCCATCAGGTTTGCACTCTGCACTTTGGTTGAAAATTGACATGTATAGCACTTTAATGTCAGAACACTGATTGCCCTAAGATAACAACTTTTTTGTCTTTATGCGTAGAGGCACGAAACAACTATGAAGCTAGTCATAATCATGTGGGAAGTTATCCTAAGGTGTTTCCATTAGGTTTGCAGTAAGTGCTTTGGTGTAAAATTGAAATGTATACTATTAGTATTGTCAAAGCATTGTATGCACTGTGATAACAACTTTTTTGTCTTGATGTGTAAAGGCAGGAAACAACTTTCAAACCACACAGAATCATGTGGGAAGTTAACTTAAAATGTTTCCATCAGGTTTGCAGTCTGCACTTTACTGAAATATTGAAATGTATACTACTTTAATGTCAGTACCTTTTATGCACTGAGAAATGCACTTTTTTGTCTTTATGTGCAGACCCATGAAACAACTTTCAGGCATCTAAGAATCATGTGAGAAGTTAACCTGAGGTGTTTCCATTAGGTTTGCAGTAAGTGCTTTGGTGTAAAATTGAAATGTATGCTATCAGTATTGTCAAAGCATTGTATGCACTGTGATAATAACTTGTTTGTCTTGATGCGTAGAGGCATGAAACAACTTTCAAGCTACTCATAATCATGTGGGAAGTTAACCAAAGGTGTTTTCATTAGGTTTGCAGTCGGGACTTTTGAGTACAATTGAAATGTATACTACTTTTATGTGAAAGCATTGTAAGCACTGAGATAACAACTTTTTTGTCTTTATGCGTAGAGGCACGAAACAACTATGAAGCTACTCATAATCATGTGGGAAGTTAACCTAAGGTGTTTCCATTAGGTTTGCAGTAAGTGCTTTGGTGTAAAATTGAAATGTATACTATTAGTATTGTCAAAGCATTGTATGCACTGTGATAACAACTTTTTTGTCTTGATGTGTAAAGGCAGGAAACAACTTTCAAACCACACAGAATCATGTGGGAAGTTAAGCAAAGGTGTTTTCATTAGGTTTGCAGTCAGGACTTTTGAGTACAATTGAAATGTATACTACTTTTATGTGAAAGCTTTGTAAGCACTGAGATAACAACTGTTTTGTCTTTTTGTGTAGAGATACGAAACAACTTTGAAACTACTCATAATCATGTGGGAAGTTAACCTAAGGTGTTTCCATTAGGTTTGCAGTAAGTGCTTTGGTGTAAAATTGAAATGTATACTATTAGTATTGCCAAAGCATTGTATGCACTGTGATAACAACTTTTTTGTCTTGATGTGTAAAGGCAGGAATCAACTTACAAACCACACAGAATCATGTGGGAAGTTAACTTAAAATGTTTCCATCAGGTTTGCACTCTGCACTATACTGGAATATTGAAATGCATACTACTTTAATGTCAGTACATTGTATGCACTGAGAAATCCACTTTTTTGTCTTTATGTGCAGACCCATGAAACAACTTTCAGGCATCAAAGAATCATGTGGGAAGTTAACCTAAGGTGTTTCCATCAGGTTTGCAGTAAGTACTTTGGTGTAAAATTGAAACGTATGCTATCAGTATTGTCAAAGCATTGTATGCACTGTGATAACAACTTTTTTGTCTTGATGTGTAAAGGCAGGAAACAACTTACAAACCACATAGAATCATGTGGGAAGTTAAGCAAAGGTGTTTTCATTAGGTTTGCAGTCAGGACTTTTGAGTACAATTGAAATGTATACTACTTTTATTTGAAATCATTGTAAGCACTGAGATAACAACTTTTTTGTCTTTATGCGTAGAGGCACGAAACAACTATGAAGCTACTCATAATCATGTGGGAAGTTAACCTAAGGTGTTTCCATTAGGTTTGCAGTAAGTGCTTTGGTGTAAAATTGAAATGTATACTATTAGTATTGTCAAAGCATTGTATGCACTGTGATAACAACTTTTTTGTCTTGATGTGTAAAGGCAGGAAACAACTTTCAAACCACACAGAATCATGTGGGAAGTTAAGCAAAGGTGTTTTCATTAGGTTTGCAGTCAGGACTTTTGAGTACAATTGAAATGTATACTACTTTTATGTGAAAGCTTTGTAAGCACTGAGATAACAACTGTTTTGTCTTTTTGTGTAGAGATACGAAACAACTTTGAAACTACTCATAATCATGTGGGAAGTTAACCTAAGGTGTTTCCATTAGGTTTGCAGTAAGTGCTTTGGTGTAAAATTGAAATGTATACTATTAGTATTGCCAAAGCATTGTATGCGCTGTGATAACAACTTTTTTGTCTTGATGTGTAAAGGCAGGAATCAACTTACAAACCACACAGAATCATGTGGGAAGTTAACTTAAAATGTTTCCATCAGGTTTGCACTCTGCACTATACTGGAATATTGAAATGCATACTACTTTAATGTCAGTACATTGTATGCACTGAGAAATCCACTTTTTTGTCTTTATGTGCAGACCCATGAAACAACTTTCAGGCATCAAAGAATCATGTGGGAAGTTAACCTAAGGTGTTTCCATCAGGTTTGCAGTAAGTACTTTGGTGTAAAATTGAAACGTATGCTATCAGTATTGTCAAAGCATTGTATGCACTGTGATAACAACTTTTTTGTCTTGATGTGTAAAGGCAGGAAACAACTTACAAACCACATAGAATCATGTGGGAAGTTAAGCAAAGGTGTTTTCATTAGGTTTGCAGTCAGGACTTTTGAGTACAATTGAAATGTATACTACTTTTATTTGAAATCATTGTAAGCACTGAGATAACAACTTTTTTGTCTTCATGTGTAAAGGCAGGAAACAACTTACAAACCACACAGAATCATGTGGGAAGTTAACTTAGAATGTTTCCTTCAGGTTTGCACTCTGCACTTTGGTTGAAAATTGACATGTATAGCACTTTAATGTCAGAACTTTGTATGCCCTAAGATAACAACTTTTTTGTCTTGATGTGTAGAGGCATGAGGCAACTTTCAAGCTACTCATAATCATGTGGGAAGTTAACCTAAGGTGTTTCCATTAGGTTTGCAGTAAGTACTTTCGTGTAAAATTGAAATGTATAGTATTAGTATTATCAAAGCATTGTATGCACTGTGATAACAACTATTTTGTCTTGATGTGTAAAGGCAGGAAACAACTTTCAAACCACACAGAATCATGTGGGAAGTTAACCAAAGGTGTTTTCATTAGGTTTGCAGTCAGGACATTTGAGTACATTTGAAATGTATACTACTTTTATGTGAAAGCATTGTAAGCACTGAGATAACAACTTTTTTGTCTTTATGCGTAGAGGCACGAAACAACTTTGAAACTACTCATAATGATGTGGGAAGTTAACCTGAGGTATTTCCATTAGGTTTGCAGTAAGTGCTTTGGTGTAAAATTGGAATGTATACTATTAGTATTGCCAAAGCATTGTATGCACTGTGATAACAACTTTTTTGTCTTGATGTGTAAAGGCAGGAATCAACTTACAAACCACACAGAATCATGTGGGAAGTTAACTTAAAATGTTTCCATCAGGTTTGCACTCTGCACTATACTGGAATATTGAAATGCATACCACTTTAATGTCAGTACATTGTATGCACTGAGAAATCCACTTTTTTGTCTTTATGTGCAGACCCATGAAACAACTTTCAGGCATCAAAGAATCATGTGGGAAGTTAACCTAAGGTGTTTCCATCAGGTTTGCAGTAAGTACTTTGGTGTAAAATTGAAACATATGCTATCAGTATTGTCAAAGCATTGTATGCACTGTGATAACAACTTTTTTGTCTTGATGTGTAAAGGCAGGAAACAACTTACAAACCACACAGAATCATGTGGGAAGTTAAGCAAAGGTGTTTTCATTAGGTTTGCAGTCAGGACTTTTGAGTACAATTGAAATGTATACTACTTTTATTTGAAATCATTGTAAGCACTGAGATAACAACTTTTTTGTCTTGATGTGTAAAGGCAGGAAACAACTTACAAACCACACAGAATCATGTGGGAAGTTAACTTAGAATGTTTCCATCAGGTTTGCACTCTGCACTTTGGTTGAAAATTGACATGTATAGCACTTTAATGTCAGAACTTTGTATGCCCTAAGATAACAACTTTTTTGTCTTGATGTGTAGAGGCATGAGGCAACTTTCAAGCTACTCATAATCATGTGGGAAGTTAACCTAAGGTGTTTCCATTAGGTTTGCAGTAAGTACTTTCGTGTAAAATTGAAATGTATAGTATTAGTATTATCAAAGCATTGTATGCACTGTGATAACAACTATTTTGTCTTGATGTGTAAAGGCAGGAAACAACTTTCAAACCACACAGAATGATGTGGGAAGTTAACCAAAGGTGTTTTCATTAGGTTTGCAGTCAGGACATTTGAGTACATTTGAAATGTATACTACTTTTATGTGAAAGCATTGTAAGCACTGAGATAACAACTTTTTTGTCTTTATGCGTAGAGGCACGAAACAACTTTGAAACTACTCATAATGATGTGGGAAGTTAACCTAAGGTGTTTCCATTAGGTTTGCAGTAAGTGCTTTGGTGTAAAATTGGAATGTATACTATTAGTATTGCCAAAGCATTGTATGCACTGTGATAACAACTTTTATGTCTTGATGTGTAAAGGCAGGAATCAACTTACAAACCACACAGAATCATGTGGGAAGTTAACTTAAAATGTTTCCATCAGGTTTGCACTCTGCACTATACTGGAATATTGAAATGCATACCACTTTAATGTCAGTACATTGTATGCACTGAGAAATCCACTTTTTTGTCTTTATGTGCAGACCCATGAAACAACTTTCAGGCATCAAAGAATCATGTGGGAAGTTAACCTAAGGTGTTTCCATCAGGTTTGCAGTAAGTACTTTGGTGTAAAATTGAAACATATGCTATCAGTATTGTCAAAGCATTGTATGCACTGTGATAACAACTTTTTTGTCTTGATGTGTAAAGGCAGGAAACAACTTACAAACCACACAGAATCATGTGGGAAGTTAAGCAAAGGTGTTTTCATTAGGTTTGCAGTCAGGACTTTTGAGTACAATTGAAATGTATACTACTTTTATGTGAAAGCATTGTAAGCACTGAGATAACAACTTTTTTGTCTTTTTGTGTAGAGGTACGAATCGACTTTGAAACTACTCATAATCATCTGGGAAGTTAACCTAAGGTGTTTCCATTAGGTTTCCAGTAAGTGCTTTGGTGTAAAATTGAAATGTATACTATTAGTATTGTCAAAGCATTGTATGCACTGTGATAACAACTTTTTTGTCTTGATGTGCAAAGGCAGGAAACAACTTACATACCACACAGAATCATGTGGGAAGTTAACCAAAGGTGTTTCCATTAGGTTTGCAGTAAGTGCTTTGGTGTAAAATTGAAATGTATACTATTAGTATTGTCAAAGCATTGTATGCACGGTGATAACAACTTTTTTGTCTTGATGTGTAAAGGCAGGAAACAACTTACAAACCACACAGAATCATGTGGGAAGTTAACCTAAGGTGTTTCCATTAGGTTTGCAGTGAGTGCTTTGGTGTAAAATTGAAATGTATACTATTAGTATTGTCAAAGCATTGTATACACTGTGATAAGAACTTTTTTGTCTTGATGTGTAATGGCAGGAAACAACTTTCAAACCACACAGAATCATGTGGGAAGTTAACTTAAAATGTTTCCATCAGGTTTGCACTCTGCACTATACTGGAATATTGAAATGCATACTACTTTAATGTCAGTACATTGTATGCACTGAGAAATCCACTTTTTTGTCTTTATGTGCAGACCCATGAAACAACTTTCAGGCATCAAAGAATCATGTGGGAAGTTAACCTAAGGTGTTTCCATCAGGTTTGCAGTAAGTACTTTGGTGTAAAATTGAAACGTATGCTATCAGTATTGTCAAAGCATTGTATGCACTGTGATAACAACTTTTTTGTCTTGATGTGTAAAGGCAGGAAACAACTTACAAACCACACAGAATCATGTGGGAAGTTAACCAAAGGTGTTTTCATTAGGTTTGCAGTCAGGACTTTTGAGTACAATTGAAATGTATACTAGTTTTATGTGAAATCATTGTAAGCACTGAGATAACAACTTTTTTGTCCTGATGTGTATAAGCAGGAAACAACTTACAAACCACACAGAATCATGTGGGAAGTTAACATAAAATGTTTCCATCAGGTTTGCACTCTGCACTTTGGTTGAAAATTGACATGTATAGCACTTTAATGTCAGAACACTGATTGCCCTAAGATAACAACTTTTTTGTCTTTATGCGTAGCGGCACGAAACAACTATGAAGCTAGTCATAATCATGTGGGAAGTTAACCTAAGGTGTTTCCATTAGGTTTGCAGTAAGTGCTTTGGTGTAAAATTGAAATGTATACTATTAGTACTGTCAAAGCATTGTATGCACTGTGATAACAACTTTTCTGTCTTGATGTGTAAAGGCAGGAAACAACTTTCAAACCACACAGAATCATGTGGGAAGTTAACTTAAAATGTTTCCATCAGGTTATGCAGTCTGCACTTTACTGGAATATTGAAATGTATACTACTTTAATGTCAGTACCTTGTATGCACTGAGAAATGCACTTTTTTGTCTTTATGTGCAGACCAATGAAACAACTTTCAGGCATCTAAGAATCATGTGAGAAGTTAACCTGAGGTATTTCCATTAGGTTTGCAGTAAGTACTTTCGTGTAAAATTGAAATGTATACTATTAGTATTGTCAAAGCATTATATGCACTGTGATAACAACTTTTTTGTGTTGATGTGTAAAGGCAGGAAATAACTTTCAAACCACACAGAATCATGTGGGAAGTTAACCAAAGGTGTTTTCATTAGGTTTGCAGTCAGGACTTTTGAGTACAATTGAAATGTATACTACTTTTATGTGAAAGCATTGTAAGCACTGAGATAACAACTTTTTTGTCTTTATGCGTAGAGGCACGAAACAAATTTGAAACTACTCATAATGATGTGGGAAGTTAACCTAAGGTGTTTCCATCAGGTTTGCAGTAAGTACTTTGGTGTGAAATTGAAACGTATGCTATCAGTATTGTCAAAGCATTGTATGCACTGTGATAACAACTTTTTTGTCTTGATGTGTAAAGGCAGGAAACAACTTACAAACCACACAGAATCATGTGGGAAGTTAAGCAAAGGTGTTTTCATTAGGTTTGCAGTCAGGAATTTTGAGTACAATTGAAATGTATACTACTTTTATGTGAAAGCATTGTAAGCACTGAGATAACAACTTCTTTGTCTTTTTGTGTAGAGGTACGAATCGACTTTGAAACTACTCATAATCATCTGGGAAGTTAACCTAAGGTGTTTCCATTAGGTTTCCAGTAAGTGCTTTGGTGTAAAATTGAAATGTATAGTATTAGTATTGTCAAAGCATTCTATGCACTGTGATAACAACTATTTTGTCTTGATGTGTAAAGGCAGGAAACAACTTTCAAACCACACAGAATCATGTGGGAAGTTAACCAAAGGTGTTTTCATTAGGTTTGCAGTCAGGACTTTTGAGTACAATTGAAATGTATACTACTTTTATGTGAAAGCATTGTAAGCACTGAGATAACAACTGTTTTGTCTTTTTGTGTAGAGATACGAAACAACTTTGAAACTACTCATAATCATGTGGGAAGTTAACCTAAGGTGTTTCCATTAGGTTTGCAGTAAGTGCTTTGGTGTAAAATTGAAATGTATACGATTAGTATTGTCAAACCATTGTATGCACTGTGATAACAACTTTTTTGTCTTGATGTGTAAAGGCAGGAATCAACTTACAAACCACACAGAATCATGTGGGAAGTTAACTTAAAATGTTTCCATCAGGTTTGCACTCTGCACTATACTGGAATATTGAAATGCATACTACTTTAATGTCAGTACATTGTATGCACTGAGAAATCCACTTTTTTGTCTTTATGTGCAGACCCATGAAACAACTTTCAGGCATCAAAGAATCATGTGGGAAGTTAACCTAAGGTGTTTCCATCAGGTTTGCAGTAAGTACTTTGGTGTAAAATTGAAACGTATGCTATCAGTATTGTCAAAGCATTGTATGCACTGTGATAACAACTTTTTTGTCTTGATGTGTAAAGGCAGGAAACAACTTACAAACCACATAGAATCATGTGGGAAGTTAAGCAAAGGTGTTTTCATTAGGTTTGCAGTCAGGACTTTTGAGTACAATTGAAATGTATACTACTTTTATTTGAAATCATTGTAAGCACTGAGATAACAACTTTTTTGTCTTGATGTGTAAAGGCAGGAAACAACTTACAAACCACACAGAATCATGTGGGAAGTTAATTTAGAATGTTTCCATCAGGTTTGCACTCTGCACTTTGGTTGAAAATTGACATGTATAGCACTTTAATGTCAGAACTTTGTATGCCCTAA
The DNA here is from genome assembly GCF_030028105.1 of Mobula birostris. Classification (NCBI taxonomy): domain Eukaryota; kingdom Metazoa; phylum Chordata; class Chondrichthyes; order Myliobatiformes; family Myliobatidae; genus Mobula; species Mobula birostris. Next base: position 203,946 of record NW_027278251.1, read on the forward strand.
GATAACAACTTTTTTGTCTTGATGTGCAGAGGCATGAGGCAACTTTCAAGCTACTCATAATCATGTGGGAAGTTAACCTAAGGTGTTTCCATTAGGTTTGCAGTAAGTACTTTCGTGTAAAATTGAAATGTATAGTATTAGTATTATCAAAGCATTGTATGCACTGTGATAACAACTATTTTGTCTTGATGTGTAAAGGCAGGAAACAACTTTCAAACCACACAGAATCATGTGGGAAGTTAACCAAAGGTGTTTTCATTAGGTTTGCAGTCAGGACATTTGAGTACATTTGAAATGTATACTACTTTTATGTGAAAGCATTGTAAGCACTGAGATAACAACTTTTTTGTCTTTATGCGTAGAGGCACGAAACAACTTTGAAACTACTCATAATGATGTGGGAAGTTAACCTAAGGTGTTTCCATTAGGTTTGCAGTAAGTGCTTTGGTGTAAAATTGAAATGTATACTATTAGTATTGTCAAAGCATTGTATGCACTGTGATAACAACTTTTCTGTCTTGATGTGTAAAGGCAGGAAACAACTTTCAAACCACACAGAATCATGTGGGAAGTTAACTTAAAATGTTTCCATCAGGTTATGCAGTCTGCACTTTACTGGAATATTGAAATGTATACTACTTTAATGTCAGTACCTTGTATGCACTGAGAAATGCACTTTTTTGTCTTTATGTGCAGACCCATGAAACAACTTTCAGGCATCTAAGAATCATGTGAGAAGTTAACCTGAGGTGTTTCCATTAGGTTTGCAGTAAGTACTTTCGTGTAAAATTGAAATGTATACTATTAGTATTGTCAAAGCATTATATGCACTGTGATAACAACTTTTTTGTGTTGATGTGTAAAGGCAGGAAATAACTTTCAAACCACACAGAATCATGTGGGAAGTTAACCAAAGGTGTTTTCATTAGGTTTGCAGTCAGGACTTTTGAGTACAATTGAAATGTATACTACTTTTATGTGAAAGCATTGTAAGCACTGAGATAACAACTTTTTTGTCTTTATGCGTAGAGGCACGAAACAAATTTGAAACTACTCATAATGATGTGGGAAGTTAACCTAAGGTGTTTCCATCAGGTTTGCAGTAAGTACTTTGGTGTGAAATTGAAACGTATGCTATCAGTATTGTCAAAGCATTCTATGCACTGTGATAACAACTTTTTTGTCTTGATGTGTAAAGGCAGGAAACAACTTACAAACCACACAGAATCATGTGGGAAGTTAAGCAAAGGTGTTTTCATTAGGTTTGCAGTCAGGAATTTTGAGTACAATTGAAATGTATACTACTTTTATGTGAAAGCATTGTAAGCACTGAGATAACAACTTCTTTGTCTTTTTGTGTAGAGGTACGAATCGACTTTGAAATTACTCATAATCATCTGGGAAGTTAACCTAAGGTGTTTCCATTAGGTTTCCAGTAAGTGCTTTGGTGTAAAATTGAAATGTATAGTATTAGTATTGTCAAAGCATTCTATGCACTGTGATAACAACTATTTTGTCTTGATGTGTAAAGGCAGGAAACAACTTTCAAACCACATAGAATCATGTGGGAAGTTAACCAAAGGTGTTTTCATTAGGTTTGCAGTCAGGACTTTTGAGTACAATTGAAATGTATACTACTTTTATGTGAAAGCATTGTAAGCACTGAGATAACAACTGTTTTGTCTTTTTGTGTAGAGATACGAAACAACTTTGAAACTACTCATAATCATGTGGGAAGTTAACCTAAGGTGTTTCCATTAGGTTTGCAGTAAGTGCTTTGGTGTAAAATTGAAATGTATACGATTAGTAATGTCAAACCATTGTATGCACTGTGATAACAACTTTTTTTTCTTGATGTGTAAAGGCAGGAAACAACTTACAAACCACACAGAATCATGTGGGAAGTTAACCTAAGGTGTTTCCATTAGGTTTGCAGTAAGTGCTTTGGTGTAAAATTGAAATGTATACTATTAGTATTGTCAAAGCATTGTATGCACTGTGATAAGAACTTTTTTGTCTTGATGTGAAAAGGCAGGAAACAACTTTCAAACCACACAGAATCATGTGGGAAGTTAACTTAAAATGTTTCCATCAGGTTTGCACTCTGCACTATACTGGAATATTGAAATGCATACTACTTTAATGTCAGTATATTGTATGCACTGAGAAATCCACTTTTTTGTCTTTATGTGCAGACCCACGAAACAACTTTCAGGCATCAAAGAATCATGTGGGAAGTTAACCTAAGGTGTTTCCATCAGGTTTGCAGTAAGTACTTTGGTGTAAAATTGAAACGTATGCTATCAGTGTTGTCAAAGCATTGTATGCACTGTGATAACAACTTTTTTGTCTTGATGTGTAAAGGCAGGAAACAACTTACAAACCACACAGAATCATGTGGGAAGTTAAGCAAAGGTGTTTTCATTAGGTTTGCAGTCAGGACTTTTGAGTACAATTGAAATGTATACTACTTTTATGTGAAAGCATTGTAAGCACTGAGATAACAACTTTTTTGTCTTTATGTGTAGAGGTACGAATCAACTTTGAAGCTACTCATAATCATCTGGGAAGTTAACCTAAGGTGTTTCCATTAGGTTTGCAGTAAGTGCTTTGGTGTAAAATTGAAATGTATACTATTAGTATTGCCAAAGCATTGTATGCGCTGTGATAACAACTTTTTTGTCTTGATGTGTAAAGGCAGGAATCAACTTACAAACCACACAGAATCATGTGGGAAGTTAACTTAAAATGTTTCCATCAGGTTTGCACTCTGCACTATACTGGAATATTGAAATGCATACTACTTTAATGTCAGTACATTGTATGCACTGAGAAATCCACTTTTTTGTCTTTATGTGCAGAGCCATGAAACAACTTTCAGGCATCAAAGAATCATGTGGGAAGTTAACCTAAGGTGTTTCCATCAGGTTTGCAGTAAGTACTTTGGTGTAAAATTGAAACGTATGCTATCAGTATTGTCAAATCATTGTATGCACTGTGATAACAACTTTTTTGTCTTGATGTGTAAAGGCAGGAAACAACTTACAAACCACATAGAATCATGTGGGAAGTTAAGCAAAGGTGTTTTCATTAGGTTTGCAGTCAGGACTTTTGAGTACAATTGAAATGTATACTACTTTTATTTGAAATCATTGTAAGCACTGAGATAACAACTTTTTTGTCTTGATGTGTAAAGGCAGGAAACAACTTACAAACCACACAGAATCATGTGGGAAGTTAACTTAGAATGTTTCCATCAGGTTTGCACTCTGTACTTTGGTTGAAAATTGACATGTATAGCACTTTAATGTCAGAACTTTGTATGCCCTAAGATAACAACTTTTTTGTCTTGATGTGCAGAGGCATGAGGCAACTTTCAAGCTACTCATAATCATGTGGGAAGTTAACCTAAGGTGTTTCCATTAGGTTTGCAGTAAGTACTTTCGTGTAAAATTGAAATGTATAGTATTAGTATTATCAAAGCATTGTATGCACTGTGATAACAACTATTTTGTCTTGATGTGTAAAGGCAGGAAACAACTTTCAAACCACACAGAATCATGTGGGAAGTTAACCAAAGGTGTTTTCATTAGGTTTGCAGTCAGGACATTTGAGTACATTTGAAATGTATACTACTTTTATGTGAAAGCATTGTAAGCACTGAGATAACAACTTTTTTGTCTTTATGCGTAGAGGCACGAAACAACTTTGAAACTACTCATAATGATGTGGGAAGTTAACCTAAGGTGTTTCCATTAGGTTTGCAGTAAGTGCTTTGGTGTAAAATTGGAAGGTATACTATTAGTATTGCCAAAGCATTGTATGCACTGTGATAACAACTTTTTTGTCTTGATGTGTAAAGGCAGGAATCAACTTACAAACCACACAGAATCATGTGGGAAGTTAACTTAAATTGTTTCCATCAGGTTTGCACTCTGCACTATACTGGAATATTGAAATGCATACTACTTTAATGTCAGTACATTGTATGCACTGAGAAATCCACTTTTTTGTCTTTATGTGCAGACCCATGAAACAACTTTCAGGCATCAAAGAATCATGTGGGAAGTTAACCTAAGGTGTTTCCATCAGGTTTGCAGTAAGTACTTTGGTGTAAAATTGAAACATATGCTATCAGTATTGTCAAAGCATTGTATGCACTGTGATAACAACTTTTTTGTCTTGATGTGTAAAGGCAGGAAACAACTTACAAACCACACAGAATTATGTGGGAAGTTAAGCAAAGGTGTTTTCATTAGGTTTGCAGTCAGGACTTTTGAGTACAATTGAAATGTATACTACTTTTATTTGAAATCATTGTAAGCACTGAGATAACAACTTTTTTGTCTTGATGTGTAAAGGCAGGAAACAACTTACAAACCACACAGAATCATGTGGGAAGTTAACTTAGAATGTTTCCATCAGGTTTGCACTCTGCACTTTGGTTGAAAATTGACATGTATAGCACTTTAATGTCAGAACTTTGTATGCCCTAAGATAACAACTTTTTTGTCTTGATGTGTAGAGGCATGAGGCAACTTTCAAGCTACTCATAATCATGTGGGAAGTTAACCTAAGGTGTTTCCATTAGGTTTGCATTAAGTACTTTCGTGTAAAATTGAAATGTATAGTATTAGTATTATCAAAGCATTGTATGCACTGTGATAACAACTATTTTGTCTTGATGTGTAAAGGCAGGAAACAACTTTCAAACCACACAGAATCATGTGGGAAGTTAACCAAAGGTGTTTTCATTAGGTTTGCAGTCAGGACATTTGAGTACATTTGAAATGTATACTACTTTTATGTGAAAGCATTGTAAGCACTGAGATAACAACTTTTTTGTCTTTATGCGTAGAGGCACGAAACAACTTTGAAACTACTCATAATGATGTGGGAAGTTAACCTAAGGTGTTTCCATCAGGTTTGCAGTAAGTACTTTGGTGTAAAATTGAAACGTATGCTATCAGTATTGTCAAAGCATTGTATGCACTGTGATAACAACTTTTTTGTCTTGATGTGTAAAGGCAGGAAACAACTTACAAACCACACAGAAACATGTGGGAAGTTAAGCAAAGGTGTTTTCATTAGGTTTGCAGTCAGGACTTTTGAGTACAATTGAAATGTATACTACTTTTAAGTGAAAGCATTGTAAGCACTGAGATAACAACTTTTTTGTCTTTTTGTGTAGAGGTACGAATCGACTTTGAAACTACTCATAATCATCTGGGAAGTTAACCTAAGGTGTTTCCATTAGGTTTCCAGTAAGTGCTTTGGTGTAAAATTGAAATGTATGCTATTAGTATTGTCAAAGCATTGTATGCACTGTGATAACAACTTTTTTGTCTTGATGTGCAAAGGCAGGAAACAACTTACAAACCACACAGAATCATGTGGGAAGTTAACCAAAGGTGTTTCCATTAGGTTTGCAGTAAGTGCTTTGGTGTAAAATTGAAATGTATACTATTAGTATTGTCAAAGCATTGTATGCACTGTGATAACAACTTTTTTGTCTTGATGTGTAAAGGCAGGAAACAACTTACAAACCACACAGAATCATGTGGGAAGTTAACCTAAGGTGTTTCCATTAGGTTTGCAGTGAGTGCTTTGGTGTAAAATTGAAATGTATACTATTAGTATTGTCAAAGCATTGTATACACTGTGATAAGAACTTTTTTGTCTTGATGTGTAAAGGCAGGAAACAACTTTCAAACCACACAGAATCATGTGGGAAGTTAACTTAAAATGTTTCCATCAGGTTTGCACTCTGCACTATACTGGAATATTGAAATGCATACTGCTTTAATGTCAGTACATTGTATGCACTGAGAAATCCACTTTTTTGTCTTTATGTGCAGACCCATGAAACAACTTTCAGGCATCAAAGAATCATGTGGGAAGTTAACCTAAGGTGTTTCCATCAGGTTTGCAGTAAGTACTTTGGTGTAAAATTGAAACGTATGCTATCAGTATTGTCAAAGCATTGTATGCACTGTGATAACAACTTTTTTGTCTTGATGTGCAAAGGCAGGAAACAACTTACAAACCACACAGAATCATGTGGGAAGTTAAGCAAAGGTGTTTTCATTAGGTTTGCAGTCAGGACTTTTGAGTACAATTGAAATGTATACTAGTTTTATGTGAAATCATTGTAAGCACTGAGATAACAACTTTTTTGTCCTGATGTGTATAAGCAGGAAACAACTTACAAACCACACAGAATCATGTGGGAAGTTAACATAAAATGTTTCCATCAGGTTTGCACTCTGCACTTTGGTTGAAAATTGACATGTATAGCACTTTAATGTCAGAACACTGATTGCCCTAAGATAACAACTTTTTTGTCTTTATGCGTAGCGGCACGAAACAACTATGAAGCTAGTCATAATCATGTGGGAAGTTAAGCTAAGGTGTTTCCATTAGGTTTGCAGTAAGTGCTTTGGTGTAAAATTGAAATGTATTGTCAAAGCATTGTATGCACTGTGATAACAACTTTTCTGTCTTGATGTGTAAAGGCAGGAAACAACTTTCAAACCACACAGAATCATGTGGGAAGTTAACTTAAAATGTTTCCATCAGGTTTGCAGTCTGCACTTTACTGGAATATTGAAATGTATACTACTTTAATGTCAGTACCTTGTATGCACTGAGAAATGCACTTTTTTGTCTTTATGTGCAGACCCATGAAACAACTTTCAGGCATCTAAGAATCATGTGAGAAGTTAACCTGAGGTGTTTCCATTAGGTTTGCAGTAAGTACTTTCGTGTAAAATTGAAATGTATACTATTAGTATTGTCAAAGCATTCTATGCACTGTGATAACAACTATTTTGTCTTGATGTGTAAAGGCAGGAAACAACTTTCAAACCACACAGAATCATGTGGGAAGTTAACCAAAGGTGTTTTCATTAGGTTTGCAGTCAGGACTTTTGAGTACAATTGAAATGTATACTACTTTTATGTGAAAGCATTGTAAGCACTGAGATAACAACTGTTTTGTCTTTTTGTGTAGAGATACGAAACAACTTTGAAACTACTCATAATCATGTGGGAAGTTAACCTAAGGTGTTTCCATTAGGTTTGCAGTAAGTGCTTTGGTGTAAAATTGAAATGTATACGATTAGTATTGTCAAAGCATTGTATGCACTGTGATAACAACTTTTTTTTCTTGATGTGTAAAGGCAGGAAACAACTTACAAACCACACAGAATCATGTGGGAAGTTAACCTAAGGTGTTTCCATTAGGTTTGCAGTAAGTGCTTTGGTGTAAAATTGAAATGTATACTGTTAGTATTGTCAAAGCATTGTATGCACTGTGATAAGAACTTTTTTGTCTTGATGTGTAAAGGCAGGAAACAACTTTCAAACCACACAGAATCATGTGGGAAGTTAACTTAAAATGTTTCCATCAGGTTTGCACTCTGCACTATACTGGAATATTGAAATGCATACTACTTTAATGTCAGTATATTGTATGCACTGAGAAATCCACTTTTTTGTCTTTATGTGCAGACCCATGAAACAACTTTCAGGCATCAAAGAATCATGTGGGAAGTTAACCTAAGGTGTTTCCATTAGGTTTCCAGTAAGTGCTTTAGTGTAAAATTGAAATGTATACGATTAGTTTTGTCAAAGCATTGTATGCACTGTGATAACAACTATTTTGTCTTGATGTGTAAAGGCAGGAAACAACTTTCAAACCACACAGAATCATGTGGGAAGTTAACCAAAGGTGTTTTCATTAGGTTTGCAGTCAGGACATTTGAGTACATTTGAAATGTATACTACTTTTATGTGAAAGCATTGTAAGCACTGAGATAACAACTTTTTTGTCTTTATGCGTAGAGGCACGAAACAACTTTGAAACTACTCATAATGATGTGGGAAGTTAACCTAAGGTGTTTCCATTAGGTTTGCAGTAAGTGCTTTGGTGTAAAATTGGAAGGTATACTATTAGTATTGCCAAAGCATTGTATGCACTGTGATAACAACTTTTTTGTCTTGATGTGTAAAGGCAGGAATCAACTTACAAACCACACAGAATCATGTGGGAAGTTAACTTAAAATGTTTCCATCAGGTTTGCACTCTGCACTATACTGGAATATTGAAATGCATACTACTTTAATGTCAGTACATTGTATGCACTGAGAAATCCACTTTTTTGTCTTTATGTGCAGACCCATGAAACAACTTTCAGGCATCAAAGAATCATGTGGGAAGTTAACCTAAGGTGTTTCCATCAGGTTTGCAGCAAGTACTTTGGTGTAAAATTGAAACATATGCTATCAGTATTGTCAAAGCATTGTATGCACTGTGATAACAACTTTTTTGTCTTGATGTGTAAAGGCAGGAAACAACTTACAAACCACACAGAATCATGTGGGAAGTTAAGCAAAGGTGTTTTCATTAGGTTTGCAGTCAGGACTTTTGAGTACAATTGAAATGTATACTACTTTTATTTGAAATCATTGTAAGCACTGAGATAACAACTTTTTTGTCTTGATGTGTAAAGGCGGGAAACAACTTACAAACCACACAGAATCATGTGGGAAGTTAACTTAGAATGTTTCCATCAGGTTTGCACTCTGCACTTTGGTTGAAAATTGACATGTATAGCACTTTAATGTCAGAACTTTGTATGCCCTAAGATAACAACTTTTTTGTCTTGATGTGTAGAGGCATGAGGCAACTTTCAAGCTACTCATAATCATGTGGGAAGTTAACCTAAGGTGTTTCCATTAGGTTTGCATTAAGTACTTTCGTGTAAAATTGAAATGTATAGTATTAGTATTATCAAAGCATTGTATGCACTGTGATAACAACTATTTTGTCTTGATGTGTAAAGGCAGGAAACAACTTTCAAACCACACAGAATCATGTGGGAAGTTAACCAAAGGTGTTTTCATTAGGTTTGCAGTCAGGACTTTTGAGTACAATTGAAATGTATACTTCTTTTATGTGAAAGCATTGTAAGCACTGAGATAACAACTTTTTTGTCTTTTTGTGTAGAGGTACGAATCGACCTTGAAACTACTCATAATCATCTGGGAAGTTAACCTAAGGTGTTTCCATTAGGTTTCCAGTAAGTGCTTTGGTGTAAAATTGAAATGTATACTATTAGTATTGTCAAAGCATTGTATGCACTGTGATAACAACTTTTTTGTCTTGATCTGCAAAGACAGGAAACAACTTACAAACCACACAGAATCATGTGGGAAGTTAACCAAAGGTGTTTCCATTAGGTTTGCAGTAAGTGCTTTGGTGTAAAATTGAAATGTATACTATTAGTATTGTCAAAGCATTGTATGCACTGTGATAACAACTTTTTTGTCTTGATGTGTAAAGGCAGGAAACAACTTACAAACCACACAGAATCATGTGGGAAGTTAACCTAAGGTGTTTCCATTAGGTTTGCAGTGAGTGCTTTGGTGTAAAATTGAAATGTATACTATTAGTATTGTCAAAGCATTGTATACACTGTGATAAGAACTTTTTTGTCTTGATGTGTAAAGGCAGGAAACAACTTTCAAACCACACAGAATCATGTGGGAAGTTAACTTAAAATGTTTCCATCAGGTTTGCACTCTGCACTATACTGGAATATTGAAATGCATACTGCTTTAATGTCAGTACATTGTATGCACTGAGAAATCCACTTTTTTGTCTTTATGTGCAGACCCATGAAACAACTTTCAGGCATCAAAGAATCATGTGGGAAGTTAACCTAAGGTGTTTCCATCAGGTTTGCAGTAAGTACTTTGGTGTAAAATTGAAACGTATGCTATCAGTATTGTCAAAGCATTGTATGCACTGTGATAACAACTTTTTTGTCTTGATGTGTAAAGGCAGGAAACAACTTACAAACCACACAGAATCATGTGGGAAGTTAACCAAAGGTGTTTTCATTAGGTTTGCAGTCAGGACTTTTGAGTACAATTGAAATGTATACTAGTTTTATGTGAAATCATTGTAAGCACTGAGATAACAACTTTTTTGTCCTGATGTGTATAAGCAGGAAACAACTTACAAACCACACAGAATCATGTGGGAAGTTAACATAAAATGTTTCCATCAGGTTTGCACTCTGCACTTTGGTTGAAAATTGACATGTATAGCACTTTAATGTCAGAACACTGATTGCCCTAAGATAACAACTTTTTTGTCTTTATGCGTAGCGGCACGAAACAACTATGAAGCTAGTCATAATCATGTGGGAAGTTAACCTAAGGTGTTTCCATTAGGTTTGCAGTAAGTGCTTTGGTGTAAAATTGAAATGTATTGTCAAAGCATTGTATGCACTGTGATAACAACTTTTCTGTCTTGATGTGTAAAGGCAGGAAACAACTTTCAAACCACACAGAATCATGTGGGAAGTTAACTTAAAATGTTTCCATCAGGTTTGCAGTCTGCACTTTACTGGAATATTGAAATGTATACTACTTTAATGTCAGTACCTTGTATGCACTGAGAAATGCACTTTTTTGTCTTTATGTGCAGACCCATGAAACAACTTTCAGGCATCTAAGAATCATGTGAGAAGTTAACCTGAGGTGTTTCCATTAGGTTTGCAGTAAGTACTTTCGTGTAAAATTGAAATGTATACTATTAGTGTTGTCAAAGCATTATATGCACTGTGATAACAACTTTTTTGTGTTGATGTGTAAAGGCAGGAAATAACTTTCAAACCACACAGAATCATGTGGGAAGTTAACCAAAGGTGTTTTCATTAGGTTTGCAGTCAGGACTTTTGAGTACAATTGAAATGTATACTACTTTTATGTGAAAGCATTGTAAGCACTGAGATAACAACTTTTTTGTCTTTATGCGTAGAGGCACGAAACAAATTTGAAACTACTCATAATGATGTGGGAAGTTAACCTAAGGTGTTTCCATCAGGTTTGCAGTAAGTACTTTGGTGTGAAATTGAAACGTATGCTATCAGTATTGTCAAAGCATTGTATGCACCGTGATAACAACTTTTTTGTCTTGATGTGTAAAGGCAGGAAACAACTTACAAACCACACAGAATCATGTGGGAAGTTAAGCAAAGGTGTTTTCATTAGGTTTGCAGTCAGGAATTTTGAGTACAATTGAAATGTATACTACTTTTATGTGAAAGCATTGTAAGCACTGAGATAACAACTTCTTTGTCTTTTTGTGTAGAGGTACGAATCGACTTTGAAACTACTCATAATCATCTGGGAATTTAACCTAAGGTGTTTCCATTAGGTTTGCAGTGAGTGCTTTGGTGTAAAATTGAAATGTATACTATTAGTATTGTCAAAGCATTGTATGCACTGTGATAAGAACTTTTTTGTCTTGATGTGAAAAGGCAGGAAACAACTTTCAAACCACACAGAATCATGTGGGAAGTTAACTTAAAATGTTTCCATCAGGTTTGCACTCTGCACTATACTGGAATATTGAAATGCATACTACTTTAATGTCAGTACATTGTATGCACTGAGAAATCCACTTTTTTGTCTTTATGTGCAGACCCATGAAACAACTTTCAGGCATCAAAGAATCATGTGGGAAGTTAACCTAAGGTGTTTCCATCAGGTTTGCAGTAAGTACTTTGGTGTAAAATTGAAACGTATGCTATCAGTATTGTCAAAGCATTGTATGCACTGTGATAACAAGTTTTTTGTCTTGATGTGTAAAGGCAGGAAACAACTTACAAACCACACAGCATCATGTGGGAAGTTAAGCAAAGGTGTTTTCATTACGTTTGCAGTCAGGACTTTTGAGTACAATTGAAATGTGTACTACTTTTATGTGAAAGCATTGTAAGCACTGAGATAACAACTTTTTTGTCTTGATGTGTAAAGGCAGGAAACAACTTACGAACCACACAGAATCATGTGGGAAGTTAACTTAAAATATTTCCATCAGGTTTGCACTCTGCACTTTGGTTGAAAATTGACATGTATAGCACTTTAATGTCAGAACATTGTATGCCCTAAGATAACAACTTTTTTGTCTTGATGTGTTGAGGCATGAGGCAACTTTCAAGCTACTCATAATCATGTGGGAAGTTAACCTAAGGTGTTTCCATTAGGTTTTCAGTAAGTACTTTCGTGTAAAATTGAAATGTATAGTATTAGTATTGTCAAAGCATTGTATGCACTGTGATAACAACTATTTTGTCTTGGTGTGTAAAGGCAGGAAACAACTTTCAAACCACACAGAATCATGTGGGAAGTTAACCAAAGGTGTTTTCATTAGGTTTGCAGTCAGGACTTTTGAGTACAATTGAAATGTATACTACTTTTATGTGAAAGCATTGTAAGCACTGAGATAACAACTTTTTTGTCTTTATGCGTAGAGGCACGAAACAACTTTGAAACTACTCATAATGATGTGGGAAGTTAACCTAAGGTGTTTCCATCAGGTTTGCAGTAAGTACTTTGGTGTAAAATTGAAACGTATGCTATCAGTATTGTCAAAGCATTGTATGGACTGTGATAACAACTTTTTTGTCTTGATGTGTAAAGGCAGGAAACAACTTACAAACCACGCAGAATCATGTGGGAAGTTAACCAAAGGTGTTTTCATTAGGTTTGCAGTCAGGACTTTTGAGTACAATTGAAATGTATACTACTTTTATGTGAAAGCATTGTAAGCACTGAGATAACAACTTTTTTGTCTTTATGCGTAGAGGCACGAAACTACTTTGAAACTACTCATAATGATGTGGGAAGTTAACCTAAGGTGTTGCCATCAGGTTTGCAGTAAGTACTTTGGTGTAAAATTGAAACGTATGCTATCAGTATTATCAAAGCATTGTATGCACTGTGATAACAACTTTTTTGTCTTGATGTGTAAAGGCAGGAAACAACTTACAAACCACACAGAAACATGTGGGAAGTTAAGCAAAGGTGTTTTCATTAGGTTTGCAGTCAGGACTTTTGAGTACAATTGAAATGTATACTACTTTTATGTGAAAGCATTGTAAGCACTGAGATAACAACTTTTTTGTCTTTTTGTGTAGAGGTACGAATCGACTTTGAAACTACTCATAATCATGTGGGAAGTTAACCTAAGGTGTTTCCATTAGGTTTCCAGTAAGTGCTTTAGTGTAAAATTGAAATGTATACGATTAGTTTTGTCAAAGCATTGTATGCACTGTGATAACAACTTTTTTGTCTTGATGTGTAAACGCAGGAAACAACTTACAAACCTCACAGAATCATGTGGGAAGTTAACCTAAGGTGTTTCCATTAGGTTTGCAGTGAGTGCTTTGGTGTAAAATTGAAATGTATGCTATTAGTATTGTCAAAGCATTGAATGCACTGTGATAAGAACTTTTTTGTCTTGATGTTTAAAGGCAGGAAACAACTTTCAAACCACACAGAATCATGTGGGAAGTTAACTTAAAATGTTTCCATCAGGTTTGCACTCTGCACTATACTGGAATATTGAAATGCATACTACTTTAATGTCAGTACATTGTATGTACTGAGAAATCCACTTTTTGTCTTTATGTGCAGACCCATGAAACAACTTTCAGGCATCAAAGAATCATGTGGGAAGTTAACCTAAGGTGTTTCCATCAGGTTTGCAGTAAGTACTTTGGTGTAAAATTCAAACGTATGCTATCAGTATTGTCAAAGCATTGTATGCACTGTGATAACAACTTTTTTGTCTTGATGTGTAAAGGCAGGAAACAACTTACAAACCACACAGAATCATGTGGGAAGTTATGCAAAGGTGTTTTCATTAGGTTTGCAGTCAGGACTTTGGAGTACATTTGAAATGTATACTACTTTTATGTGAAAGCATTGTAAGCACTGAGAGAACAACTTTTTTGTCTTTATGTGTAGAGGTACGAATCAACTTTGAAACTATTCATAATCATCTGGGAAGTTAACCTAAGGTGTTTCCATTACGTTTGCAGTAAGTGCTTTGGTGTAAAATTGAAATGTATACTATTAGTATTGTCAAAGCATTGTATGCACTGTGATAACAACTTTTTTGTCTTGATGTGTAAAGGCAGGAATCAACTTACCAACCACACAGAATCATGTGGGAAGTTAACCAAAGGTGTTTTCATTAGGTTTGCAGTCAGGACTTTTGAGTACATTTGAAATGTATACTACTTTTATTTGAAATCATTGTTAGCACTGAGAAAACAACTTTTTTGTCTTGATGTGTAAAGGCAGGAAACAACTTACAAACCACACAGAATCATGTGGGAAGTTAACTTAAAATGTTTCCATCAGGTTTGCACTCTGCGCTTTGGTTGAAAATTGACATGTATAGCACTTTAATGTCAGAACATTGTATGCCCTAAGATAACAACTTTTTTGTCTTGATGTGTAGAGGCATGAGGCAACTTTCAAGCTACTCATAATCATGTGGGAAGTTAACCTAAGGTGTTTCCATTAGGTTTGCAGTAAGTACTTTGGTGTAAAATTGAAATGTATACTATTAGTATTGTCAAAGCATTGTCTGCACTGTGATAACAACTATTTTGTCTTGATGTGTAAAGGCAGGAAACAACTTTCAAACCACAAGGAATCATGTGGGAAGTTAACCAAAGGTGTTTTCATTAGGTTTGCAGTCAGGACTTTTGAGTACATTTCAAATGTATACTACTTTTATGTGAAAGCATTGTAAGCACTGAGATAACAACTTTTTTGTCTTTATGCGTAGAGGCACAAAACAACTTTGAAACTACTCATAATGATGTGGGAAATTAACCTAAGGTGTTTCCATCAGGTTTGCAGTAAGTACTTTGGTGTAAAATTGAAACGTATGCTATCAGTATTGTCAAAGCATTGTATGCACTGTGATAACAAATTTTTTGTCCTGATGTGTAAAGGCAGGAAACAACTTACAAACCACACAGAAACATGTGGGAAGTTAAGCAAAGGTGTCTTCATTAGGTTTGCAGTCAGGACTTTTGAGTACAATTGAAATGTATACTAATTTTATGTGAAAGCATTGTAAGCACTGAGATAACAACTTTTTGGTCTTTTTGTGTAGAGGTACGAATCGACTTTGAAACTACTCATAATCATCTGGGAAGTTAACCTAAGGTGTTTCCATTAGGTTTCCAGTAAGTGCTTTGGTGTAAAATTGAAATGTATACCATTAGTATTGTCAAAGCAATGTATGCACTGTGATAACAACTTTTTTGTCTTGATGTGTAAAGGCAGGAAACAACTTACAAACCACACAGAATCATGTGGGAAGTTAACCTAAAATGTTTCCATCAGGTTTGCACTCTGCACTTCGGTTGAAAATTGACATGTATAGCACTTTAATGTCAGAACACTGATTGCCCTAAGATAACAACTTTTTTGTCTTTATGCGTAGAGGCACGAAACAACTATGAAGCTAGTCATAATCATGTGGGAAGTTATCCTAAGGTGTTTCCATTAGGTTTGCAGTAAGTGTTTTGGTGTAAAATTGAAATGTATACTATTAGTATTGTCAAAGCATTGTATGCACTGTGATAACAACTTTTTTGTCTTGATGTGTAAAGGCAGGAAACAACTTTCAAACCACACAGAATCATGTGGGAAGTTAACTTAAAATGTTTCCATCAGGTTTGCAGTCTGCACTTTACTGGAATATTGAAATGTATACTACTTTAATGTCAGTACCTTGTATGCACTGAGAAATGCACTTTTTTGTCTTTATGTGCAGACCCATGAAACAACTTTCAGGCATCTAAGAATCATGTGAGAAGTTAACCTGAGGTGTTTCCATTAGGTTTGCAGTAAGTGCTTTGGTGTAAAATTGAAATGTATGCTATCAGTATCGTCAAAGCATTGTATGCACTCTGATAATAACTTGTTTGTCTTGATGCGTAGAGGCATGAAACAACTTTCAAGCTACTCATAATCATGTGGGAAGTTAACCAAAGGTGTTTTCATTAGGTTTGCAGTCAGGACTTTTGAGTACAATTGAAATGTATACTACTTTTATGTGAAAGCATTGTAAGCACTGAGATAACAACTTTTTTGTCTTTATGCGTAGAGGCACGAAACAACTATGAAGCTGCTCATAATCATGTGGGAAGTTAACCTAAGGTGTTCCCATTAGGTTTGCAGTAAGTGCTTTGGTGTAAAATTGAAATGTATACGATTAGTATTGTCAAAGCATTGTATGCACTGTGATAACAACTTTTTTGTCTTGATGTGTAAAGGCAGGAAACAACTTACAAACCACACAGAATCATGTGGGAAGTTAAGCAAAGGTGTTTTCATTAGGTTTGCAGTCAGGACTTTTGAGTACAATTGAAATGTATACTACTTTTATGTGAAAGCATTGTAAGCACTGAGATAACAACTTTTTTGTCTTTATGTATAGAGGTACGAATCAACTTTGAAGCTACTCATAATCATCTGGGAAGTTAACCTAAGGTGTTTCCATTAGGTTTGCAGTAAGTGCTTTGGTGTAAAATTGAAATGTATACCATTAGTATTGCCAAAGCATTGTATGCGCTGTGATAACAACTTATTTGTCTTGATGTGTAAAGGCAGGAATCAACTTACAAACCACACAGAATCATGTGGGAAGTTAACTTAAAATGTTTCCATCAGGTTTGCACTCTGCACTATACTGGAATATTGAAATGCATACTACTTTAATGTCAGTACATTGCATGCACTGAGAAATCCACTTTTTTGTCTTTATGTGCAGACCCATGAAACAACTTTCAGGCATCAAAGAATCATGTGGGAAGTTAACCTAAGGTGTTTCCATCAGGTTTGCAGTAAGTACTTTGGTGTAAAATTGAAACATATGCTATCAGTATTGTCAAAGAATTGTATGCACTGTGATAACAACTTTTTTGTCTTGATGTGTAAAGGCAGGAAACAACTTACAAACCACACAGAATCATGTGGGAAGTTAAGCAAAGGTGTTTTCATTAGGTTTGCAGTCAGGACTTTTGAGTACAATTGAAATGTATACTACTTTTATTTGAAATCATTGTAAGCACTGAGATAACAACTTTTTTGTCTTGATGTGTAAAGGCAGGAAACAACTTACAAACCACACAGAATCATGTGGGAAGTTAACTTAGAATGTTTCCATCAGGTTTGCACTCTGCACTTTGGTTGAAAATTGACATGTATAGCACTTTAATGTCAGAACTTTGTATGCCCTAAGATAACAACTTTTTTGTCTTGATGTGTAGAGGCATGAGGCAACTTTCAAGCTACTCATAATCATGTGGGAAGTTAACCTAAGGTGTTTCCATTAGGTTTGCAGTAAGTACTTTCGTGTAAAATTGAAATGTATAGTATTAGTATTATCAAAGCATTGTATGCAGTGTGATAACAACTATTTTGTCTTGATGTGTAAAGGCAGGAAACAACTTTCAAACCACACAGAATCATGTGGGAAGTTAACCAAAGGTGTTTTCATTAGGTTTGCAGTCAGGACATTTGAGTACATTTGAAATGTATACTACTTTTATGTGAAAGCATTGTAAGCACTGAGATAACAACTTTTTTGTCTTTATGCGTAGAGGCACGAAACAACTTTGAAACTACTCATAATGATGTGGGAAGTTAACCTAAGGTGTTTCCATCAGGTTTGCAGTAAGTACTTTGGTGTAAAATTGAAACGTATGCTATCAGTATTGTCAAAGCATTGTATGCACTGTGATAACAACTTTTTTGTCTTGATGTGTAAAGGCAGGAAACAACTTACAAACCACACAGAAACATGTGGGAAGTTAAGCAAAGGTGTTTTCATTAGGTTTGCAGTCAGGACTTTTGAGTACAATTGAAATGTATACTACTTTTATGTGAAAGCATTGTAAGCACTGAGATAACAACTTTTTTGTCTTTTTGTGTAGAGGTACGAATCGACTTTGAAACTACTCATAATCATCTGGGAAGTTAACCTAAGGTGTTTCCATTAGGTTTCCAGTAAGTGCTTTGGTGTAAAATTGAAATGTATACTATTAGTATTGTCAAAGCATTGTATGCACTGTGATAACAACTTTTTTGTCTTGATGTGCAAAGGCAGGAAACAACTTACAAACCACACAGTATCATGTGGGAAGTTAACCAAAGGTGTTTCCATTCGGTTTGCAGTAAGTGCTTTGGTGTAAAATTGAAATGTATACTATTAGTATTGTCAAAGCATTGTATGCACTGTGATAACAACTTTTTTGTCTTGATGTGTAAAGGCAGGAAACAACTTACAAACCACACAGAATCATGTGGGAAGTTAACCTAAGGTGTTTCCATCAGGTTTGCACTCTGCACTTTGGTTGAAAATTGACATGTATAGCACTTTAATGTCAGAACATTGTATGCCCTAAGATAACAACTTTTTTGTCTTGATGTGTTGAGGCATGAGGCAACTTTCAAGCTACTCATAATCATGTGGGAAGTTAACCTAAGGTGTTTCCATTAGGTTTTCAGTAAGTACTTTCGTGTAAAATTGAAATGTATAGTATTAGTATTGTCAAAGCATTGTATGCACTGTGATAACAACTATTTTGTCTTGATGTGTAAAGGCAGGAAACAACTTTCAAACCACACAGAATCATGTGGGAAGTTAAGCAAAGGTGTTTTCATTAGGTTTGCAGTCAGGACTTTTGAGTACAATTGAAATGTATACTACTTTTATGTGAAAGCAGTAAGCAGTAAGCACTGAGATAACAACTTTTTTGTCTTTATGCGTAGAGGCACGAAACAACTTTGAAACTACTCATAATGATGTGGGAAGTTAACCTAAGGTGTTTCCATCAGGTTTGCAGTAAGTACTTTGGTGTAAAATTGAAACGTATGCTATCAGTATTGTCAAAGCATTGTATGCACTGTGATAACAACTATTTTGTCTTGATGTGTAAAGGCAGGAAACAACTTTCAAACCACACAGAATCATGTGGGAAGTTAACCAAAGGTGTTTTCATTAGGTTTGCAGTCAGGACATTTGAGTACATTTGAAATGTATACTACTTTTATGTGAAAGCATTGTAAGCACTGAGATAACAACTTTTTTGTCTTTATGCGTAGAGGCACGAAACAACTTTGAAACTACTCATAATGATGTGGGAAGTTAACCTAAGGTGTTTCCATCAGGTTTGCAGTAAGTACTTTGGTGTAAAATTGAAACGTATGCTATCAGTATTGTCAAAGCATTGTATGCACTGTGATAACAACTTTTTTGTCTTGATGTGTAAAGGCAGGAAACAACTTACAAACCACACAGAAACATGTGGGAAGTTAAGCAAAGGTGTTTTCATTAGGTTTGCAGTCAGGACTTTTGAGTACAATTGAAATGTATACTACTTTTATGTGAAAGCATTGTAAGCACTGAGATAACAACTTTTTTGTGTTTTTTGTGTAGAGGTACGAATCGACTTTGAAACTACTCATAATCATCTGGGAAGTTAACCTAAGGTGTTTCCATTAGGTTTCCAGTAAGTGCTTTGGTGTAAAATTGAAATGATATACTATTCGTATTGTCAAAGCATTGTATGCACTGTGATAACAACTTTTTTGTCTTGATGTGCAAAGGCAGGAAACAACTTACAAACCACACAGTATCATGTGGGAAGTTAACCAAAGGTGTTTTCCATTCGGTTTGCAGTAAGTGCTTTGGTGTAAAATTGAAATGTATACTATTAGTATTGTCAAAGCATTGTATGCACTGTGATAACAACTTTTTTGTCTTGATGTGTAAAGGCAGGAAACAACTTACAAACCACACAGAATCATGTGGGAAGTTAACCTAAGGTGTTTCCATCAGGTTTGCACTCTGCACTTTGGTTGAAAATTGACATGTATAGCACTTTAATGTCAGAACATTGTATGCCCTAAGATAACAACTTTTTTTGTCTTGATGTGTTGAGGCATGAGGCAACTTTCAAGCTACTCATAATCATGTGGGAAGTTAACCTAAGGTGTTTCCATTAGGTTTTCAGTAAGTACTTTCGTGTAAAATTGAAATGTATAGTATTAGTATTGTCAAAGCATTCTATGCACTGTGTTAACAACTATTTTGTCTTGATGTGTAAAGGCAGGAAACAACTTTCAAACCACACAGAATCATGTGGGAAGTTAAGCAAAGGTGTTTTCATTAGGTTTGCAGTCAGGACTTTTGAGTACAATTGAAATGTATACTACTTCATTGTGAAAGCAGTAAGCAGTAAGCACTGAGATAACAACTTTTTTGTCTTTATGCGTAGAGGCACGAAACAACTTTGAAACTACTCATAATGATGTGGGAAGTTAACCTAAGGTGTTTCCATCAGGTTTGCAGTAAGTACTTTGGTGTAAAATTGAAACGTATGCTATCAGTATTATCAAAGCATTGTATGCACTGTGATAACAACTTTTTTGTCTTGATGTGTAAAGGCAGGAAACAACTTACAAACCAAACAGAAACATGTGGGAAGTTAAGCAAAGGTGTTTTCATTAGGTTTGCAGTCAGGACTTTTGAGTACAATTGAAATGTATACTACTTTTATGTGAAAGCATTGTAAGCACTGAGATAACAACTTTTTTGTCTTTTTGTGTAGAGGTACGAATCGACTTTGAAACTACTCATTATCATGTGGGAAGTTAACCTAAGGTGTTTCCATTAGGTTTCCAGTAAGTGCTTTAGTGTAAAATTGAAATGTATACGATTAGTTTTGTCAAAGCATTGTATGCACTGTGATAACAACTTTTTTGTCTTGATGTGTAAACGCAGGAAACAACTTACAAACCTCACAGAATCATGTGGGAAGTTAACCTAAGGTTTTTCCATTAGGTTTGCAGTCAGGACTTTTGAGTACATTTGAAATGTATACTACTTTTATTTGAAATCATTGTTAGCACTGAGAAAACAACTTTTTTGTCTTGATGTGTAAAGGCAGGAAACAACTTACAAACCACACAGAATCATGTGGGAAGTTATGCAAAGGTGTTTTCATTAGGTTTGCAGTCAGGACTTTGGAGTACATTTGAAATGTATACTACTTTTATGTGAAAGCATTGTAAGCACTGAGATAACAACTTTTTTGTCTTTATGTGTAGAGGTACGAATCAACTTTGAAACTACTCATAATCATCTGGGAAGTTAACCTAAGGTGTTTCCATTACGTTTGCAGTAAGTGCTTTGGTGTAAAATTGAAATGTATACTATTAGTATTGTCAAAGCATTGTATGCACTGTGATAACAACTTTTTTCTCTTGATGTGTAAAGGCAGGAATCAACTTACAAACCACATAGAATCATGTGGGAAGTTAACCAAAGGTGTTTTCATTAGGTTTGCAGTCAGGACTTTTGAGTACATTTGAAATGTATACTACTTTTATTTGAAATCATTGTTAGCACTGAGAAAACAACTTTTTTGTCTTGATGTGTAAAGGCAGGAAACAACTTACAAACCACACAGAATCATGTGGGAAGTTAACTTAAAATGTTTCCATCAGGTTTGGACTCTGCGCTTTGGTTGAAAATTGACATGTATAGCACTTTAATGTCAGAACATTGTATGCCCTAAGATAACAACTTTTTTGTCTTGATGTGTAGAGGCATGAGGCAACTTTCAAGCTACTCATAATCATGTGGGAAGTTAACCTAAGGTGTTTCCAATAGGTTTGCAGTAAGTACTTTGGTGTAAAATTGAAATGTATACTATTAGTATTGTCAAAGCATTGTATGCACTGTGATAACAACTATTTTGTCTTGATGTGTAAAGGCAGGAAACAACTTTCAAACCACAAGGAATCATGTGGGAAGTTAACCAAAGGTGTTTTCATTAGGTTTGCAGTCAGGACTTTTGAGTACAATTCAAATGTATACTACTTTTATGTGAAAGCATTGTAAGCACTGAGATAACAACTTTTTTGTCTTTATGCGTAGAGGCACGAAACAACTATGAAGCTACTCATAATCATGTGGGAAGTTAACCTAAGGTGTTTCCATTAGGTTTGCAGTAAGTGCTTTGGTGTAAAATTGAAATGTATACTATTAGTATTGTCAAAGCATTGTATGCACTGTGATAACAACTTTTTTGTCTTGATGTGTAAAGGCAGGAAACAACTTTCAAACCACACAGAATCATGTGGGAAGTTAAGCAAAGGTGTTTTCATTAAGTTTGCAGTCAGGACTTTTGAGTACAATTGAAATGTATACTACTTCTATGTGAAAGCTTTGTAAGCACTGAGATAACAACTGTTTTGTCTTTTTGTGTAGAGATACGAAACAACTTTGAAACTACTCATAATCATGTGGGAAGTTAACCTAAGGTGTTTCCATTAGGTTTGCAGTAAGTGCTTTGGTGTAAAATTGAAATGTATACGATTAGTATTGTCAAAGTATTGTATGCACTGTGATAACAACTTTCTTTTCTTGATGTGTAAAGGCAGGAAACAACTTACAAACCACACAGAATCATGTGGGAAGTTAACCTAAGGTGTTTCCATTAGGTTTGCAGTAAGTGCTTTGGTGTAAAATTGAAATGTATACGATTAGTATTGTCAAAGCATTGTATGCACTGTGATAAGAACTTTTTTGTCTTGATGTGTAAAGGCAGGAAACAACTTTCAAACCACACAGAATAATGTGGGAAGTTAACTTAAAATGTTTCCATCAGGTTTGCACTCTGCACTATACTGGAATATTGAAATGCATACTACTTTAATGTCAGTATATTGTATGCACTGAGAAATCCACTTTTTTGTCTTTATGTGCAGACCCATGAAACAACTTTCAGGCATCAAAGAATCATGTGGGAAGTTAACCTAAGGTGTTTCCATCAGGTTTGCAGTAAGTACTTTGGTGTAAAATTGAAACGTATGCTATCAGTATTGTCAAAGCATTGTATGCACTGTGATAACAAGTTTTTTGTCTTGATGTGTAAAGGCAGGAAACAACTTACAAACCACACAGCATCATGTGGGAAGTTAAGCAAAGGTGTTTTCATTACGTTTGCAGTCAGGACTTTTGAGTACAATTGAAATGTGTACTACTTTTATGTGAAAGCATTGTAAGCACTGAGATAACAACTTTTTTGTCTTGATGTGTAAAGGCAGGAAACAACTTACGAACCACACAGAATCATGTGGGAAGTTAACTTAAAATGTTTCCATCAGGTTTACACTCTGCACTTTGGTTGAAATTGACATGTATAGCACTTTAATGTCAGAACATTGTATGCCCTAAGATAACAACTTTTTTGTCTTGATGTGTTGAGGCATGAGGCAACTTTCAAGCTACTCATAATCATGTGGGGAAGTTAACCTAAGGTGTTTCCATTAGGTTTTCAGTAAGTACTTCGTGTAAAATTGAAATGTATAGTATTAGTATTGTCAAAGCATTGTATGCACTGTGATAACAACCTATTTTGTCTTGATGTGTAAAGGCAGGAAACAACTTTCAAACCACACAGAATCATGTGGAAGTTAAGCAAAGGTGTTTTCATTAGGTTTGCAGTCAGGGACTTTTGAGTACAATTGAAATGTATACTACTTTTATGTGAAAGCAGTAAGCAGTAAGCACTGAGATAACAACTTCTTTGTCTTTATGCGTAGAGGCACGAAACAAACTTTGAAACTACTCATAATGATGTGGGAAGTTAACCTAAGGTGTTTCCATCAGGTTTGCAGTAAGTACTTTGGTGTAAAATTGAAACGTATGCTATCAGTATTGTCAAAGCATTGTTATGCACTGTGATAACAACTTTTTTGTCTTGATGTGTAAAGGCAGGAAACAACTTACAAACCACACAGAATCATGTGGGAAGTTAACCAAAGGTGTTTTCATTAGGTTTGCAGTCAGGACTTTTGAGTACATTGAAATGTATACTACTTTTATGTGAAAGCATTGTAAGCACTGAGATAACAACTTTTTTTGTCTTTATGCGTAGAGGCACGAAACAACTTTGAAACTACTCATAATGATGTGGGAAGTTAACCTAAGGTGTTTCCATCAGGTTTGCAGTAAGTACTTTGGTGTAAAATTGAAATGTATGCTATTAGTATTGTCAATGCATTGTATGCACTGTGATAAGAACTTTTTTGTCTTGATGTTTAAAGCAGGAAACAACTTTCAAACACACAGAATCATGTGGGGAAGTTAACTTAAAATGTTTCCATCAGGTTTGCACTCTGCACTATACTGGAATATTGAAATGCATACTACTTTAATGTCAGTACATTGTATGTACTGAGAAATCCACTTTTTGTCTTTATGTGCAGACCCATGAAACAACTTTCAGGCATTCAAACAATCATGTGGGAAGTTAACCTAAGGTGTTTCCATCAGGTTTGCAGTAAGTATCTTTGGTGTAAAATTCAAACGTAATGCTATCAGTATTGTCAAAGCATTGTATGCACTGTGATAACAACTTTTTTGTCTTGATGTGTAAAGGCAGGAAACAACTTACAAACCACACAGAATCATGTGGGAAGTTATGCAAAGGTGTTTTCATTAGGTTTGCAGTCAGGACTTTGGGAGTACATTTGAAATGTATACTAATTTTCTGTGAAAGCATTGTAAGCACTGAGATAACAACTTCTTTGTCTTTATGTGTAGAGGTACGAATTCAACTTTGAAACTACTCATAATCATCTGGGAAGTTAACCTAAGGTGTTTCCATTACGTTTGCAGTAAGTGCTTTGGTGTAAAAATTGAAATGTATTACTATAAGTATTGTCAAAGCATTGTATGCACTGTGATAACAACTTTTTTGTCTTGCATGTGTAAAGGCAGGAATCAACTTACAAACCACACAGAATCATGTGGGAAGTTAACCAAAGGTGTTTTCATTAGGTTTGCAGTCAGGACTTTTGAGTACAATTGAAATGTATACTACCTTTTATTTGAAATCATTGTTAGCACTGAGAAAACAACTTTTTTGTCTTGATGTGTAAAGGGCAGGAAACAACTTACAAACCACACAGAATCATGTGGGAAGTTAACTTAAAATGTTTCCATCAGGTTTGCACTCTGCGCTTTGGTTGAAAATTGACATGTATAGCACTTTAATGTCAGAACATTGTATGCCCTAAGATAACAACTTTTTTGTCTTGATGTGTAGAGGCATGAGGCAACTTTCAAGCTACTCATAATCATGTGGGAAGTTAACCTAAGGTGTTTCCATTAGGTTTGCAGTAAGTACTTTTGGTGTAAAATTGAAATGTATACTATTAGTATTGTCAAAGCATTGTATGCACTGTGATAACAACTATTTTGTCTTGATGTGTAAAGGCAGGAAACAACTTTCAAACCACAAGAAATCATGTGGGAAGTTAACCAAAGGTGTTTTCATTAGGTTTGCAGTCAGGACTTTTGAGTACAATTCAAATGTATACTACTTTTATGTGAAAGCATTGTAAGCACTGAGATAACAACTTTTTTGTCTTTATGCGTAGAGGCACAAAACAACTTTGAAACTACTCATAATGATGTGGGAAATTAACCTAAGGTGTTTCCATCAGGTTTGCAGTAAGTACTTCGGTGTAAAATTGAAACGTTATGCTATCAGATATATCAAAGCATTGTATGCACTGTGATAACAACTTTTTTGTCTTGATGTGTAAAGGCAGGAAACAACTTACAAACCACACAGAAACATGTGGGTAAGTTAAGCAAAGGTGTTTTTCATTAGGTTTGCAGTCAGGACTTTTGAGTACAATTGAAATGTATACTACTTTTATGTGAAAGCATTGTAAGCACTGAGATAACAACTTTTTTGTCTTTTTGTGTAGAGGTACGAATCGACTCTTGAAACTACTCATAATCATGTGGGAAGTTAACCTAGGTGTTTCCATTAGGTTTCCAGTAAGTGCTTTAGTGTAAAATTGAAATGTATACGATTAGTTTTGTCAAAGCATTGTATGCACTGTGATAACAACTTTTTTGTCTTGATGTGTAAACGCAGGAAAACAACTTACAAACCTCACAGAATCATGTGGGAAGTTAACCTAAGGTGTTTCCATTAGGTTTGCAAGTGAGTGCTTTGGTGTAAAATTGAAATGTATGCTATTAGTATTGTCAAAGCATTGTATGGCACTGTGATAAGAACTTTTTGTCTTTGATGTTTAAAGGCAGGAAACAACTTTCAAACCACACAGAATCATGTGGGAAGTTAACTTAAAATGTTTCCATCAGGTTTGCACTCTGCACTATACTGGAATATTGAAATGCCATACTACTTTAATGTCAGTACATTGTATGTACTGAGAAATCCACTTTTTGTCTTTATGTGCAGACCCATGAAACAACTTTCAGGCATCAAAGAATCATGTGGGAAGTTAACCTAAGGTGTTTCCATCAGGTTTGCAGTAAGTACTTTGGTGTAAAATTCAAACGTATGCTATCAGTATTGTCAAAGCATTGTATGCACTGTGATAACAACTTTTTTGTCTTGATGTGTAAAGGCAGGAAAAAACTTACAAACCACACAGATTCATGTGGGAAGTTATGCAAAGGTGTTTTCATTAGGTTTGCAGTCAGACTTTGGAGTACATTTGAAATGTATACTACTTTTATGTGAAAGCATTGTAAGCACTGAGATAACAACTTTTTTGTCTTTATGTGTAGAGGTACGAATCAACTTTGAAACTACTCATAATCATCTGGGAAGTTAACCTAAGGTGTTTCCATTACGTTTGCAGTAAGTGCTTTGGTGTAAAATTGAAATGTATACTATTAGTATTGTCAATGCATTGTATGCACTGTGATAACAACTTTTTTGTCTTGATGTGTAAAGGGCAGGAATCAACTTACAAACACACAGAATCATGTGGGAAGTTATGCAAAGGTGTTTTCATTAGGTTTGCAGTCAGGACTTTGGAGTACATTTGAAATGTATACTACTTTTCTGTGAAAGCATTGTAAGCACTGAGATAACAACTTCTTTGTCTTTATGTGTAGAGGTACGAATCACTTTGAACTACTCATAATCATCTGGGAAGTTAACCTAGAGGTGTTTCCATTACGTTTGCAGTAAGTGCTTTGGGTGTAAAATTGAAAATGTATACTATAAGTATTGTCAAAGCATTGTATGCACTGTGATAAACAACTTTTTTGTCTTGATGTGTAAAGGCAGGAATCAACTTACAAACCACACAGAATCATGTGGGAAGTTAACCAAAGGTGTTTTCATTAGGTTTGCAGTCAGGACTTTTGAGTACAATTGAAATGTATACTACTTTTATTTGAAATCATTGTTAGCACTGAGAAAACAACTTTTTTGTCTTGATGTGTAAAGGCAGGAAACAACTTACAAACCACACAGAATCATGTGGGAAGTTAACTTAAAATGTTTCCATCAGGTTTGCACTCTGCGCTTTGGTTGAAAATTGACATGTATAGCACTTTAATGTCAGAACATTGTATGCCCTAAGATAACAACTTTTTTGTCTTGATGTGTAGAGGCATGAGGCAACTTTCAAGCTACTCATAATCATGTGGGAAGTTAACCTAAGGTGTTTTCCATTAGGTTTGCAGTAAGTACTTTGGTGTAAAATTGAAATGTATACTATTAGTATTGTCAAAGCATTGTATGCACTGTGATAACAACTATTTTGTCTTGATGTGTAAAGGCAGGAAACAACTTTCAAATCACAAGGAATCATGTGGGAAGTTAAACCAAAGGTGTTTTCATTAGGTTTGCAGTCAGGACTTTTGAGTACAATTCAAATGTATACTACTTTTATGTGAAAGCATTGTAAGCACTGAGATAACAACTTTTTTGTCTTTATGCGTAGAGGCACAAAACAACTTTGAAACTACTCATAATGATGTGGGAAATTAACCTAAGGTGTTTCCATCAGGTTTGCAGTAAGTACTTTGGTGTAAAATTGAAACGTATGCTATCAGTATTATCAAAGCATTGTATGCACTGTGATAACAACTTTTTTGTCTTGATGTGTAAAGGCAGGAAACAACTTACAAACCACACAGAAACATGTGGGAAGTTAAGCAAAGGTGTTTTCATTAGGTTTGCAGTCAGGACTTTTGAGTACAATTGAAATGTATACTACTTTTATGTGAAAGCATTGTAAGCACTGAGATAACAACTTTTTTGTCTTTTTGTGTAGAGGTACGAATCGACTTTGAAACTACTCATAATCATGTGGGAAGTTAACCTAAGGTGTTTCCATTAGGTTTCCAGTAAGTGCTTTAGTGTAAAATTGAAATGTATACGATTAGTTTTGTCAAAGCATTGTATGCACTGTGATAACAACTTTTTTGTCTTGATGTGTAAAGGCAGGAAACAACTTACAAACCTCACAGAATCATGTGGAAGTTAACCTAAGGTGTTTCCATTAGGTTTGCAGTGAGTGCTTTGGTGTAAAATTGAAATGTATGCTATTAGTATTGTCAAAGCATTGTATGCACTGTGATAAGAACTTTTTTGTCTTGATGTTTAAAGGCAGGAAACAACTTTCAAACCACACAGAATCATGTGGGAAGTTAACTTAAAATGTTTCCATCAGGTTTGCACTCTGCACTATACTGGAATATTGAAATGCATACTACTTTAATGTCAGTACATTGTATGTACTGAGAAATCCACTTTTTGTGTTTATGTGCAGACCCATGAAACAACTTTCAGGCATCAAAGAATCATGTGGGAAGTTAACCTAAGGTGTTTCCATCAGGTTTGCAGTAAGTACTTTGGTGTAAAATTCAAACGTATGCTATCAGTATTGTCAAAGCATTGTATGCACTGTGATAACAACTTTTTTGTCTTGATGTGTAAAGGCAGGAAAAAACTTACAAACCACACAGATTCATGTGGAAGTTATGCAAAGTGTTTTCATTAGGTTTGCAGTCAGGACTTTGGAGTACATTTGAAATGTATACTACTTTTATGTGAAAGCATTGTAAGCACTGAGATAACAACTTTTTTGTCTTTATGTGTAGAGGTACGAATCAACTTTGAAACTACTCATAATCATCCTGGGAAGTTAACCTAAGGTGTTTCCATTACGTTTGCAGTAAGTGCTTTGGTGTAAAATTGAAATGTATACTATTAGTATTGTCAAAGCATTGTATGCACTGTGATAACAACCTTTTTTGTCTTGATGTGTAAAGGCAGGATCAACTTACAAACCACACAGAATCATGTGGGAAGTTAACCAAAGGTGTTTTCATTAGGTTTGCAGTCAGGACTTTTGAGTACATTTGAAATGTATACTACTTTTATTTGAAATCATTGTTAGCACTGAGAAAACAACTTTTTTGTCTTGATGTGTAAAGGCAGGAAACAACTTACAAACCACACAGAATCATGTGGGAAGTTAACTTAAAATGTTTCCATCAGGTTTGGACTCTGCGCTTTGGCTTGAAAATTGACATGTATAGCACTTTAATGTCAGAACATTGTATGCCCTAAGATAACAACTTTTTTGTCTTGATGTGTAGAGGCATGAGGCAACTTTCAAGCTACTCATAATCATGTGGAAGTTAACCTAAGGTGTTTCCATTAGGTTTGCAGTAAGTACTTTGGTGTAAAATTGAAATGTATACTATTAGTATTGTCAAAGCATTGTATGCACTGTGATAAGAACTATTTTGTCTTGATGTGTAAAGGCAGGAAACAACTTTCAAACCACAAGGAATCATGTGGGAAGTTAACCAAAGGTGTTTTCATTAGGTTTGCAGTCAGGACTTTTGAGTACAATTCAAATGTATACTACTTTTAGGTGAAAGCATTGTAAGCACTGAGATAACAACTTTTTTGTCTTTATGCGTAGAGGCACGAAACAACTTTGAAACTACTCATAATGATGTGGGAAGTTAACCTAAGGTGTTTCCATCAGGTTTGCAGTAAGTACTTTGGTGTAAAATTGAAACGTATGCTATCAGTATTGTCAAAGCATTGTATGCACTGTGATAACAAGTTTTTTGTCTTGATGTGTAAAGGCAGGAAACAACTTACAAACCACACAGCATCATGTGGGAAGTTAAGCAAAGGTGTTTTCATTACGTTTGCCGTCAGGACTTTTGAGTACAATTGAAATGTGTACTACTTTTATGTGAAAGCATTGTAAGCACCGAGATAACAACTTTTTTGTCTTGATGTGTAAAGGCAGGAAACAACTTACGAACCACACAGAATCATGTGGGAAGTTAACTTAAAATGTTTCCATCAGGTTTGCACTCTGCACTTTGGTTGAAAATTGACATGTATAGCACTTTAATGTCAGAACATTGTATGCCCTAAGATAACAACTTTTTTGTCTTGATGTGTTGAGGCATGAGGCAACTTTCAAGCTACTCATAATCATGTGGGAAGTTAACCTAAGGTGTTTCCATTAGGTTTTCAGTAAGTACTTTCGTGTAAAATTGAAATGTATAGTATTAGTATTGTCAAAGCATTGTATGCACTGTGATAACAACTATTTTGTCTTGATGTGTAAAGGCAGGAAACAACTTTCAAACCACACAGAATCATGTGGGAAGTTAAGCAAAGGTGTTTTCATTAGGTTTGCAGTCAGGACTTTTGAGTACAATTGAAATGTATACTACTTTTATGTGAAAGCAGTAAGCAGTAAGCACTGAGATAACAACTTTTTTGTCTTTATGCGTAGAGGCACGAAACAACTTTGAAACTACTCATAATGATGTGGGAAGTTAACCTAAGGTGTTTCCATCAGGTTTGCAGTAAGTACTTTGGTGTAAAATTGAAACATATGCTATCAGTATTGTCAAAGCATTGTATGCACTGTGATAACAACTTTTTTGTCTTGATGTGTAAAGGCAGGAAACAACTTACAAACCACACAGAATCATGTGGGAAGTTAACCAAAGGTGTTTTCATTAGGTTTGCAGTCAGGACTTTTGAGTTCAATTGAAATGTATACTACTTTTATGTGAAAGCATTGTAAGCACTGAGATAACAACTTTTTTGTCTTTATGCGTAGAGGCACGAAACAACTTTGAAACTACTCATAATGATGTGGGAAGTTAACCTAAGGTGTTTCCATCAGGTTTGCAGTAAGTACTTTGGTGTAAAATTGAAACGTATGCTATCAGTATTATCAAAGCATTCTATGCACTGTGATAACAACTTTTTTGTCTTGATGTGTAAAGGCAGGAAACAACTTACAAACCACACAGAAACATGTGGGAAGTTAAGCAAAGGTGTTTTCATTAGGTTTGCAGTCAGGACTTTTGAGTACAATTGAAATGTATACTACTTTTATGTGAAAGCATTGTAAGCACTGAGATAACAACTTTTTTGTCTTTTTGTGTAGAGGTACGAATCGACTTTGAAACTACTCATAATCATGTGGGAAGTTAACCTAAGGTGTTTCCATTAGGTTTCCAGTAAGTGCTTTAGTGTAAAATTGAAATGTATACGATTAGTTTTGTCAAAGCATTGTATGCACTGTGATAACAACTTTTTTGTCTTGATGTGTAAACGCAGGAAACAACTTACAAACCTCACAGAATCATGTGGGAAGTTACCCTAAGGTGTTTCCATTAGGTTTGCAGTGAGTGCTTTGGTGTAAAATTGAAATGTATGCTATTAGTATAGTCAAAGCATTGTATGCACTGTGATAAGAACTTTTTTGTCTTGATGTTTAAAGGCAGGAAACAACTTTCAAACCACACAGAATCATGTGGGAAGTTAACTTAAAATGTTTCCATCAGGTTTGCACTCTGCACTATACTGGAATATTGAAATGCATACTACTTTAATGGCAGTATATTGTATGCACTGAGAAATCCACTTTTTTGTCTTTATGTGCAGACCCATGAAACAACTTTCAGGCATCAAAGAATCATGTGGGAAGTTAACCTAAGGTGTTTCCATCAGGTTTGCAGTAAGTACTTTGGTGTAAAATTGAAACGTATGCTATCAGTGTTGTCAAAGAATTGTATGCACTGTGATAACAACTTTTTTGTCTTGATGTGTAAAGGCAGGAAACAACTTACAAACCACACAGAATCATGTGGGAAGTTAAGCAAAGGTGTTTTCATTAGGTTTGGAGTCAGGACTTTTGAGTACAATTGAAATGTATACTACTTTTATGTGAAAGCATTGTAAGCACTGTGATAACAACTTTTTTGTCTTTATGTGTAGAGGTACGAATCAACTTTGAAGCTACTCATAATCATCTGGGAAGTTAACCTAAGGTGTTTCCATTAGGTTTGCAGTAAGTGCTTTGGTGTAAAATTGAAATGTATACTATTAGTATTGCCAAAGCATTGTATGCGCTGTGATAACAACTTTTTTGTCTTGATGTGTAAAGGCAGGAATCAACTTACAAACCACACAGAATCATGTGGGAAGTTAACTTAAAATGTTTCCATCAGGTTTGCACTCTGCACTATACTGGAATATTGAAATGCATACTACTTTAATGTCAGTACATTGTATGCACTGAGAAATCCACTTTTTTGTCTTTATGTGCAGACCCATGAAACAACTTTCAGGCATCAAAGAATCATGTGGGAAGTTAACCTAAGGTGTTTCCATCAGGTTTGCAGTAAGTACTTTGGTGTAAAATTGAAACGTATGCTATCAGTATTGTCAAAGCATTGTATGCACTGTGATAACAACTTTTTTGTCTTGATGTGTAAAGGCAGGAAACAACTTACAAACCACATAGAATCATGTGGGAAGTTAAGCAAAGGTGTTTTCATTAGGTTTGCAGTCAGGACTTTTGAGTACAATTGAAATGTATACTACTTTTATTTGAAATCATTGTAAGCACTGAGATAACAACTTTTTTGTCTTGATGTGTAAAGGCAGGAAACAACTTACAAACCACACAGAATCATGTGGGAAGTTAACTTAGAATGTTTCCATCAGGTTTGCACTCTGCACTTTGGTTGAAAATTGACATGTATAGCACTTTAATGTCAGAACTTTGTATGCCCTAAGATAACAACTTTTTTGTCTTGATGTGTAGAGGCATGAGGCAACTTTCAAGCTACTCATAATCATGTGGGAAGTTAACCTAAGGTGTTTCCATTAGGTTTGCAGTAAGTACTTTCGTGTAAAATTGAAATGTATAGTATTAGTATTATCAAAGCATTGTATGCACTGTGATAACAACTATTTTGTCTTGATGTGTAAAGGCAGGAAACAACTTTCAAACCACACAGAATCATGTGGGAAGTTAACCAAAGGTGTTTTCATTAGGTTTGCAGTCAGGACTTTTGAGTACAATTGAAATGTATACTACTTTTATGTGAAAGCATTGTAAGCACTGTGATAACAACTTTTTTGTCTTGATGTGTAAAGGCAGGAAACAACTTACAAACCACACAGAATCATGTGGGAAGTTAACCTAAGGTGTTTCCATTAGGTTTGCAGTGAGTGCTTTGGTGTAAAATTGAAATGTATACTATTAGTATTGTCAAAGCATTGTATGCACTGTGATAAGAACTTTTTTGTCTTGATGTGAAAAGGCAGGAAACAACTTTGAAACCACACAGAATCATGTGGGAAGTTAACTTAAAATGTTTCCATCAGGTTTGCACTCTGCACTATACTGGAATATTGAAATGCATACTACTTTAATGTCAGTACATTGTATGCACTGAGAAATCCACTTTTTTGTCTTTATGTGCAGACCCATGAAACAACTTTCAGGCATCAAAGAATCATGTGGGAAGTGAACCTAAGGTGTTTCCATCAGGTTTGCAGTAAGTACTTTGGTGTAAAATTGAAACGTATGCTATCAGTATTGTCAAAGCATTGTATGCACTGTGATAACAACTTTTTTGTCTTGATGTGTAAAGGCAGGAAACAACTTACAAACCACACAGAATCATGTGGGAAGTTAACCAAAGGTGTTTTCATTAGGTTTGCAGTCAGGACTTTTGAGTTCAATTGAAATGTATACTACTTTTATGTGAAAGCATTGTAAGCACTGAGATAACAACTTTTTTGTCTTTATGCGTAGAGGCACGAAACAACTTTGAAACTACTCATAATGATGTGGGAAGTTAACCTAAGGTGTTTCCATCAGGTTTGCAGTAAGTACTTTGGTGTAAAATTGAAACGTATGCTATCAGTATTATCAAAGCATTCTATGCACTGTGATAACAACTTTTTTGTCTTGATGTGTAAAGGCAGGAAACAACTTACAAACCACACAGAAACATGTGGGAAGTTAAGCAAAGGTGTTTTCATTAGGTTTGCAGTCAGGACTTTTGAGTACAATTGAAATGTATACTACTTTTATGTGAAAGCATTGTAAGCACTGAGATAACAACTTTTTTGTCTTTTTGTGTAGAGGTACGAATCGACTTTGAAACTACTCATAATCATGTGGGAAGTTAACCTAAGGTGTTTCCATTAGGTTTCCAGTAAGTGCTTTAGTGTAAAATTGAAATGTATACGATTAGTTTTGTCAAAGCATTGTATGCACTGTGATAACAACTTTTTTGTCTTGATGTGTAAACGCAGGAAACAACTTACAAACCTCACAGAATCATGTGGGAAGTTAACCTAAGGTGTTTCCATTAGGTTTGCAGTGAGTGCTTTGGTGTAAAATTGAAATGTATGCTATTAGTATTGTCAAAGCATTGTATGCACTGTGATAAGAACTTTTTTGTCTTGATGTTTAAAGGCAAGAAACAACTTTCAAACCACACAGAATCATGTGGGAAGTTAACTTAAAATGTTTCCATCAGGTTTGCACTCTGCACTATACTGGAATATTGAAATGCATACTACTTTAATGTCAGTACATTGTATGTACTGAGAAATCCACTTTTTGTCTTTATGTGCAGACCCATGAAACAACTTTCAGGCATCAAAGAATCATGTGGGAAGTTAACCTAAGGTGTTTCCATCAGGTTTGCAGTAAGTACTTTGGTGTAAAATTCAAACGTATGCTATCAGTATTGTCAAAGCATTGTATGCACTGTGATAACAACTTTTTTGTCTTGATGTGTAAAGGCAGGAAACAACTTACAAACCACACAGAATCATGTGGGAAGTTAACCAAAGGTGTTTTCATTAGGTTTGCAGTCAGGACTTTTGAGTACAATTGAAATGTATACTACTTTTATGTGAAAGCATTGTAAGCACTGAGATAACAACTTTTTTGTCTTTATGCGTAGAGGCACGAAACAACTTTGAAACTACTCATAATGATGTGGGAAGTTAACCTAAGGTGTTTCCATCAGGTTTGCAGTAAGTACTTTGGTGTAAAATTGAAACGTATGCTATCAGTATTATCAAAGCATTCTATGCACTGTGATAACAACTTTTTTGTCTTGATGTGTAAAGGCAGGAAACAACTTACAAACCACACAGCATCATGTGGGAAGTTAAGCAAAGGTGTTTTCATTACGTTTGCAGTCAGGACTTTTGAGTACAATTGAAATGTGTACTACTTTTATGTGAAAGCATTGTAAGCACTGAGATAACAACTTTTTTGTCTTGATGTGTAAAGGCAGGAAACAACTTACGAACCACACAGAATCATGTGGGAAGTTAACTTAAAATGTTTCCATCAGGTTTGCACTCTGCACTTTGGTTGAAAATTGACATGTATAACACTTTAATGTCAGAACATTGTATGCCCTAAGATAACAACTTTTTTGTCTTGATGTGTTGAGGCATGAGGCAACTTTCAAGCTACTCATAATCATGTGGGAAGTTAACCTAAGGTGTTTCCATTAGGTTTTCAGTAAGTACTTTCGTGTAAAATTGAAATGTATAGTATTAGTATTGTCAAAGCATTGTAAGCACTGTGATAACAACTATTTTGTCTTGATGTGTAAAGGCAGGAAACAACTTTCAAACCACACAGAATCATGTGGGAAGTTAAGCAAAGGTGTTTTCATTAGGTTTGCAGTCAGGACTTTTGAGTACAATTGAAATGTATACTACTTTTATGTGAGAGCAGTAAGCAGTAAGCACTGAGATAACAACTTTTTTGTCTTTATGCGTAGAGGCACGAAACACTTTGAAACTACTCATAATGATGTGGGAAGTTAACCTAAGGTGTTTCCATCAGGTTTGCAGTAAGTACTTTGGTGTAAAATTGAAACGTATGCTATCAGTATTGTCAAGGCATTGTATGCACTGTGATAACAACTTTTTTGTCTTGATGTGTAAAGGCAGGAAACAACTTACAAACCACACAGAATCATGTGGGAAGTTAACCAAAGGTGTTTTCATTAGGTTTGCAGTCAGGACTTTTGAGTACAATTGAAATGTATACTACTTTTATGTGAAAGCATTGTAAGCACTGAGATAACAACTTTTTTGTCTTTATGCGTAGAGGCACGAAACAACTTTGAAACTACTCATAATGATGTGGGAAGTTAACCTAAGGTGTTTCCATCAGGTTTGCAGTAAGTACTTTGGTGTAAAATTGAAACGTATGCTATCAGTATTATCAAAGCATTCTATGCACTGTGATAACAACTTTTTTGTCTTGATGTGTAAAGGCAGGAAACAACTTACAAACCACACAGAAACATGTGGGAAGTTAAGCAAAGGTGTTTTCATTAGGTTTGCAGTCAGGACTTTTGAGTACAATTGAAATGTATACTACTTTTATGTGAAAGCATTGTAAGCACTGAGATAACAACTTTTTTGTCTTTTTGTGTAGAGGTACGAATCGACTTTGAAACTACTCATAATCATGTGGGAAGTTAACCTAAGGTGTTTCCATTAGGTTTCCAGTAAGTGCTTTAGTGTAAAATTGAAATGTATACGATTAGTTTTGTCAAAGCATTGTATGCACTGTGATAACAACTTTTTTGTCTTGATGTGTAAACGCAGGAAACAACTTACAAACCTCACAGAATCATGTGGGAAGTTAACCTAAGGTGTTTCCATTAGGTTTGCAGTGAGTGCTTTGGTGTAAAATTGAAATGTATGCTATTAGTATTGTCAAAGCATTGTATGCACTGTGATAAGAACTTTTTTGTCTTGATGTTTAAAGGCAGGAAACAACTTTCAAACCACACAGAATCATGTGGGAAGTTAACTTAAAATGTTTCCATCAGGTTTGCACTCTGCACTATACTGGAATATTGAAATGCATACTACTTTAATGTCAGTATATTGTATGCACTGAGAAATCCACTTTTTTGTCTTTATGTGCAGACCCATGAAACAACTTTCAGGCATCAAAGAATCATGTGGGAAGTTAACCTAAGGTGTTTCCATCAGGTTTGCAGTAAGTACTTTGGTGTAAAATTGAAACGTATGCTATCAGTGTTGTCAAAGCATTGTATGCACTGTGATAAC
Source organism: Mobula birostris (assembly GCF_030028105.1). Taxonomy (NCBI): domain Eukaryota; kingdom Metazoa; phylum Chordata; class Chondrichthyes; order Myliobatiformes; family Myliobatidae; genus Mobula; species Mobula birostris. The sequence continues at coordinate 241,103 of NW_027278251.1, forward strand.
AACTTTTTTGTCTTGATGTGTAAAGGCAGGAAACAACTTACAAACCACACAGAATCATGTGGGAAGTTAAGCAAAGGTGTTTTCATTAGGTTTGCAGTCAGGACTTTTGAGTACAATTGAAATGTATACTACTTTTATGTGAAAGCATTGTAAGCACTGAGATAACAACTTTTTTGTCTTTATGTGTAGAGGTACGAATCAACTTTGAAGCTACTCATAATCATCTGGGAAGTTAACCTAAGGTGTTTCCATTAGGTTTGCAGTAAGTGCTTTGGTGTAAAATTGAAATGTATACTATTAGTATTGCCAAAGCATTGTATGCGCTGTGATAACAACTTTTTTGTCTTGATGTGTAAAGGCAGGAATCAACTTACAAACCACACAGAATCATGTGGGAAGTTAACTTAAAATGTTTCCATCAGGTTTGCACTCTGCACTATACTGGAATATTGAAATGCATACTACTTTAATGTCAGTACATTGTATGCACTGAGAAATCCACTTTTTTGTCTTTATGTGCAGACCCATGAAACAACTTTCAGGCATCAAAGAATGATGTGGGAAGTTAACCTAAGGTGTTTCCATCAGGTTTGCAGTAAGTACTTTGGTGTAAAATTGAAACGTATGCTATCAGTATTGTCAAAGCATTGTATGCACTGTGATAACAACTTTTTTTCTTGATGTGTAAAGGCAGGAAACAACTTACAAACCACATAGAATCATGTGGGAAGTTAAGCAAAGGTGTTTTCATTAGGTTTGCAGTCAGGACTTTTGAGTACAATTGAAATGTATACTACTTTTATTTGAAATCATTGTAAGCACTGAGATAACAACTTTTTTGTCTTGATGTGTAAAGGCAGGAAACAACTTACAAACCACACAGAATCATGTGGGAAGTTAACTTAGAATGTTTCCATCAGGTTTGCACTCTGCACTTTGGTTGAAAATTGACATGTATAGCACTTTAATGTCAGAACTTTGTATGCCCTAAGATAACAACTTTTTTGTCTTGATGTGTAGAGGCATGAGGCAACTTTCAAGCTACTCATAATCATGTGGGAAGTTAACCTAAGGTGTTTCCATTAGGTTTGCAGTAAGTACTTTCGTGTAAAATTGAAATGTATAGTATTAGTATTATCAAAGCATTGTATGCACTGTGATAACAACTATTTTGTCTTGATGTGTAAAGGCAGGAAACAACTTTCAAACCACACAGAATCATGTGGGAAGTTAACCAAAGGTGTTTTCATTAGGTTTGCAGTCAGGACTTTTGAGTACAATTGAAATGTATACTACTTTTATGTGAAAGCATTGTAAGCACTGTGATAACAACTTTTTTGTCTTGATGTGTAAAGGCAGGAAACAACTTACAAACCACACAGAATCATGTGGGAAGTTAACCTAAGGTGTTTCCATTAGGTTTGCAGTGAGTGCTTTGGTGTAAAATTGAAATGTATACTATTAGTATTGTCAAAGCATTGTATGCACTGTGATAAGAACTTTTTTGTCTTGATGTGAAAAGGCAGGAAACAACTTTCAAACCACACAGAATCATGTGGGAAGTTAACTTAAAATGTTTCCATCAGGTTTGCACTCTGCACTATACTGGAATATTGAAATGCATACTACTTTAATGTCAGTACATTGTATGCACTGAGAAATCCACTTTTTTGTCTTTATGTGCAGACCCATGAAACAACTTTCAGGCATCAAAGAATCATGTGGGAAGTTAACCTAAGGTGTTTCCATCAGGTTTGCAGTAAGTACTTTGGTGTAAAATTGAAACGTATGCTATCAGTATTGTCAAAGCATTGTATGCACTGTGATAACAAGTTTTTTGTCTTGATGTGTAAAGGCAGGAAACAACTTACAAACCACACAGCATCATGTGGGAAGTTAAGCAAAGGTGTTTTCATTACGTTTGCAGTCAGGACTTTTGAGTACAATTGAAATGTGTACTACTTTTATGTGAAAGCATTGTAAGCACTGAGATAACAACTTTTTTGTCTTGATGTGTAAAGGCAGGAAACAACTTACGAACCACACAGAATCATGTGGGAAGTTAACTTAAAATGTTTCCATCAGGTTTGCACTCTGCACTTTGGTTGAAAATTGACATGTATAGCACTTTAATGTCAGAACATTGTATGCCCTAAGATAACAACTTTTTTGTCTTGATGTGTTGAGGCATGAGGCAAATTTCAAGCTACTCATAATCATGTGGGAAGTTAACCTAAGGTGTTTCCATTAGGTTTTCAGTAAGTACTTTCGTGTAAAATTGAAATGTATAGTATTAGTATTGTCAAAGCATTGTATGCACTGTGATAACAACTATTTTGTCTTGATGTGTAAAGGCAGGAAACAACTTTCAAACCACACAGAATCATGTGGGAAGTTAAGCAAAGGTGTTTTCATTAGGTTTGCAGTCAGGACTTTTGAGTACAATTGAAATGTATACTACTTTTATGTGAAAGCAGTAAGCAGTAAGCACTGAGATAACAACTTTTTTGTCTTTATGCGTAGAGGCACGAAACAACTTTGAAACTACTCATAATGATGTGGGAAGTTAACCTAAGGTGTTTCCATCAGGTTTGCAGTAAGTACTTTGGTGTAAAATTGAAACGTATGCTATCAGTATTGTCAAAGCATTGTATGCACTGTGATAACAACTTTTTTGTCTTGATGTGTAAAGGCAGGAAACAACTTACAAACCACACAGAATCATGTGGGAAGTTAACCAAAGGTGTTTTCATTAGGTTTGCAGTCAGGACTTTTGAGTTCAATTGAAATGTATACTACTTTTATGTGAAAGCATTGTAAGCACTGAGATAACAACTTTTTTGTCTTTATGCGTAGAGGCACGAAACAACTTTGAAACTACTCATAATGATGTGGGAAGTTAACCTAAGGTGTTTCCATCAGGTTTGCAGTAAGTACTTTGGTGTAAAATTGAAACGTATGCTATCAGTATTATCAAAGCATTCTATGCACTGTGATAACAACTTTTTTGTCTTGATGTGTAAAGGCAGGAAACAACTTACAAACCGCACAGAAACATGTGGGAAGTTAAGCAAAGGTGTTTTCATTAGGTTTGCAGTCAGGACTTTTGAGTACAATTGAAATGTATACTACTTTTATGTGAAAGCATTGTAAGCACTGAGATAACAACTTTTTTGTCTTTTTGTGTAGAGGTACGAATCGACTTTGAAACTACTCATAATCATGTGGGAAGTTAACCTAAGGTGTTTCCATTAGGTTTCCAGTAAGTGCTTTAGTGTAAAATTGAAATGTATACGATTAGTTTTGTCAAAGCATTGTATGCACTGTGATAACAACTTTTTTGTCTTGATGTTTAAAGGCAGGAAACAACTTTCAAACCACACAGAATCATGTGGGAAGTTAACTTAAAATGTTTCCATCAGGTTTGCACTCTGCACTATACTGGAATATTGAAATGCATACTTCTTTAATGTCAGTACATTGTATGTACTGAGAAATCCACTTTTTGTCTTTATGTGCAGACCCATGAAACAACTTTCAGGCATCAAAGAATCATGTGGGAAGTTAACCTAAGGTGTTTCCATCAGGTTTGCAGTAAGTACTTTGGTGTAAAATTCAAACGTATGCTATCAGTATTGTCAAAGCATTGTATGCTCTGTGATAACAACTTTTTTGTCTTGATGTGTAAAGGCAGGAAACAACTTACAAACCACACAGAATCATGTGGGAAGTTAACCAAAGGTGTTTTCATTAGGTTTGCAGTCAGGACTTTTGAGTTCAATTGAAATGTATACTACTTTTATGTGAAAGCATTGTAAGCACTGAGATAACAACTTTTTTGTCTTTATGCGTAGAGGCACGAAACAACTTTGAAACTACTCATAATGATGTGGGAAGTTAACCTAAGGTGTTTCCATCAGGTTTGCAGTAAGTACTTTGGTGTAAAATTGAAACGTATGCTATCAGTATTATCAAAGCATTCTATGCACTGTGATAACAACTTTTTTGTCTTGATGTGTAAAGGCAGGAAACAACTTACAAACCGCACAGAAACATGTGGGAAGTTAAGCAAAGGTGTTTTCATTAGGTTTGCAGTCAGGACTTTTGAGTACAATTGAAATGTATACTACTTTTATGTGAAAGCATTGTAAGCACTGAGATAACAACTTTTTTGTCTTTTTGTGTAGAGGTACGAATCGACTTTGAAACTACTCATAATCATGTGGGAAGTTAACCTAAGGTGTTTCCATTAGGTTTCCAGTAAGTGCTTTAGTGTAAAATTGAAATGTATACGATTAGTTTTGTCAAAGCATTGTATGCACTGTGATAATAACTTTTTTGTCTTGATGTTTAAAGGCAGGAAACAACTTTCAAACCACACAGAATCATGTGGGAAGTTAACTTAAAATGTTTCCATCAGGTTTGCACTCTGCACTATACTGGAATATTGAAATGCATACTACTTTAATGTCAGTACATTGTATGTACTGAGAAATCCACTTTTTGTCTTTATGTGCAGACCCATGAAACAACTTTCAGGCATCAAAGAATCATGTGGGAAGTTAACCTAAGGTGTTTCCATCAGGTTTGCAGTAAGTACTTTGGTGTAAAATTCAAACGTATGCTATCAGTATTGTCAAAGCATTGTATGCACTGTGATAACAACTTTTTTGTCTTGATGTGTAAAGGCAGGAAACAACTTACAAACCACACAGAATCATGTGGGAAGTTAACCAAAGGTGTTTCCATTAGGTTTTCAGTAAGTACTTTCGTGTAAAATTGAAATGTATAGTATTAGTATTGTCAAAGCATTGTATGCACTGTGATAACAACTATTTTGTCTTGATGTGTAAAGGCAGGAAACAACTTTCAAACCACACAGAATCATGTGGGAAGTTAAGCAAAGGTGTTTTCATTAGGTTTGCAGTCAGGACTTTTGAGTACAATTGAAATGTATACTACTTTTATGTGAAAGCAGTAAGCAGTAAGCACTGAGATAACAACTTTTTTGTCTTTATGCGTAGAGGCACGAAACAACTTTGAAACTACTCATAATGATGTGGGAAGTTAACCTAAGGTGTTTCCATCAGGTTTGCAGTAAGTACTTTGGTGTAAAATTGAAACGTATGCTATCAGTATTGTCAAAGCATTGTATGCACTGTGATAACAACTTTTTTGTCTTGATGTGTAAAGGCAGGAAACAACTTACAAACCACACAGAATCATGTGGGAAGTTAACCAAAGGTGTTTTCATTAGGTTTGCAGTCAGGACTTTTGAGTTCAATTGAAATGTATACTACTTTTATGTGAAAGCATTGTAAGCACTGAGATAACAACTTTTTTGTCTTTATGCGTAGAGGCACGAAACAACTTTGAAACTACTCATAATGATGTGGGAAGTTAACCTAAGGTGTTTCCATCAGGTTTGCAGTAAGTACTTTGGTGTAAAATTGAAACGTATGCTATCAGTATTATCAAAGCATTCTATGCACTGTGATAACAACTTTTTTGTCTTGATGTGTAAAGGCAGGAAACAACTTACAAACCGCACAGAAACATGTGGGAAGTTAAGCAAAGGTGTTTTCATTAGGTTTGCAGTCAGGACTTTTGAGTACAATTGAAATGTATACTACTTTTATGTGAAAGCATTGTAAGCACTGAGATAACAACTTTTTTGTCTTTTTGTGTAGAGGTACGAATCGACTTTGAAACTACTCATAATCATGTGGGAAGTTAACCTAAGGTGTTTCCATTAGGTTTCCAGTAAGTGCTTTAGTGTAAAATTGAAATGTATACGATTAGTTTTGTCAAAGCATTGTATGCACTGTGATAACAACTTTTTTGTCTTGATGTTTAAAGGCAGGAAACAACTTTCAAACCACACAGAATCATGTGGGAAGTTAACTTAAAATGTTTCCATCAGGTTTGCACTCTGCACTATACTGGAATATTGAAATGCATACTACTTTAATGTCAGTACATTGTATGTACTGAGAAATCCACTTTTTGTCTTTATGTGCAGACCCATGAAACAACTTTCAGGCATCAAAGAATCATGTGGGAAGTTAACCTAAGGTGTTTCCATCAGGTTTGCAGTAAGTACTTTGGTGTAAAATTCAAACGTATGCTATCAGTATTGTCAAAGCATTGTATGCACTGTGATAACAACTTTTTTGTCTTGATGTGTAAAGGCAGGAAACAACTTACAAACCACACAGAATCATGTGGGAAGTTAACCAAAGGTGTTTTCATTAGGTTTGCAGTCAGGACTTTTGAGGTCAATTGAAATGTATACTACTTTTATGTGAAAGCATTGTAAGCACTGAGATAACAACTTTTTTGTCTTTATGCGTAGAGGCACGAAACAACTTTGAAACTACTCATAATGATGTGGGAAGTTAACCTAAGGTGTTTCCATCAGGTTTGCAGTAAGTACTTTGGTGTAAAATTGAAACGTATGCTATCAGTATTATCAAAGCATTCTATGCACTGTGATAACCACTTTTTTGTCTTGATGTGTAAAGGCAGGAAACAACTTACAAACCACACAGCATCATGTGGGAAGTTAAGCAAAGGTGTTTTCATTACGTTTGCAGTCAGGACTTTTGAGTACAATTGAAATGTGTACTACTTTTATGTGAAAGCATTGTAAGCACTGAGATAACAACTTTTTTGTCTTGATGTGTAAAGGCAGGAAACAACTTACGAACCAGACAGAATCATGTGGGAAGTTAACTTAAAATGTTTCCATCAGGTTTGCACTCTGCACTTTGGTTGAAAATTGACATGTATAGCACTTTAATGTCAGAACATTGTATGCCCTAAGATAACAACTTTTTTGTCTTGATGTGTTGAGGCATGAGGCAACTTTCAAGCTACTCATAATCATGTGGGAAGTTAACCTAAGGTGTTTCCATTAGGTTTTCAGTAAGTACTTTCGTGTAAAATTGAAATGTATAGTATTAGTATTGTCAAAGCATTGTATGCACTGTGATAACAACTATTTTGTCTTGATGTGTAAAGGCAGGAAACAACTTTCAAACCACACAGAATCATGTGGGAAGTTAAGCAAAGGTGTTTTCATTAGGTTTGCAGTCAGGACTTTTGAGTACAATTGAAATGTATACTACTTTTATGTGAAAGCAGTAAGCAGTAAGCACTGAGATAACAACTTTTTTGTCTTTATGCGTAGAGGCACGAAACAACTTTGAAACTACTCATAATGATGTGGGAAGTTAACCTAAGGTGTTTCCATCAGGTTTGCAGTAAGTACTTTGGTGTAAAATTGAAACGTATGCTATCAGTATTGTCAAAGCATTGTATGCACTGTGATAACAACTTTTTTGTCTTGATGTGTAAAGGCAGGAAACAACTTACAAACCACACAGAATCATGTGGGAAGTTAACCAAAGGTGTTTTCATTAGGTTTGCAGTCAGGACTTTTGAGTACAATTGAAATGTATACTACTTTTATGTGAAAGCATTGTAAGCACTGAGATAACAACTTTTTTGTCTTTATGCGTAGAGGGACGAAACAACTTTGAAACTACTCATAATGATGTGGGAAGTTAACCTAAGGTGTTTCCATCAGGTTTGCAGTAAGTACTTTGGTGTAAAATTGAAACGTATGCTATCAGTATTATCAAAGCATTCTATGCACTGTGATAACAACTTTTTTGTCTTGATGTGTAAAGGCAGGAAACAACTTACAAACCACACAGAAACATGTGGGAAGTTAAGCAAAGGTGTTTTCATTAGGTTTGCAGTCAGGACTTTTGAGTACAATTGAAATGTATACTACTTTTATGTGAAAGCATTGTAAGCACTGAGATAACAACTTTTTTGTCTTTTTGTGTAGAGGTACGAATCGACTTTGAAACTACTCATAATCATGTGGGAAGTTAACCTAAGGTGTTTCCATTAGGTTTCCAGTAAGTGCTTTAGTGTAAAATTGAAATGTATACGATTAGTTTTGTCAAAGCATTGTATGCACTGTGATAACAACTTTTTTGTCTTGATGTGTAAACGCAGGAAACAACTTACAAACCTCACAGAATCATGTGGGAAGTTAACCTAAGGTGTTTCCATTAGGTTTGCAGTGAGTGCTTTGGTGTAAAATTGAAATGTATGCTATTAGTATTGTCAAAGCATTGTATGCACTGTGATAAGAACTTTTTTGTCTTGATGTTTAAAGGCAGGAAACAACTTTCAAACCACACAGAATCATGTGGGAAGTTAACTTAAAATGTTTCCATCAGGTTTGCACTCTGCACTATACTGGAATATTGAAATGCATACTACTTTAATGTCAGTATATTGTATGCACTGAGAAATCCACTTTTTTGTCTTTATGTGCAGACCCATGAAACAACTTTCAGGCATCAAAGAATCATGTGGGAAGTTAACCTAAGGTGTTTCCATCAGGTTTGCAGTAAGTACTTTGGTGTAAAATTGAAACGTATGCTATCAGTGTTGTCAAAGCATTGTATGCACTGTGATAACAACTTTTTTGTCTTGATGTGTAAAGGCAGGAAACAACTTACAAACCACACAGAATCATGTGGGAAGTTAAGCAAAGGTGTTTTCATTAGGTTTGCAGTCAGGACTTTTGAGTACGATTGAAATGTATACTACTTTTATGTGAAAGCATTGTAAGCACTGAGATAACAACTTTTTTGTCTTTATGCGTAGAGGTACGAATCAACTTTGAAGCTACTCATAATCATCTGGGAAGTTAACCTAAGGTGTTTCCATTAGGTTTGCAGTAAGTGCTTTGGTGTAACATTGAAATGTATACTATTAGTATTGCCAAAGCATTGTATGCGCTGTGATAACAACTTTTTTGTCTTGATGTGTAAAGGCAGGAATCAACTTACAAACCACACAGAATCATGTGGGAAGTTAACTTAAAATGTTTCCATCAGGTTTGCACTCTGCACTATACTGGAATATTGAAATGCATACTACTTTAATGTCAGTACATTGTATGCACTGAGAAATCCACTTTTTTGTCTTTATGTGCAGACCCATGAAACAACTTTCAGGCATCAAAGAATCATGTGGGAAGTTAACCTAAGGTGTTTCCATCAGGTTTGCAGTAAGTACTTTGGTGTAAAATTGAAACGTATGCTATCAGTATTGTCAAAGCATTGTATGCACTGTGATAACAACTTTTTTGTCTTGATGTGTAAAGGCAGGAAACAACTTACAAACCACATAGAATCATGTGGGAAGTTAAGCAAAGGTGTTTTCATTAGGTTTGCAGTCAGGACTTTTGAGTACAATTGAAATGTATACTACTTTTATTTGAAATCATTGTAAGCACTGAGATAACAACTTTTTTGTCTTGATGTGTAAAGGCAGGAAACAACTTACAAACCACACAGAATCATGTGGGAAGTTAACTTAGAATGTTTCCATCAGGTTTGCACTCTGCACTTTGGTTGAAAATTGACATGTATAGCACTTTAATGTCAGAACTTTGTATGCCCTAAGATAACAACTTTTTTGTCTTGATGTGTAGAGGCATGAGGCAACTTTCAAGCTACTCATAATCATGTGGGAAGTTAACCTAAGGTGTTTCCATAAGGTTTGCAGTAAGTACTTTCGTGTAAAATTGAAATGTATAGTATTAGTATTATCAAAGCATTGTATGCACTGTGATAACAACTATTTTGTCTTGATGTGTAAAGGCAGGAAACAACTTTCAAACCACACAGAATCATGTGGGAAGTTAACCAAAGGTGTTTTCATTAGGTTTGCAGTCAGGACTTTTGAGTACAATTGAAATGTATACTACTTTTATGTGAAAGCATTGTAAGCACTGTGATAACAACTATTTTGTCTTGATGTGTAAAGGCAGGAAACAACTTACAAACCACACAGAATCATGTGGGAAGTTAACCTAAGGTGTTTCCATTAGGTTTGCAGTGAGTGCTTTGGTGTAAAATTGAAATGTATACTATTAGTATTGTCAAAGCATTGTATGCACTGTGATAAGAACTTTTTTGTCTTGATGTGAAAAGGCAGGAAACAACTTTCAAACCACACAGAATCATGTGGGAAGTTAACTTAAAATGTTTCCATCAGGTTTGCACTCTGCACTATACTGGAATATTGAAATGCATACTACTTTAATGTCAGTACATTGTATGCACTGAGAAATCCACTTTTTTGTCTTTATGTGCAGACCCATGAAACAACTTTCAGGCATCAAAGAATCATGTGGGAAGTTAACCTAAGGCGTTTCCATCAGGTTTGCAGTAAGTACTTTGGTGTAAAATTGAAACGTATGCTATCAGTATTGTCAAAGCATTGTATGCACTGTGATAACAAGTTTTTTGTCTTGATGTGTAAAGGCAGGAAACAACTTACAAACCACACAGCATCATGTGGGAAGTTAAGCAAAGGTGTTTTCATTACGTTTGCAGTCAGGACTTTTGAGTACAATTGAAATGTGTACTACTTTTATGTGAAAGCATTGTAAGCACTGAGATAACAACTTTTTTGTCTTGATGTGTAAAGGCAGGAAACAACTTACGAACCACACAGAATCATGTGGGAAGTTAACTTAAAATGTTTCCATCAGGTTTGCACTCTGCACTTTGGTTGAAAATTGACATGTATAGCACTTTAATGTCAGAACATTGTATGCCCTAAGATAACAACTTTTTTGTCTTGATGTGTTGAGGCATGAGGCAACTTTCAAGCTACTCATAATCATGTGGGAAGTTAACCTAAGGTGTTTCCATTAGGTTTTCAGTAAGTACTTTCGTGTAAAATTGAAATGTATAGTATTAGTATTGTCAAAGCATTGTATGCACTGTGATAACAACTATTTTGTCTTGATGTGTAAAGGCAGGAAACAACTTTCAAACCACACAGAATCATGTGGGAAGTTAAGCAAAGGTGTTTTCATTAGGTTTGCAGTCAGGACTTTTGAGTACAATTGAAATGTATACTACTTTTATGTGAAAGCAGTAAGCAGTAAGCACTGAGATAACAACTTTTTTGTCTTTATGCGTAGAGGCACGAAACAACTTTGAAACTACTCATAATGATGTGGGAAGTTAACCTAAGGTGTTTCCATCAGGTTTGCAGTAAGTACTTTGGTGTAAAATTGAAACGTATGCTATCAGTATTGTCAAAGCATTGTATGCACTGTGATAACAACTTTTTTGTCTTGATGTGTAAAGGCAGGAAACAACTTACAAACCACACAGAATCATGTGGGAAGTTAACCAAAGGTGTTTTCATTAGGTTTGCAGTCAGGACTTTTGAGTTCAATTGAAATGTATACTACTTTTATGTGAAAGCATTGTAAGCACTGAGATAACAACTTTTTTGTCTTTATGCGTAGAGGCACGAAACAACTTTGAAACTACTCATAATGATGTGGGAAGTTAACCTAAGGTGTTTCCATCAGGTTTGCAGTAAGTACTTTGGTGTAAAATTGAAACGTATGCTATCAGTATTATCAAAGCATTCTATGCACTGTGATAACAACTTTTTTGTCTTGATGTGTAAAGGCAGGAAACAACTTACAAACCACACAGAAACATGTGGGAAGTTAAGCAAAGGTGTTTTCATTAGGTTTGCAGTCAGGACTTTTGAGTACAATTGAAATGTATACTACTTTTATGTGAAAGCATTGTAAGCACTGAGATAACAACTTTTTTGTCTTTTTGTGTAGAGGTACGAATCGACTTTGAAACTACTCATAATCATGTGGGAAGTTAACCTAAGGTGTTTCCATTAGGTTTCCAGTAAGTGCTTTAGTGTAAAATTGAAATGTATACGATTAGTTTTGTCAAAGCATTGTATGCACTGTGATAACAACTTTTTTGTCTTGATGTGTAAACGCAGGAAACAACGTACAAACCTCACAGAATCATGTGGGAAGTTAACCTAAGGTGTTTCCATTAGGTTTGCAGTGAGTGCTTTGGTGTAAAATTGAAATGTATGCTATTAGTATTGTCAAAGCATTGTATGCACTGTGATAAGAACTTTTTTGTCTTGATGTTTAAAGGCAGGAAACAACTTTCAAACCACACAGAATCATGTGGGAAGTTAACTTAAAATGTTTCCATCAGGTTTGCACTCTGCACTATACTGGAATATTGAAATGCATACTACTTTAATGTCAGTACATTGTATGTACTGAGAAATCCACTTTTTGTCTTTATGTGCAGACCCATGAAACAACTTTCAGGCATCAAAGAATCATGTGGGAAGTTAAGCAAAGGTGTTTTCATTAGGTTTGCAGTCAGGACTTTTGAGTACAATTGAAATGTATACTACTTTTATTTGAAATCATTGTAAGCACTGAGATAACAACTTTCTTGTCTTGATGTGTAAAGGCAGGAAACAACTTACAAACCACACAGAATCATGTGGGAAGTTAACTTAGAATGTTTCCATCAGGTTTGCACTCTGCACTTTGGTTGAAAATTGACATGTATAGCACTTTAATGTCAGAACTTTGTATGCCCTAAGATAACAACTTTTTTGTCTTGATGTGTAGAGCCATGAGGCAACTTACAAGCTACTCATAATCATGTGGGAAGTTAACCTAAGATGTTTCCATTAGGTTTGCAGTAAGTACTTTCGTGTAAAATTGAAATGTATAGTATTAGTATTATCAAAGCATTGTATGCACTGTGATAACAACTATTTTGTCTTGATGTGTAAAGGCAGGAAACAACTTTCAAACCACACAGAATCATGTGGGAAGTTAACCAAAGGTGTTTTCATTAGGTTTGCAGTCAGGACTTTTGAGTACAATTGAAATGTATTCTACTTTTATGTGAAAGCATTGTAAGCACTGTGATAACAACTTTTTTGTCTTGATGTGTAAAGGCAGGAAACAACTTACAAACCACACAGAATCATGTGGGAAGTTAACCTAAGGTGTTTCCATTAGGTTTGCAGTGAGTGCTTTGGTGTAAAATTGAAATGTATACTATTAGTATTGTCAAAGCATTGTATGCACTGTGATAAGAACTTTTTTGTCTTGATGTGAAAACGCAGGAAACAACTTTCAAACCACACAGAATCATGTGGGAAGTTAACTTAAAATGTTTCCATCAGGTTTGCACTCTGCACTATACTGGAATATTGAAATGCATACTACTTTAATGTCAGTACATTGTATGCACTGAGAAATCCACTTTTTTGTCTTTATGTGCAGACCCATGAAACAACTTTCAGGCATCAAAGAATCATGTGGGAAGTTAACCTAAGGTGTTTCCATCAGGTTTGCAGTAAGTACTTTGGTGTAAAATTGAAACGTATGCTATCAGTATTGTCAAAGCATTGTATGCACTGTGATAACAACTTTTTTGTCTTGATGTGTAAAGGCAGGAAACAACTTACAAACCACACAGAATCATGTGGGAAGTTAACCAAAGGTGTTTTCATTAGGTTTGCAGTCAGGACTTTTGAGTTCAATTGAAATGTATACTACTTTTATGTGAAAGCATTGTAAGCACTGAGATAACAACTTTTTTGTCTTTATGCGTAGAGGCACGAAACAACTTTGAAACTACTCATAATGATGTGGGAAGTTAACCTAAGGTGTTTCCATCAGGTTTGCAGTAAGTACTTTGGTGTAAAATTGAAACGTATGCTATCAGTATTATCAAAGCATTCTATGCACTGTGATAACAACTTTTTTGTCTTGATGTGTAAAGGCAGGAAACAACTTACAAACCACACAGAAACATGTGGGAAGTTAAGCAAAGGTGTTTTCATTAGGTTTGCAGTCAGGACTTTTGAGTACAATTGAAATGTATACTACTTTTATGTGAAAGCATTGTAAGCACTGAGATAACAACTTTTTGTCTTTTTGTGTAGAGGTACGAATCGACTTTGAAACTACTCATAATCATGTGGGAAGTTAACCTAAGGTGTTTCCATTAGGTTTCCAGTAAGTGCTTTAGTGTAAAATTGAAATGTATACGATTAGTTTTGTCAAAGCATTGTATGCACTGTGATAACAACTTTTTTGTCTTGATGTGTAAACGCAGGAAACAACGTACAAACCTCACAGAATCATGTGGGAAGTTAACCTAAGGTGTTTCCATTTGGTTTGCAGTGAGTGCTTTGGTGTAAAATTGAAATGTATGCTATTAGTATTGTCAAAGCATTGTATGCACTGTGATAAGAACTTTTTTGTCTTGATGTTTAAAGGCAGGAAACAACTTTCAAACCACACAGAATCATGTGGGAAGTTAACTTAAAATGTTTCCATCAGGTTTGCACTCTGCACTATACTGGAATATTGAAATGCATACTACTTTAATGTCAGTACATTGTATGTACTGAGAAATCCACTTTTTGTCTTTATGTGCAGACCCATGAAACAACTTTCAGGCATCAAAGAATCATGTGGGAAGTTAAGCAAAGGTGTTTTCATTAGGTTTGCAGTCAGGACTTTTGAGTACAATTGAAATGTATACTACTTTTATTTGAAATCATTGTAAGCACTGAGATAACAACTTTCTTGTCTTGATGTGTAAAGGCAGGAAACAACTTACAAACCACACAGAATCATGTGGGAAGTTAACTTAGAATGTTTCCATCAGGTTTGCACTCTGCACTTTGGTTGAAAATTGACATGTATAGCACTTTAATGTCAGAACTTTGTATGCCCTAAGATAACAACTTTTTTGTCTTGATGTGTAGAGGCATGAGGCAACTTACAAGCTACTCATAATCATGTGGGAAGTTAACCTAAGATGTTTCCATTAGGTTTGCAGTAAGTACTTTCGTGTAAAATTGAAATGTATAGTATTAGTATTATCAAAGCATTGTATGCACTGTGATATCAACTATTTTGTCTTGATGTGTAAAGGCAGGAAACAACTTTCAAACCACACAGAATCATGTGGGAAGTTAACCAAAGGTGTTTTCATTAGGTTTGCAGTCAGGACTTTTGAGTACAATTGAAATGTATTCTACTTTTATGTGAAAGCATTGTAAGCACTGTGATAACAACTTTTTTGTCTTGATGTGTAAAGGCAGGAAACAACTTACAAACCACACAGAATCATGTGGGAAGTTAACCTAAGGTGTTTCCATTAGGTTTGCAGTGAGTGCTTTGGTGTAAAATTGAAATGTATACTATTAGTATTGTCAAAGCATTGTATGCACTGTGATAAGAACTTTTTTGTCTTGATGTGAAAACGCAGGAAACAACTTTCAAACCACACAGAATCATGTGGGAAGTTAACTTAAAATGTTTCCATCAGGTTTGCACTCTGCACTATACTGGAATATTGAAATGCATACTACTTTAATGTCAGTACATTGTATGCACTGAGAAATCCACTTTTTTGTCTTTATGTGCAGACCCATGAAACAACTTTCAGGCATCAAAGAATCATGTGGGAAGTTAACCTAAGGTGTTTCCATCAGGTTTGCAGTAAGTACTTTGGTGTAAAATTGAAACGTATGCTATCAGTATTGTCAAAGCATTGTATGCACTGTGATAACAACTTTTTTGTCTTGATGTGTAAAGGCAGGAAACAACTTACAAACCACACAGAATCATGTGGGAAGTTAACCAAAGGTGTTTTCATTAGGTTTGCAGTCAGGACTTTTGAGTACAATTGAAATGTATACTACTTTTATGTGAAAGCATTGTAAGCACTGAGATAACAACTTTTTTGTCTTTATGCGTAGAGGCACGAAACAACTTTGAAACTACTCATAATCATGTGGGAAGTTAACCTAAGGTGTTTCCATTAGGTTTCCAGTAAGTGCTTTAGTGTAAAATTGAAATGTAGACGATTAGTTTTGTCAAAGCATTGTATGCACTGTGATAACAACTTTTTTGTCTTGATGTGTAAACGCAGGAAACAACTTACAAACCTCACAGAATCATGTGGGAAGTTAACCTAAGGTGTTTCCATTAGGTTTGCAGTGAGTGCTTTGGTGTAAAATTGAAATGTATGATATTAGTATTGTCAAAGCATTGTATGCACTGTGATAAGAACTTTTTTGTCTTGATGTTTAAAGGCAGGAAACAACTTTCAAACCACACAGAATCATGTTGGAAGTTAACTTAAAATGTTTCCATCAGGTTTGCACTCTGCACTATACTGGAATATTGAAATGCATACTACTTTAATGTCAGTACATTGTATGTACTGAGAAATCCACTTTTTGTCTTTATGTGCAGACCCATGAAACAACTTTCAGGCATCAAAGAATCATGTGGGAAGTTAACCTAAGGCGTTTCCATCAGGTTTGCAGTAAGTACTTTGGTGTAAAATTCAAACGTATGCTATCAGTATTGTCAAAGCATTGTATGCACTGTGATAACAACATTTTTTGTCTTGATGTGTAAAGGCAGGAAACAACTTACAAACCACACAGAATCATGTGGGAAGTTATGCAAAGGTGTTTTCATTAGGTTTGCAGTCAGGACGTTGGAGTACATTTGAAATGTATACTACTTTTATGTGAAAGCATTGTAAGCACTGAGATAACAACTTTTTTGTCTTTATGTGTAGAGGTACGAATCAACTTTGAAACTACTCATAATCATCTGGGAAATAACCTAAGGTGTTTCCATTACGTTTGCAGTAAGTGCTTTGGTGTAAAATTGAAATGTATACTATTAGTATTGTCAAAGCATTGTATGCACTGTGATAACAACTTCTTTGTCTTGATGTGTAAAGGCAGGAATCAACTTACAAACCACACAGAATCATGTGGGAAGTTAACCAAAGGTGTTTTCATTAGGTTTGCAGTCAGGACTTTTGAGTACATTTGAAATGTATACTACTTTTATTTGAAATCATTGTTAGCACTGAGAAAACAACTTTTTTGTCTTGATGTGTAAAGGCAGGAAACAACTTACAAAACACACAGAATCATGTGGGAAGTTAGCTTAAAATGTTTCCATCAGGTTTGGACTCTGCGCTTTGGTTGAAAATTGACATGTATAGCACTTTAATGTCAGAACATTGTATGCCCTAAGATAACAACTTTTTTGTCTTGATGTGTAGAGGCATGAGGCAACTTTCAAGCTACTCATAATCATGTGGGAAGTTAACCTAAGGTGTTTCCATTAGGTTTGCAGTAAGTACTTTGGTGTAAAATTGAAATGTATACTATTAGTATGGTCAAAGCATTGCATGCACTGTGATAACAACTATTTTGTCTTGATGTGTAAAGGCAGGAAACAACTTTCAAACCACAAGGAATCATGTGGGAAGTTAACCAAAGGTGTTTTCATTAGGTTTGCAGTCAGGACTTTTGAGTACAATTCAAATGTATACTACTTTTATGTGAAAGCATTGTAAGCACTGAGATAACAACTTTTTTGTCTTTATGCGTAGAGGGACAAAACAACTTTGAAACTACTCATAATGATGTGGGAAATTAACCTAAGGTGTTTCCATCAGGTTTGCAGTAAGTACTTTGGTGTAAAATTGAAACGTATGCTATCAGTATTGTCAAAGCATTGTATGCACTGTGATAACAACTTTTTTGTCCTGATGTGTAAAGGCAGGAAACAACTTACAAACCACACAGAAACATGTGGGAAGTTAAGCAAAGGTGTTTTCATTAGGTTTGCAGTCAGGACTTTTGAGTACAATTGAAATGTATACTACTTTTATGTGAAAGCATTGTAAGCACTGAGATAACAACTTTTTGGTCTTTTTGTGTAGAGGTACGAATCGACTTTGAAACTACTCTTAATCATCTGGGAAGTTAACCTAAGGTGTTTCCATTAGGTTTCCAGTAAGTGCTTTGGTGTAAAATTGAAATGTATACTATTAGTATTGTCAAAGCAATGTATGCACTGTGATAACAACTTTTTTGTCTTGATGTGTAAAGGCAGGAAACAACTTACAAACTACACAAAATCATGTGGGAAGTTAACCTAAGGTGTTTCCATTAGGTTTGCAGTAAGTGCTTTGGTGTAAAATTGAAATGTATACTATTAGTATTGTCAAAGCAATGTATGCACTGTGATAACAACTTTTTTGTCTTGATGTGTAAAGGCAGGAAAGAACTTTCAAACCACACAGAATCATGTGGGAAGTTAACTTAAAATGTTTCCATTAGGTTTGCACTCTGCACTTTACTGGAATATTGAAATGCATACTACTTTAATGTCAGTACATTGTATGCACTGAGAAAGCCACTTTTTTGACTTTATGTGCAGACCCATGAAACAACTTTCAGGCATCAAAGAATCATGTGGGAAGTTAACCTAAGGTGTTTCCATCAGGTTTGCAGTAAGTACTTGGTGTAAAATTGAAACGTATGCTGTCAGTATTGTCAAAGCATTGTATGCACTGTGATAACAACTTTTTTGTCTTGATGTGTAAAGGCAGGAAACAACTTACAAACCACACAGAATCATGTGGAAGTTAAGCAAAGGTGTTTTCATTAGGTTTGCAGTCAGGACTTTTGAGTACAATTGAAATGTATACTACTTTATGTGAAAGTATTGTAAGCACTGAGATAACAACTTTTTTGTCTTTATGTGTAGAGGTACGAATCAACTTTGAAACTACTCATAATCATCTGGGAAGTTAACCTAAGGTGTTTCCATTAGGTTTGCAGTAAGTGCTTTGGTGTAAAATTGAAATGTAATACCATTAGTATGTCAAAGCATTCTATGCACTGTGATAACAACTTTTTTGTCTTGATGTGTAAAGGCAGGAATCAACTTACAAACCACACAGAATCATGTGGGAAGTTAACCAAAGGTGTTTTCATTAGGTTTGCAGTCAGGACTTTTGAGTACAATTGAAATGTATACTAGTTTTATGTGAAATCATTGTAAGCACTGAGATAACAACTTTTTTGTCCTGATGTGTATAGGCAGGGAACAACTTACAAACCACACAGAATCATGTGGAAGTTAACATAAATGTTTCCATCAGGTTTGCACTCTGCACTTTGGTTGAAAATTGACATGTATAGCACTTTAATGTCAGAACACTGATTGCCCTAAGATAACAACTTTTTTGTCTTTATGCGTAGAGGCACGAAACAACTATGAAGCTACTCATAATCATGTGGGAAGTTAACCTAAGGTGTTTCCATTAGGTTTGCAGTAAGTGCTTTGGTGTAAAATTGAAATGTATACTATTAGTATTGTCAAAGCATTGTATGCACTGTGATAACAACTTTTTTGTCTTGATGTGTAAAGGCAGGAAACAACTTTCAAACCACACAGAATCATGTGGAAGTTAAGCAAAGGTGTTTTCATTAGGTTTGCAGTCAGTACTTTTGAGTACAATTGAAATGTATACTACTTTTATGTGAAAGCTTTGTAAGCACTGAGATAACAACTGTTTTGTCTTTTGTGTAGAGATACGAAACAACTTTGAAACTACTCATAATCATGTGGAAGTTAACCTAAGGTGTTTCCATTAGGTTTGCAGTAAGTGCTTTGGTGTAAAATTGAAATGTATACGATTAGTATTGTCAAAGCATTGTATGGCACTGTGATAACAACTTTTTTTTCTTGATGTGTAAAGGCAGGAAACAACTTACAAACCACACAGAATCATGTGGGAAGTTAACCTAAGGTGTTTCCATTAGGTTTGCAGTAAGTGCTTTGGTGTAAAATTGAAATGTATTCTATTAGTATTGTCAAAGCATTGTATGCACTGTGATAACAACTATTTTTGTCTTGATGTGTAAAGGCAGGAAACAACTTTCAAACCACACAGAATCATGTGGGAAGTTAACCAAAGGTGTTTTCATTAGGTTTGCAGTCAGAACTTTTGAGTACAATTGAAATGTATACTACTTTTATGTGAAAGCATTGTAAGCACTGAGATAACAACTTTTTTGTCTTTATGCGTAGAGGCACGAAACAACTTGAAACTACTCATAATGATGTGGGAAGTTAACCTAAGGTGTTTCCATCAGGTTTGCAGTAAGTACTTTGGTGTAAAATTGAAACGTATGCTATCAGTATTGTCAAAGCATTGTATGCACTGTGATAACAACTATTTTGTCTGATGTGTAAAGGCAGGAACAACTTACAAACCACACAGATCATGTGGGAAGTTAACCAAAGGTGTTTTCATTAGGTTTGCAGTCAGGACTTTTGAGTACAATTGAAATGTATACTACTTTTATGTGAAAGCATTGTAAGCACTGAGATAACAACTTTTTTGTCTTTATGCGTAGAGGCACGAAACAACTTTGAAACTACTCATAATGATGTGGGAAGTTAACCTAAGGTGTCTCCATCAGGTTTGCAGTAAGTACTTTGGTGTAAAATTGAAACGTATGCTATCAGTATTATCAAAGCATTGTATGCACTGTGATAACAACTTTTTTGTCTTGATGTGTAAAGGCAGGAAACAACTTACAAACCACACAGAAACATGTGGGAAGTTAAGCAAAGGTGTTTTCATTAGGTTTGCAGTCAGGACTTTGAGTACAATTGAAATGTATACTACTTTTATGTGAAAGCATTGTAAGCACTGAGATAACAACTTTTTTGTCTTGATGTGTAAAGGCAGGAAACAACTTACAAACCACACAGAATCATGTGGGAAGTTAACCAAAGGTGTTTTCATTAGGTTTGCAGTCAGGACTTTTGAGTACAATTGAAATGTATACTACTTATATGTGAAAGCATTGTAAGCACTGAGATAACAACTTTTTTGTCTTTATGCGTAGAGGCACGAAACAACTTTGAAACTACTCATAATGATGTGGAAGTTAACCTAAGGTGTTTCCATCAGGTTTGCAGTAAGTACTTTGGTGTAAAATTGAAACGTATGCTATCAGTATTATCGAAGCATTGTATGCACTGTGATAACAACTTTTTTGTCTTGATGTGTAAAGGCAGGAAACAACTTACAAACCACACAGAAACATGTGGGAAGTTAAGCAAAGTGTTTTCATTAGGTTTGCAGTCAGGACTTTTGAGTACAATTGAAATGTATACTACTTTTATGTGAAAGCATTGTAAGCACTGAGATAACAACTTTTTTGTCTTGATGTGTAGAGGTACGAATCAACTTTGAAGCTACTCATAATCATCTGGGAAGTTAACCTAAGGTGTTTCCATTAGGTTTGCAGTAAGTGCTTTGGTGTAAAATTGAAATGTATACTATTATTTTGCCAAAGCATTGTATGCGCTGTGTTAACAACTTTTTTGTCTTGATGTGTAAAGACAGAATCAACTTACAAACCACACAGAATCATGTGGGAAGTTAACTTAAAATGTTTCCATCAGGTTTGCACTCTGCACTATACTGGAATATTGAAATGCATACTACTTTAATGTCAGTACATTGTATGCACTGAGAAATCCACTTTTTTGTCTTTATGTGCAGACCCATGAAACAACCTTCAGGCATCAAGAATCATGTGGGAAGTTAACCTAAGGTGTTTCCATCAGGTTTGCAGTAAGTACTTTGGTGTAAAATTGAAACGTATGCTATCAGTATTGTCAAAGCATTGTATGCACTGTGATAACAACTTTTTTGTCTTGATGTGTAAAGGCAGGAAACAACTTACAAACCACATAGAATCATGTGGGAAGTTAAGCAAAGGTGTTTTCATTAGGTTTGCAGTCAGGACTTTTGAGTACAATTGAAATGTATACTACTTTTATTTGAAATCATTGTAAGCACTGAGATAACAACTTTTTTGTCTTGATGTGTAAAGGCAGGAAACAACTTAAAAACCACACAGAATCATGTGGGAAGTTAACTTAGAATGTTTCCATCAGGTTTGCACTCTGCACTTTGGTTGAAAATTGACATGTACAGCACTTTAATGTCAGAACTTTGTATGCCCTAAGATAACAACATTTTTGTCTTGATGTGTAGAGGCATGAGGAACCTTTCAAGCTACTCATAATCATGTGGGAAGTTAACCTTAGGTGTTTCCATTAGGTTTGCAGTAAGTACTTTCGTGTAAAATTGAAATGTATAGTATTAGTATTATCAAAGCATTGTATGCACTGTGATAACAACTATTTTGTCTTGATGCGTAAAGGCAGGAACAACTTCGAACCACACAGAATCATGTGGGAAGTTAACCAAAGGTGTTTTCATTAGGTTTGCAGTCAGGACTTTTGAGTACAATTGAAATGTATACTACTTTTAAGTGAAAGCATTGTAAGCACTGTGATAACAACTTTTTGTCTTGATGTGTAAAGGCAGGAAACAACTTACAAACCACACAGAATCATGTGGGAAGTTAACCTAAGGTGTTTCCATTAGGTTTGCAGTGAGTGCTTTGGTGTAAAATTGAAATGTATACTATTAGTATTGTCAAAGCATTGTATGCACTGTGATAAGAACTTTTTTGTCTTGATGTTGAAAAGGCAGGAAACAACTTTCAAACCACACAGAATCATGTGGGAAGTTAACTTAAAATGTTTCCATCAGGTTTGCACTCTGCACTATACTGGAATATTGAAATGCATACCACTTTAATGTCAGTACATTGTATGCACTGAGAAATCCACTTTTTTGTCTTTATGTGCAGACCCATGAAACAACTTTCAGGCATCAAAGAATCATGTGGGAAGTTAACCTAAGGTGTTTCATCAGGTTTGCAGTAAGTACTTTGGTGTAAAATTGAAACGTATGCTATCAGTATTGTCAAAGCATTGTATGCACTGTGATAACAAGTTTTTTCTCTTGATGTGTAAAGGCAGGAAACAACTTACAAACCACACAGCATCATGTGGGAAGTTAAGCAAAGGTGTTTTCATTACGTTTGCAGTGTGGACTTTGAGTACAATTGAAATGTGTACTACTTTTATGTGAAAGCATTGTAAGCACTGAGATAACAACTTTTTTGTCTTGATGTGTAAAGGCAGGAAACAACTTACGAACCACACAGAATCATGTGGGAAGTTAACTTAAAATATTTCCATCAGGTTTGCACTCTGCACTTTGGTTGAAAATTGACATGTATAGCACTTTAATGTCAGAACATTGTATGCCCTAAGATAACAACTTTTTTGTCTTGATGTGTTGAGGCATGAGGCAACTTTCAAGCTACTCATAATCATGTGGGAAGTTAACCTAAGGTGTTTCCATTAGGTTTTCAGTAAGTACTTTCGTGTAAAATTGAAATGTATAGTATTAGTATTGTCAAAGCATTGTATGCACTGTGATAACAACTATTTTGTCTTGATGTGTAAAGGCAGGAAACAACTTTCAAACCACACAGAATCATGTGGGAAGTTAACCAAAGGTGTTTTCATTAGGTTTGCAGTCAGGACTTTTGAGTACAATTGAAATGTATACTACTTTTATGTGAAAGCATTGTAAGCACTGAGATAACAACTTTTTTGTCTTTATGCGTAGAGGCACGAAACAACTTTGAAACTACTCATAATGATGTGGGAAGTTAACCTAAGGTGTTTCCATCAGGTTTGCAGTAAGTACTTTGGTGTAAAATTGAAACGTATGCTATCAGTATTGTCAAAGCATTGTATGCACTGTGATAACAACTTTTTTGTCCTGATGTGTAAAGGCAGGAAACAACTTACAAACCACACAGAATCATGTGGGAAGTTAACCAAAGGTGTTTTCATTAGGTTTGCAGTCAGGACTTTTGAGTACAATTGAAATGTATACTACTTTTATGTGAAAGCATTGTAAGCACTGAGATAACAACTTTTTTGTCTTTTTGTGTAGAGGTACGAATCGACTTTGAAACTACTCATAATCATGTGGGAAGTTAACCTAAGGTGTTTCCATTAGGTTTCCAGTAAGTGCTTTAGTGTAAAATTGAAATGTATACGATTAGTTTTGTCAAAGCATTGTATGCACTGTGATAACAACTTTTTTGTCTTGATGTGTAAACGCAGGAAACAACTTACAAACCTCACAGAATCATGTGGGAAGTTAACCTAAGGTGTTTCCATTAGGTTTGCAGTGAGTGCTTTGGTGTAAAATTGAAATGTATGCTATTAGTATTGTCAAAGCATTGTATGCACTGTGATAAGAACTTTTTTGTCTTGATGTTTAAAGGCAGGAAACAACTTTCAAGCCACACAGAATCATGTTGGAAGTTAACTTAAAATGTTTCCATCAGGTTTGCACTCTGCACTATACTGGAGTATTGAAATGCATACTACTTTAATGTCAGTACATTGTATGTACTGAGAAATCCACTTTTAGTCTTTATGTGCAGACCCATGAAACAACTTTCAGGCATCAAAGAATCATGTGGGAAGTTAACCTAAGGTGTTTCCATCAGGTTTGCAGTAAGTACTTTGGTGTAAAATTCAAACGTATGCTATCAGTATTGTCAAAGCATTGTATGCACTGTGATAACAACTTTTTTGTCTTGATGTGTAAAGGCAGGAAACAACTTACAAACCACACAGAATCATGTGGGAAGTTATGCAAAGGTGTTTTCATTAGGTTTGCAGTCAGGACTTTGGAGTACATTTGAAATGTATACTACTTTTATGTGAAAGCATTGTAAGCACTGAGATAACAACTTTTTTGTCTTTATGTGTAGAGGTACGAATCAACTTTGAAACTACTCATAATCATCTGGGAAGTTAACCTAAGGTGTTTCCATTACGTTTGCAGTAAGTGCTTTGGTGTAAAATTGAAATGTCTACTATTAGTATTGTCAAAGCATTGTATGCACTGTGATAACAACTTTTTTGTCTTGATGTGTAAAGGCAGGAATCAACTTACAAACCACACAGAATCATGTGGGAAGTTAACCAAAGGTGTTTTCATTAGGTTTGCAGTCAGGACTTTTGAGTACATTTGAAATGTATACTACTTTTATTTGAAATCATTGTCAGCACTGAGAAAACAACTTTTTTGTCTTGATGTGTAAAGGCAGGAAACAACTTACAAAGCACACAGAATCATGTGGGAAGTTAACTTAAAATGTTTCCATCAGGTTTGGACTCTGCGCTTTGGTTGAAAATTGACATGTATAGCACTTTAATGTCAGAACATTGTATGCCCTAAGATAACAACTTTTTTGTCTTGATCTGTAGAGGCATGAGGCAACTTTCAAGCTACTCAGAATCATGTGGGAAGTTAACCTAAGGTGTTTCCATTAGGTTTGCAGTAAGTACTTTGGTGTAAAATTGAAATGTATACTATTAGTATTGTCAAAGCATTGTATGCACTGTGATAACAACTATTTTGTCTTGATGTGTAAAGGCAGGAAACAACTTTCAAACCACAAGGAATCATGTGGGAAGTTAACCAAAGGTGTTTTCATTAGGTTTGCAGTCAGGACTTTTGAGTACAATTCAAATGTATACTACTTTTATGTGAAAGCATTGTAAGCACTGAGATAACAACTTTTTTGTCTTTATGCGTAGAGGCACAAAACAACTTTGAAACTACTCATAATGATGTGGGAAATTAACCTAAGGTGTTTCCATCAGGTTTGCAGTAAGTACTTTGGTGTAAAATTGAAACGTATGCTATCAGTATTATCAAAGCATTGTATGCACTGTGATAACAACTTTTTTGTCTTGATGTGTAAAGGCAGGAAACAACTTACAAACCACACAGAATCATGTGGGAAGTTATGCAAAGGTGTTTTCATTAGGTTTGCAGTCAGGACTTTGGAGTACATTTGAAATGTATACTACTTTTATGTGAAAGCATTGTAAGCACTGAGATAACAACTTTTTTGTCTTTATGTGTAGAGGTACGAATCAACTTTGAAACTACTCATAATCATCTGGGAAGTTAACCTAAGGTGTTTCCATTACGTTTGCAGTAAGTGCTTTGGTGTAAAATTGAAATGTATACTATTAGTATTGTCAAAGCATTGTATGCACTGTGATAACAACTTTTTTGTCTTGATGTGTAAAGGCAGGAATCAACTTACAAACCACACAGAATCATGTGGGAAGTTAACCAAAGGTGTTTTCATTAGGTTTGCAGTCAGGACTTTTGAGTACATTTGAAATGTATACTACTTTTATTTGAAATCATTGTTAGCACTGAGAAAACAACTTTTTTGTCTTGATGTGTAAAGGCAGGAAACAACTTACAAACCACACAGAATCATGTGGGAAGTTAACTTAAAATGTTTCCATCAGGTTTGGACTCTGCGCTTTGGTTGAAAATTGACATGTATAGCACTTTAATGTCAGAACATTGTATGCCCTAAGATAACAACTTTTTTGTCTTGATGTGTAGAGGCATGAGGCAACTTTCAAGCTACTCATAATCATGTGGGAAGTTAACCTAAGGTGTTTCCATTAGGTTTGCAGTAAGTACTTTGGTGTAAAATTGAAATGTATACTATTAGTATTGTCAAAGCATTGTATGCACTGTGATAACAACTATTTTGTCTTGATGTGTAAAGGCAGGAAACAACTTTCAAACCACAAGGAATCATGTGGGAAGTTAACCAAAGGTGTTTTCATTAGGTTTGCAGTCAGGACTTTTGAGTACAATTCAAATGTATACTACTTTTATGTGAAAGCATTGTAAGCACTGAGATAACAACTTTTTTGTCTTTATGCGTAGAGGCACGAAACAACTTTGAAACTACTCATAATGATGTGGGAAGTTAACCTAAGGTGCTTCCATCAGGTTTGCAGTAAGTATTTTGGTGTAAAATTGAAACGTATGCTATCAGTATTGTCAAAGCAATGTATGCACTGTGATAACAAGTTTTTTGTCTTGATGTGTAAAGGCAGGAAACAACTTACAAACCACACAGCATCATGTGGGAAGTTAAGCAAAGGTGTTTTCATTACGTTTGCAGTCAGGACTTTTGAGTACAATTGAAATGTGTACTACTTTTATGTGAAAGCATTGTAAGCACTGAGATAACAACTTTTTTGTCTTGATGTGTAAAGGCAGGAAACAACTTACGAACCACACAGAATCATGTGGGAAGTTAACTTAAAATGTTTCCATCAGGTTTGCACTCTGCACTTTGGTTGAAAATTGACATGTACAGCACTTTAATGTCAGAACATTGTATGCCCTAAGATAACAACTTTTTTGTCTTGATGTGTTGAGGCATGAGGCAACTTTCAAGCTACTCATAATCATGTGGGAAGTTAACCTAAGGTGTTTCCATTAGGTTTTCAGTAAGTACTTTCGTGTAAAATTGAAATGTATAGTATTAGTATTGTCAAAGCATTGTATGCACTGTGATAACAACTATTTTGTCTTGATGTGTAAAGGCAGGAAACAACTTTCAAACCACACAGAATCATGTGGGAAGTTAAGCAAAGGTGTTTTCATTAGGTTTGCAGTCAGGACTTTTGAGTACAATTGAAATGTATACTACTTTTATGTGAAAGCAGTAAGCAGTAAGCACTGAGATAACAACTTTTTTGTCTTTATGCGTAGAGGCACGAAACAACTTTGAAACTACTCATAATGATGTGGGAAGTTAACCTAAGGTGTTTCCATCAGGTTTGCAGTAAGTACTTTGGTGTAAAATTGAAACGTATGCTATCAGTATTGTCAAAGCATTGTATGCACTGTGATAACAACTTTTTTGTCTTGATGTGTAAAGGCAGGAAACAACTTACAAACCACACAGAATCATGTGGGAAGTTAACCAAAGGTGTTTTCATTAGGTTTGCAGTCAGGACTTTTGAGTACAATTGAAATGTATACTACTTTTATGTGAAAGCATTGTAAGCACTGAGATAACAACTTTTTTGTCTTTATGCGTAGAGGCACGAAACAACTTTGAAACTACTCATAATGATGTGGGAAGTTAACCTAAGGTGTTTCCATCAGGTTTGCAGTAAGTACTTTGGTGTAAAATTGAAACGTATGCTATCAGTATTATCAAAGCATCCTATGCACTGTGATAACAACTTTTTTGTCTTGATGTGTAAAGGCAGGAAACAACTTACAAACCACACAGAAACATGTGGGAAGTTAAGCAAAGGTGTTTTCATTAGGTTTGCAGTCAGGACTTTTGAGTACAATTGAAATGTATACTACTTTTATGTGAAAGCATTGTAAGCACTGAGATAACAACTTTTTTGTCTTTTTGTGTAGAGGTACGAATCGACTTTGAAACTACTCATAATCATGTGGGAAGTTAACCTAAGGTGTTTCCATTAGGTTTCCAGTAAGTCCTTTAGTGTAAAATTGAAATGTATACGATTAGTTTTGTCAAAGCATTGTATGCACTGTGATAACAACTTTTTTGTCTTGATGTGTAAACGCAGGAAACAACTTACAAACCTCACAGAATCATGTGGGAAGTTAACCTAAGGTGTTTCCATTAGGTTTGCAGTGAGTGCTTTGGTGTAAAATTGAAATGTATGCTATTAGTATAGTCAAAGCATTGTATGCACTGTGATAAGAACTTTTTTGTCTTGATGTTTAAAGGCAGGAAACAACTTTCAAACCACACAGAATCATGTGGGAAGTTAACTTAAAATGTTTCCATCAGGTTTGCACTCTGCACTATACTGGAATATTGAAATGCATACTACTTTAATGGCAGTATATTGTATGCACTGAGAAATCCACTTTTTTGTCTTTATGTGCAGACCCATGAAACAACTTTCAGGCATCAAAGAATCATGTGGGAAGTTAACCTAAGGTGTTTCCATCAGGTTTGCAGTAAGTACTTTGGTGTAAAATTGAAACGTATGCTATCAGTGTTGTCAAAGAATTGTATGCACTGTGATAACAACTTTTTTGTCTTGATGTGTAAAGGCAGGAAACAACTTACAAACCACACAGAATCATGTGGGAAGTTAAGCAAAGGTGTTTTCATTAGGTTTGGAGTCAGGACTTTTGAGTACAATTGAAATGTATACTACTTTTATGTGAAAGCATTGTAAGCACTGAGATAACAACTTTTTTGTCTTTATGTGTAGAGGTACGAATCAACTTTGAAGCTACTCATAATCATCTGGGAAGTTAACCTAAGGTGTTTCCATTAGGTTTGCAGTAAGTGCTTTGGTGTAAAATTGAAATGTATACTATTAGTATTGCCAAAGCACTGTATGCGCTGTGATAACAACTTTTTTGTCTTGATGTGTAAAGGCAGGAATCAACTTACAAACCACACAGAATCATGTGGGAAGTTAACTTAAAATGTTTCCATCAGGTTTGCACTCTGCACTATACTGGAATATTGAAATGCATACTACTTTAATGTCAGTACATTGTATGCACTGAGAAATCCACTTTTTTGTCTTTATGTGCAGACCCATGAAACAACTTTCAGGCATCAAAGAATCATGTGGGAAGTTAACCTAAGGTGTTTCCATCAGGTTTGCAGTAAGTACTTTGGTGTAAAATTGAAACGTATGCTATCAGTATTGTCAAAGCACTGTGATAACAACTTTTTTGTCTTGATGTGTAAAGGCAGGAAACAACTTACAAACCACATAGAATCATGTGGGAAGTTAAGCAAAGGTGTTTTCATTAGGTTTGCAGTCAGGACTTTTGAGTACAATTGAAATGTATACTACTTTTATTTGAAATCATTGTAAGCACTGAGATAACAACTTTTTTGTCTTGATGTGTAAAGGCAGGAAACAACTTACAAACCACACAGAATCATGTGGGAAGTTAACTTAGAATGTTTCCATCAGGTTTGCACTCTGCACTTTGGTTGAAAATTGACATGTATAGCACTTTAATGTCAGAACTTTGTATGCCCTAAGATAACAACTTTTTTGTCTTGATGTGTAGAGGCATGAGGCAACTTTCAAGCTACTCATAATCATGTGGGAAGTTAACCTAAGGTGTTTCCATTAGGTTTGCAGTAAGTACTTTCGTGTAAAATTGAAATGTATAGTATTAGTATTATCAAAGCATTGTATGCACTGTGATAACAACTATTTTGTCTTGATGTGTAAAGGCAGGAAACAACTTTCAAACCACACAGAATCATGTGGGAATTAACCAAAGGTGTTTTCATTAGGTTTGCAGTCAGGACTTTTGAGTACAATTGAAATGTATACTACTTTTATGTGAAAGCATTGTAAGCACTGTGATAACAACTTTTTTGTCTTGATGTGTAAAGGCAGGAAACAACTTACAAACCACACAGAATCATGTGGGAAGTTAACCTAAGGTGTTTCCATTAGGTTTGCAGTGAGTGCTTTGGTGTAAAATTGAAATGTATACTATTAGTATTGTCAAAGCATTGTATGCACTGTGATAAGAACTTTTTTGTCTTGATGTGAAAAGGCAGGAAACAACTTTCAAACCACACAGAATCATGTGGGAAGTTAACTTAAAATGTTTCCATCAGGTTTGCACTCTGCACTATACTGGAATATTGAAATGCATACTACTTTAATGTCAGTACATTGTATGCACTGAGAAATCCACTTTTTTGTCTTTATGTGCAGACCCATGAAACAACTTTCAGGCATCAAAGAATCATGTGGGAAGTTAACCTTAGGTGTTTCCATCAGGTTTGCAGTAAGTACTTTGGTGTAAAATTGAAACGTATGCTATCAGTATTGTCAAAGCATTGTATGCACTGTGATAACAAGTTTTTTGTCTTGATGTGTAAAGGCAGGAAACAACTTACAAACCACACAGCATCATGTGGGAAGTTAAGCAAAGGTGTTTTCATTACGTTTGCAGTCAGGACTTTTGAGTACAATTGAAATGTGTACTACTTTTATGTGAAAGCATTGTAAGCACTGAGATAACAACTTTTTTGTCTTGATGTGTAAAGGCAGGAAACAACTTACGAACCACACAGAATCATGTGGGAAGTTAACTTAAAATGTTTCCATCAGGTTTGCACTCTGCACTTTGGTTGAAAATTGACATGTATAGCACTTTAATGTCAGAACATTGTATGCCCTAAGATAACAACTTTTTTGTCTTGATGTGTTGAGGCATGAGGCAACTTTCAAGCTACTCATAATCGTGTGGGAAGTTAACCTAAGGTGTTTCCATTAGGTTTTCAGTAAGTACTTTCGTGTAAAATTGAAATGTATAGTATTAGTATTGTCAAAGCATTGTATGCCCTGTGATAACAACTATTTTGTCTTGATGTGTAAAGGCAGGAAACAACTTTCAAACCACACAGAATCATGTGGGAAGTTAAGCAAAGGTGTTTTCATTAGGTTTGCAGTCAGGACTTTTGAGTACAATTGAAATGTATACTACTTTTATGTGAAAGCAGTAAGCAGTAAGCACTGAGATAACAACTTTTTTGTCTTTATGCGTAGAGGCACGAAACAACTTTGAAACTACTCATAATGATGTGGGAAGTTAACCTAAGGTGTTTCCATCAGGTTTGCAGTAAGTACTTTGGTGTAAAATTGAAACGTATGCTATCAGTATTGTCAAAGCATTGTATGCACTGTGATAACAACTTTTTTGTCTTGATGTGTAAAGGCAGGAAACAACTTACAAACCACACAGAATCATGTGGGAAGTTAACCAAAGGTGTTTTCATTAGGTTTGCAGTCAGGACTTTTGAGTTCAATTGAAATGTATACTACTTTTATGTGAAAGCATTGTAAGCACTGAGATAACAACTTTTTTGTCTTTATGCGTAGAGGCACGAAACAACTTTGAAACTACTCATAATGATGTGGGAAGTTAACCTAAGGTGTTTCCATCAGGTTTGCAGTAAGTACTTTGGTGTAAAATTGAAACGTATGCTATCAGTATTATCAAAGCATTCTATGCACTGTGATAACAACTTTTTTGTCTTGATGTGTAAAGGCAGGAAACAACTTACAAACCACACAGAAACATGTGGGAAGTTAAGCAAAGGTGTTTTCATTAGGTTTGCAGTCAGGACTTTTGAGTACAATTGAAATGTATACTACTTTTATGTGAAAGCATTGTAAGCACTGAGATAACAACTTTTTTGTCTTTTTGTGTAGAGGTACGAATCGACTTTGAAACTACTCATAATCATGTGGGAAGTTAACCTAAGGTGTTTCCATTAGGTTTCCAGTAAGTGCTTTAGTGTAAAATTGAAATGTATACGATTAGTTTTGTCAAAGCATTGTATGCACTGTGATAACAACTTTTTTGTCTTGATGTGTAAACGCAGGAAACAACTTACAAACCTCACAGAATCATGTGGGAAGTTAACCTAAGGTGTTTCCATTAGGTTTGCAGTGAGTGCTTTGGTGTAAAATTGAAATGTATGCTATTAGTATTGTCAAAGCATTGTATGCACTGTGATAAGAACTTTTTTGTCTTGATGCTTAAAGGCAGGAAACAACTTTCAAACCACACAGAATCATGTGGGAAGTTAACTTAAAATGTTTCCATCAGGTTTGCACTCTGCACTATACTGGAATATTGAAATGCATACTACTTTAATGTCAGTACATTGTATGTACTGAGAAATCCACTTTTTGTCTTTATGTGCAGACCCATGAAACAACTTTCAGGCATCAAAGAATCATGTGGGAAGTTAACCTAAGGTGTTTCCATCAGGTTTGCAGTAAGTACTTTGGTGTAAAATTCAAACGTATGCTATCAGTATTGTCAAAGCATTGTATGCACTGTGATAACAACTTTTTTGTCTTGATGTGTAAAGGCAGGAAACAACTTACAAACCACACAGAATCATGTGGGAAGTTAAGCAAAGGTGTTTTCATTAGGTTTGCAGTCAGGACTTTTGAGTACAATTGAAATGTATACTACTTTTATGTGAAAGCATTGTAAGCACTGAGATAACAACTTTTTTGTCTTTATGCGTAGAGGCACGAAACAACTTTGAAACTACTCATAATGATGTGGGAAGTTAACCTAAGGTGTTTCCATCAGGTTTGCAGTAAGTACTTTGGTGTAAAATTGAAACGTATGCTATCAGTATTATCAAAGCATTCTATGCACTGTGATAACAACTTTTTTGTCTTGATGTGTAAAGGCAGGAAACAACTTACAAACCACACAGCATCATGTGGGAAGTTAAGCAAAGGTGTTTTCATTACGTTTGCAGTCAGGACTTTTGAGTACAATTGAAATGTGTACTACTTTTATGTGAAAGCATTGTAAGCACTGAGATAACAACTTTTTTGTCTTGATGTGTAAAGGCAGGAAACAACTTACGAACCACACAGAATCATGTGGGAAGTTAACTTAAAATGTTTCCATCAGGTTTGCACTCTGCACTTTGGTTGAAAATTGACATGTATAGCACTTTAATGTCAGAACATTGTATGCCCTAAGATAACAACTTTTTTGTCTTGATGTGTTGAGGCATGAGGCAACTTTCAAGCTACTCATAATCATGTGGGAAGTTAACCTAAGGTGTTTCCATTAGGTTTTCAGTAAGTACTTTCGTGTAAAATTGAAATGTATAGTATTAGTATTGTCAAAGCATTGTATGCACTGTGATAACAACTATTTTGTCTTGATGTGTAAAGGCAGGAAACAACTTTCAAACCACACAGAATCATGTGGGAAGTTAAGCAAAGGTGTTTTCATTAGGTTTGCAGTCAGGACTTTTGAGTACAATTGAAATGTATACTACTTTTATGTGAAAGCAGTAAGCAGTACGCACTGAGATAACAACTTTTTTGTCTTTATGCGTAGAGGCACGAAACAACTTTGAAACTACTCATAATGATGTGGGAAGTTAACCTAAGGTGTTTCCATCAGGTTTGCAGTAAGTACTTTGGTGTAAAATTGAAACGTATGCTATCAGTATTGTCAAAGCATTGTATGCACTGTGATAACAACTTTTTTGTCTTGATGTGTAAAGGCAGGAAACAACTTACAAACCACACAGAATCATGTGGGAAGTTAACCAAAGGTGTTTTCATTAGGTTTGCAGTCAGGACTTTTGAGTACAATTGAAATGTATACTACTTTTATGTGAAAGCATTGTAAGCACTGAGATAACAACTTTTTTGTCTTTATGCGTAGAGGCACGAAACAACTTTGAAACTACTCATAATGATGTGGGAAGTTAACCTAAGGTGTTTCCATCAGGTTTGCAGTAAGTACTTTGGTGTAAAATTGAAACGTATGCTATCAGTATTATCAAAGCATTCTATGCACTGTGATAACAACTTTTTTGTCTTGATGTGTAAAGGCAGGAAACAACTTACAAACCACACAGAAACATGTGGGAGGTTAAGCAAAGGTGTTTTCATTAGGTTTGCAGTCAGGACTTTTGAGTACAATTGAAATGTATACTACTTTTATGTGAAAGCATTGTAAGCACTGAGATAACAACTTTTTTGTCTTTTTGTGTAGAGGTACGAATCGACTTTGAAACTACTCATAATCATGTGGGAAGTTAACCTAAGGTGTTTCCATTAGGTTTCCAGTAAGTGCTTTAGTGTAAAATTGAAATGTATACGATTAGTTTTGTCAAAGCATTGTATGCACTGTGATAACAACTTTTTTGTCTTGATGTGTAATCGCAGGAAACAACTTACAAACCTCACAGAAT
Organism: Mobula birostris; assembly: GCF_030028105.1. Classification (NCBI taxonomy): domain Eukaryota; kingdom Metazoa; phylum Chordata; class Chondrichthyes; order Myliobatiformes; family Myliobatidae; genus Mobula; species Mobula birostris. Next base: position 275,447 of record NW_027278251.1, read on the forward strand.
CATGTGGGAAGTTAACCTAAGGTGTTTCCATTAGGTTTGCAGTGAGTGCTTTGGTGTAAAATTGAAATGTATGCTATTAGTATTGTCAAAGCATTGTATGCACTGTGATAAGAACTTTTTTGTCTTGAAGTTTAAAGGCAGGAAACAACTTTCAAACCACACAGAATCATGTGGGAAGTTAACTTAAAATGTTTCCATCAGGTTTGCACTCTGCACTATACTGGAATATTGAAATGCATACTACTTTAATGTCAGTATATTGTATGCACTGAGAAATCCACTTTTTTGTCTTTATGTGCAGACCCATGAAACAACTTTCAGGCATCAAAGAATCATGTGGGAAGTTAACCTAAGGTGTTTCCATCAGGTTTGCAGTAAGTACTTTGGTGTAAAATTGAAACGTATGCTATCAGTGTTGTCAAAGCATTGTATGCACTGTGATAACAACTTTTTTGTCTTGATGTGTAAAGGCAGGAAACAACTTACAAACCACACAGAATCATGTGGGAAGTTAAGCAAAGGTGTTTTCATTAGGTTTGCAGTCAGGACTTTTGAGTACAATTGAAATGTATACTACTTTTATGTGAAAGCATTGTAAGCACTGAGATAACAACTTTTTTGTCTTTATGTGTAGAGGTACGAATCAACTTTGAAGCTACTCATAATCATCTGGGAAGTTAACCTAAGGTGTTTCCATTAGGTTTGCAGTAAGTGCTTTGGTGTAAAATTGAAATGTATACTATTAGTATTGCCAAAGCATTGTATGCGCTGTGATAACAACTTTTTTGTCTTGATGTGTAAAGGCAGGAATCAACTTACAAACCACACAGAATCATGTGGGAAGTTAACTTAAAATGTTTCCATCAGGTTTGCACTCTGCACTATACTGGAATATTGAAATGCATACTACTTTAATGTCAGTACATTGTATGCACTGAGAAATCCACTTTTTTGTCTTTATGTGCAGACCCATGAAACAACTTTCAGGCATCAAAGAATCATGTGGGAAGTTAACCTAAGGTGTTTCCATCAGGTTTGCAGTAAGTACTTTGGTGTAAAATTGAAACGTATGCTATCAGTATTGTCAAAGCATTGTATGCACTGTGATAACAACTTTTTTTCTTGATGTGTAAAGGCAGGAAACAACTTACAAACCACATAGAATCATGTGGGAAGTTAAGCAAAGGTGTTTTCATTAGGTTTGCAGTCAGGACTTTTGAGTACAATTGAAATGTATACTACTTTTATTTGAAATCATTGTAAGCACTGAGATAACAACTTTTTTGTCTTGATGTGTAAAGGCAGGAAACAACTTACAAACCACACAGAATCATGTGGGAAGTTAACTTAGAATGTTTCCATCAGGTTTGCACTCTGCACTTTGGTTGAAAATTGACATGTATAGCACTTTAATGTCAGAACTTTGTATGCCCTAAGATAACAACTTTTTTGTCTTGATGTGTAGAGGCATGAGGCAACTTTCAAGCTACTCATAATCATGTGGGAAGTTAACCTAAGGTGTTTCCATTAGGTTTGCAGTAAGTACTTTCGTGTAAAATTGAAATGTATAGTATTAGTATTATCAAAGCATTGTATGCACTGTGATAACAACTATTTTGTCTTGATGTGTAAAGGCAGGAAACAACTTTCAAACCACACAGAATCATGTGGGAAGTTAACCAAAGGTGTTTTCATTAGGTTTGCAGTCAGGACTTTTGAGTACAATTGAAATGTATACTACTTTTATGTGAAAGCATTGTAAGCACTGTGATAACAACTTTTTTGTCTTGATGTGTAAAGGCAGGAAACAACTTACAAACCACACAGAATCATGTGGGAAGTTAACCTAATGTGTTTCCATTAGGTTTGCAGTGAGTGCTTTGGTGTAAAATTGAAATGTATACTATTAGTATTGTCAAAGCATTGTATGCACTGTGATAAGAACTTTTTTGTCTTGATGTGAAAAGGCAGGAAACAACTTTCAAACCACACAGAATCATGTGGGAAGTTAACTTAAAATGTTTCCATCAGGTTTGCACTCTGCACTATACTGGAATATTGAAATGCATACTACTTTAATGTCAGTACATTGTATGCACTGAGAAATCCACTTTTTTGTCTTTATGTGCAGACCCATGAAACAACTTTCAGGCATCAAAGAATCATGTGGGAAGTTAACCTAAGGTGTTTCCATCAGGTTTGCAGTAAGTACTTTGGTGTAAAATTGAAACGTATGCTATCAGTATTGTCAAAGCATTGTATGCACTGTGATAACAAGTTTTTTGTCTTGATGTGTAAAGGCAGGAAACAACTTACAAACCACACAGCATCATGTGGGAAGTTAAGCAAAGGTGTTTTCATTACGTTTGCAGTCAGGACTTTTGAGTACAATTGAAATGTGTACTACTTTTATGTGAAAGCATTGTAAGCACTGAGATAACAACTTTTTTGTCTTGATGTGTAAAGGCAGGAAACAACTTACGAACCACACAGAATCATGTGGGAAGTTAACTTAAAATGTTTCCATCAGGTTTGCACTCTGCACTTTGGTTGAAAATTGACATGTATAGCACTTTAATGTCAGAACATTGTATGCCCTAAGATAACAACTTTTTTGTCTTGATGTGTTGAGGCATGAGGCAAATTTCAAGCTACTCATAATCATGTGGGAAGTTAACCTAAGGTGTTTCCATTAGGTTTTCAGTAAGTACTTTCGTGTAAAATTGAAATGTATAGTATTAGTATTGTCAAAGCATTGTATGCACTGTGATAACAACTATTTTGTCTTGATGTGTAAAGGCAGGAAACAACTTTCAAACCACACAGAATCATGTGGGAAGTTAAGCAAAGGTGTTTTCATTAGGTTTGCAGTCAGGACTTTTGAGTACAATTGAAATGTATACTACTTTTATGTGAAAGCAGTAAGCAGTAAGCACTGAGATAACAACTTTTTTGTCTTTATGCGTAGAGGCACGAAACAACTTTGAAACTACTCATAATGATGTGGGAAGTTAACCTAAGGTGTTTCCATCAGGTTTGCAGTAAGTACTTTGGTGTAAAATTGAAACGTATGCTATCAGTATTGTCAAAGCATTGTATGCACTGTGATAACAACTTTTTTGTCTTGATGTGTAAAGGCAGGAAACAACTTACAAACCACACAGAATCATGTGGGAAGTTAACCAAAGGTGTTTTCATTAGGTTTGCAGTCAGGACTTTTGAGTTCAATTGAAATATATACTACTTTTATGTGAAAGCATTGTAAGCACTGAGATAACAACTTTTTTGTCTTTATGCGTAGAGGCACGAAACAACTTTGAAACTACTCATAATGATGTGGGAAGTTAACCTAAGGTGTTTCCATCAGGTTTGCAGTAAGTACTTTGGTGTAAAATTGAAACGTATGCTATCAGTATTATCAAAGCATTCTATGCACTGTGATAACAACTTTTTTGTCTTGATGAGTAAAGGCAGGAAACAACTTACAAACCACACAGAAACATGTGGGAAGTTAAGCAAAGGTGTTTTCATTAGGTTTGCAGTCAGGACTTTTGAGTACAATTGAAATGTATACTACTTTTATGTGAAAGCATTGTAAGCACTGAGATAACAACTTTTTTGTCTTTTTGTGTAGAGGTACGAATCGACTTTGAAACTACTCATAATCATGTGGGAAGTTAACCTAAGGTGTTTCCATTAGGTTTCCAGTAAGTGCTTTAGTGTAAAATTGAAATGTATACGATTAGTTTTGTCAAAGCATTGTATGCACTGTGATAACAACTTTTTTGTCTTGATGTGTAAACGCAGGAAACAACTTACAAACCTCACAGAATCATGTGGGAAGTTAACCTAAGGTGTTTCCATTAGGTTTGCAGTGAGTGCTTTGGTGTAAAATTGAAATGTATGCTATTAGTATTGTCAAAGCATTGTATGCACTGTGATAAGAACTTTTTTGTCTTGATGTTTAAAGGCAGGAAACAACTTTCAAACCACACAGAATCATGTGGCAAGTTAACTTAAAATGTTTCCATCAGGTTTGCACTCTGCACTATACTGGAATATTGAAATGCATACTACTTTAATGTCAGTACATTGTATGTACTGAGAAATCCACTTTTTGTCTTTATGTGCAGACCCATGAAACAACTTTCAGGCATCAAAGAATCATGTGGGAAGTTAACCTAAGGTGTTTCCATCAGGTTTGCAGTAAGTACTTTGGTGTAAAATTGAAACGTATGCTATCAGTATTGTCAAAGCATTGTATGCACTGTGATAACAACTTTTTTGTCTTGATGTGTAAAGGCAGGAAACAACTTACAAACCACACAGAATCATGTGGGAAGTTAACCAAAGGTGTTTTCATTAGGTTTGCAGTCAGGACTTTTGAGGTCAATTGAAATGTATACTACTTTTATGTGAAAGCATTGTAAGCACTGAGATAACAACTTTTTTGTCTTTATGCGTAGAGGCACGAAACAACTTTGAAACTACTCATAATGATGTGGGAAGTTAACCTAAGGTGTTTCCATCAGGTTTGCAGTAAGTACTTTGGTGTAAAATTGAAACGTATGCTATCAGTATTATCAAAGCATTCTATGCACTGTGATAACAACTTTTTTGTCTTGATGTGTAAAGGCAGGAAACAACTTACAAACCACACAGCATCATGTGGGAAGTTAAGCAAAGGTGTTTTCATTACGTTTGCAGTCAGGACTTTTGAGTACAATTGAAATGTGTACTACTTTTATGTGAAAGCATTGTAAGCACTGAGATAACAACTTTTTTGTCTTTTTGTGTAGAGGTACGAATCGACTTTGAAACTACTCATAATCATGTGGGAAGTTAACCTAAGGTGTTTCCATTAGGTTTCCAGTAAGTGCTTTAGTGTAAAATTGAAATGTATACGATTAGTTTTGTCAAAGCATTGTATGCACTGTGATAACAACTTTTTTGTCTTGATGTGTAAACGCAGGAAACAACTTACAAACCTCACAGAATCATGTGGGAAGTTAACCTAAGGTGTTTCCATTAGGTTTGCAGTGAGTGCTTTGGTGTAAAATTGAAATGTATGCTATTAGTATTGTCAAAGCATTGTATGCACTGTGATAAGAACTTTTTTGTCTTGATGTTTAAAGGCAGGAAACAACTTTCAAACCACACAGAATCATGTGGGAAGTTAACTTAAAATGTTTCCATCAGGTTTGCACTCTGCACTATACTGGAATATTGAAATGCATACTACTTTAATGTCAGTACATTGTATGTACTGAGAAATCCACTTTTTGTCTTTATGTGCAGACCCATGAAACAACTTTCAGGCATCAAAGAATCATGTGGGAAGTTAACCTAAGGTGTTTCCATCAGGTTTGCAGTAAGTACTTTGGTGTAAAATTCAAACGTATGCTATCAGTATTGTCAAAGCATTGTATGCACTGTGATAACAACTTTTTTGTCTTGATGTGTAAAGGCAGGAAACAACTTACAAACCACACAGAATCATGTGGGAAGTTAACCAAAGGTGTTTTCATTAGGTTTGCAGTCAGGACTTTTGAGGTCAATTGAAATGTATACTACTTTTATGTGAAAGCATTGTAAGCACTGAGATAACAACTTTTTTGTCTTTATGCGTAGAGGCACGAAACAACTTTGAAACTACTCATAATGATGTGGGAAGTTAACCTAAGGTGTTTCCATCAGGTTTGCAGTAAGTACTTTGGTGTAAAATTGAAACGTATGCTATCAGTATTATCAAAGCATTCTATGCACTGTGATAACAACTTTTTTGTCTTGATGTGTAAAGGCAGGAAACAACTTACAAACCACACAGCATCATGTGGGAAGTTAAGCAAAGGTGTTTTCATTACGTTTGCAGTCAGGACTTTTGAGTACAATTGAAATGTGTACTACTTTTATGTGAAAGCATTGTAAGCACTGAGATAACAACTTTTTTGTCTTGATGTGTAAAGGCAGGAAACAACTTACGAACCAGACAGAATCATGTGGGAAGTTAACTTAAAATGTTTCCATCAGGTTTGCACTCTGCACTTTGGTTGAAAATTGACATGTATAGCACTTTAATGTCAGAACATTGTATGCCCTAAGATAACAACTTTTTTCTCTTGATGTGTTGAGGCATGAGGCAACTTTCAAGCTACTCATAATCATGTGGGAAGTTAACCTAAGGTGTTTCCATTAGGTTTTCAGTAAGTACTTTCGTGTAAAATTGAAATGTATAGTATTAGTATTGTCAAAGCATTGTATGCACTGTGATAACAACTATTTTGTCTTGATGTGTAAAGGCAGGAAACAACTTTCAAACCACACAGAATCATGTGGGAAGTTAAGCAAAGGTGTTTTCATTAGGTTTGCAGTCAGGACTTTTGAGTACAATTGAAATGTATACTACTTTTATGTGAAAGCAGTAAGCAGTAAGCACTGAGATAACAACTTTTTTGTCTTTATGCGTAGAGGCACGAAACAACTTTGAAACTACTCATAATGATGTGGGAAGTTAACCTAAGGTGTTTCCATCAGGTTTGCAGTAAGTACTTTGGTGTAAAATTGAAACGTATGCTATCAGTATTGTCAAAGCATTGTATGCACTGTGATAACAACTTTTTTGTCTTGATGTGTAAAGGCAGGAAACAACTTACAAACCACACAGAATCATGTGGGAAGTTAACCAAAGGTGTTTTCATTAGGTTTGCAGTCAGGACTTTTGAGTACAATTGAAATGTATACTACTTTTATGTGAAAGCATTGTAAGCACTGAGATAACAACTTTTTTGTCTTTATGCGTAGAGGCACGAAACAACTTTGAAACTACTCATAATGATGTGGGAAGTTAACCTAAGGTGTTTCCATCAGGTTTGCAGTAAGTACTTTGGTGTAAAATTGAAACGTATGCTATCAGTATTATCAAAGCATTCTATGCACTGTGATAACAACTTTTTTGTCTTGATGTGTAAAGGCAGGAAACAACTTACAAACCACACAGAAACATGTGGGAAGTTAAGCAAAGGTGTTTTCATTAGGTTTGCAGTCAGGACTTTTGAGTACAATTGAAATGTATACTACTTTTATGTGAAAGCATTGTAAGCACTGAGATAACAACTTTTTTGTCTTTTTGTGTAGAGGTACGAATCGACTTTGAAACTACTCATAATCATGTGGGAAGTTAACCTAAGGTGTTTCCATTAGGTTTCCAGTAAGTGCTTTAGTGTAAAATTGAAATGTATACGATTAGTTTTGTCAAAGCATTGTATGCACTGTGATAACAACTTTTTTGTCTTGATGTGTAAACGCAGGAAACAACTTACAAACCTCACAGAATCATGTGGGAAGTTAACCTAAGGTGTTTCCATTAGGTTTGCAGTGAGTGCTTTGGTGTAAAATTGAAATGTATGCTATTAGTATTGTCAAAGCATTGTATGCACTGTGATAAGAACTTTTTTGTCTTGATGTTTAAAGGCAGGAAACAACTTTCAAACCACACAGAATCATGTGGGAAGTTAACTTAAAATGTTTCCATCAGGTTTGCACTCTGCACTATACTGGAATATTGAAATGCATACTACTTTAATGTCAGTATATTGTATGCACTGAGAAATCCACTTTTTTGTCTTTATGTGCAGACCCATGAAACAACTTTCAGGCATCAAAGAATCATGTGGGAAGTTAACCTAAGGTGTTTCCATCAGGTTTGCAGTAAGTACTTTGGTGTATAATTGAAACGTATGCTATCAGTGTTGTCAAAGCATTGTATGCACTGTGATAACAACTTTTTTGTCTTGATGTGTAAAGGCAGGAAACAACTTACAAACCACACAGAATCATGTGGGAAGTTAAGCAAAGGTGTTTTCATTAGGTTTGCAGTCAGGACTTTTGAGTACAATTGAAATGTATACTACTTTTATGTGAAAGCATTGTAAGCACTGAGATAACAACTTTTTTGTCTTTATGCGTAGAGGTACGAATCAACTTTGAAGCTACTCATAATCATCTGGGAAGTTAACCTAAGGTGTTTCCATTAGGTTTGCAGTAAGTGCTTTGGTGTAAAATTGAAATGTATACTATTAGTATTGCCAAAGCATTGTATGCGCTGTGATAACAACTTTTTTGTCTTGATGTGTAAAGGCAGGAATCAACTTACAAACCACACAGAATCATGTGGGAAGTTAACTTAAAATGTTTCCATCAGGTTTGCACTCTGCACTATACTGGAATATTGAAATGCATACTACTTTAATGTCAGTACATTGTATGCACTGAGAAATCCACTTTCTTGTCTTTATGTGCAGACCCATGAAACAACTTTCAGGCATCAAAGAATCATGTGGGAAGTTAACCTAAGGTGTTTCCATCAGGTTTGCAGTAAGTACTTTGGTGTAAAATTGAAACGTATGCTATCAGTATTGTCAAAGCATTGTATGCACTGTGATAACAACTTTTTTGTCTTGATGTGTAAAGGCAGGAAACAACTTACAAACCACATAGAATCATGTGGGAAGTTAAGCAAAGGTGTTTTCATTAGGTTTGCAGTCAGGACTTTTGAGTACAATTGAAATGTATACTACTTTTATTTGAAATCATTGTAAGCACTGAGATAACAACTTTTTTGTCTTGATGTGTAAAGGCAGGAAACAACTTACAAACCACACAGAATCATGTGGGAAGTTAACTTAGAATGTTTCCATCAGGTTTGCACTCTGCACTTTGGTTGAAAATTGACATGTATAGCACTTTAATGTCAGAACTTTGTATGCCCTAAGATAACAACTTTTTTGTCTTGATGTGTAGAGGCATGAGGCAACTTTCAAGCTACTCATAATCATGTGGGAAGTTAACCTAAGGTGTTTCCATTAGGTTTGCAGTAAGTACTTTCGTGTAAAATTGAAATGTATTGTATTAGTATTATCAAAGCATTGTATGCACTGTGATAACAACTATTTTGTTTTGATGTGTAAAGGCAGGAAACAACTTTCAAACCACACAGAATCATGTGGGAAGTTAACCAAAGGTGTTTTCATTAGGTTTGCAGTCAGGACTTTTGAGTACAATTGAAATGTATAGTACTTTTATGTGAAAGCATTGTAAGCACTGTGATAACAACTATTTTGTCTTGATGTGTAAAGGCAGGAAACAACTTACAAACCACACAGAATCATGTGGGAAGTTAACCTAAGGTGTTTCCATTAGGTTTGCAGTGAGTGCTTTGGTGTAAAATTGAAATGTATACTATTAGTATTGTCAAAGCATTGTATGCACTGTGATAAGAACTTTTTTGTCTTGATGTGAAAAGGCAGGAAACAACTTTCAAACCACACAGAATCATGTGGGAAGTTAACTTAAAATGTTTCCATCAGGTTTGCACTCTGCACTATACTGGAATATTGAAATGCATACTACTTTAATGTCAGTACATTGTATGCACTGAGAAATCCACTTTTTTGTCTTTATGTGCAGACCCATGAAACAACTTTCAGGCATCAAAGAATCATGTGGGAAGTTAACCTAAGGTGTTTCCATCAGGTTTGCAGTAAGTACTTTGGTGTAAAATTGAAACGTATGCTATCAGTATTGTCAAAGCATTGTATGCACTGTGATAACAAGTTTTTTGTCTTGATGTGTAAAGGCAGGAAACAACTTACAAACCACACAGCATCATGTGGGAAGTTAAGCAAAGGTGTTTTCATTACGTTTGCAGTCAGGACTTTTGAGTACAATTGAAATGTGTACTACTTTTATGTGAAAGCATTGTAAGCACTGAGATAACAACTTTTTTGTCTTGATGTGTAAAGGCAGGAAACAACTTACGAACCACACAGAATCATGTGGGAAGTTAACTTAAAATGTTTCCATCAGGTTTGCACTCTGCACTTTGGTTGAAAATTGACATGTATAGCACTTTAATGTCAGAACATTGTATGCCCTAAGATAACAACTTTTTTGTCTTGATGTGTTGAGGCATGAGGCAACTTTCAAGCTACTCATAATCATGTGGGAAGTTAACCTAAGGTGTTTCCATTAGGTTTTCAGTAAGTACTTTCGTGTAAAATTGAAATGTATAGTATTAGTATTGTCAAAGCATTGTATGCACTGTGATAACAACTATTTTGTGTTGATGTGTAAAGGCAGGAAACAACTTTCAAACCACACAGAATCATGTGGGAAGTTAAGCAAAGGTGTTTTCATTAGGTTTGCAGTCAGGACTTTTGAGTACAATTGAAATGTATACTACTTTTATGTGAAAGCAGTAAGCAGTAAGCACTGAGATAACAACTTTTTTGTCTTTATGCGTAGAGGCACGAAACAACTTTGAAACTACTCATAATGATGTGGGAAGTTAACCTAAGGTGTTTCCATCAGGTTTGCAGTAATTACTTTGGTGTAAAATTGAAACGTATGCTATCAGTATTGTCAAAGCATTGTATGCACTGTGATAACAACTTTTTTGTCTTGATGTGTAAAGGCAGGAAACAACTTACAAACCACACAGAATCATGTGGGAAGTTAACCAAAGGTGTTTTCATTAGGTTTGCAGTCAGGACTTTTGAGTTCAATTGAAATGTATACTACTTTTATGTGAAAGCATTGTAAGCACTGAGATAACAACTTTTTTGTCTTTATGCGTAGAGGCACGAAACAACTTTGAAACTACTCATAATGATGTGGGAAGTTAACCTAAGGTGTTTCCATCAGGTTTGCAGTAAGTACTTTGGTGTAAAATTGAAACGTATGCTATCAGTATTATCAAAGCATTCTATGCACTGTGATAACAACTTTTTTGTCTTGATGTGTAAAGGCAGGAAACAACTTACAAACCACACAGAAACATGTGGGAAGTTAAGCAAAGGTGTTTTCATTAGGTTTGCAGTCAGGACTTTTGAGTACAATTGAAATGTATACTACTTTTATGTGAAAGCATTGTAAGCACTGAGATAACAACTTTTTTGTCTTTTTGTGTAGAGGTACGAATCGACTTTGAAACTACTCATAATCATGTGGGAAGTTAACCTAAGGTGTTTCCATTAGGTTTCCAGTAAGTGCTTTAGTGTAAAATTGAAATGTATACGATTAGTTTTGTCAAAGCATTGTATGCACTGTGATAACAACTTTTTTGTCTTGATGTGTAAACGCAGGAAACAACGTACAAACCTCACAGAATCATGTGGGAAGTTAACCTAAGGTGTTTCCATTAGGTTTGCAGTGAGTGCTTTGGTGTAAAATTGAAATGTATGCTATTAGTATTGTCAAAGCATTGTATGCACTGTGATAAGAACTTTTTTGTCTTGATGTTTAAAGGCAGGAAACAACTTTCAAACCACACAGAATCATGTGGGAAGTTAACTTAAAATGTTTCCATCAGGTTTGCACTCTGCACTATACTGGAATATTGAAATGCATACTACTTTAATGTCAGTACATTGTATGTACTGAGAAATCCACTTTTTGTCTTTATGTGCAGACCCATGAAACAACTTTCAGGCATCAAAGAATCATGTGGGAAGTTAAGCAAAGGTGTTTTCATTAGGTTTGCAGACAGGACTTTTGAGTACAATTGAAATGTATACTACTTTTATTTGAAATCATTGTAAGCACTGAGATAACAACTTTTTTGTCTTGATGTGTAAAGGCAGGAAACAACTTACAAACCACACAGAATCATGTGGGAAGTTAACTTAGAATGTTTCCATCAGGTTTGCACTCTGCACTTTGGTTGAAAATTGACATGTATAGTACTTTAATGTCAGAACTTTGTATGCCCTAAGATAACAACTTTTTTGTCTTGATGTGTAGAGGCATGAGGCAACTTTCAAGCTACTCATAATCATGTGGGAAGTTAACCTAAGATGTTTCCATTAGGTTTGCAGTAAGTACTTTCGTGTAAAATTGAAATGTATAGTATTAGTATTATCAAAGCATTGTATGCACTGTGATAACAACTATTTTGTCTTGATGTGTAAAGGCAGGAAACAACTTTCAAACCACACAGAATCATGTGGGAAGTTAACCAAAGGTGTTTTCATTAGGTTTGCAGTCAGGACTTTTGAGTACAATTGAAATGTATTCTACTTTTATGTGAAAGCATTGTAAGCACTGTGATAACAACTTTTTTGTCTTGATGTGTAAAGGCAGGAAACAACTTACAAACCACACAGAATCATGTGGGAAGTTAACCTAAGGTGTTTCCATTAGGTTTGCAGTGAGTGCTTTGGTGTAAAATTGAAATGTATACTATTAGTATTGTCAAAGCATTGTATGCACTGTGATAAGAACTTTTTTGTCTTGATGTGAAAACGCAGGAAACAACTTTCAAACCACACAGAATCATGTGGGAAGTTAACTTAAAATGTTTCCATCAGGTTTGCACTCTGCACTATACTGGAATATTGAAATGCATACTACTTTAATGTCAGTACATTGTATGCACTGAGAAATCCACTTTTTTGTCTTTATGTGCAGACCCATGAAACAACTTTCAGGCATCAAAGAATCATGTGGGAAGTTAACCTAAGGTGTTTCCATCAGGTTTGCAGTAAGTACTTTGGTGTAAAATTGAAACGTATGCTATCAGTATTGTCAAAGCATTGTATGCACTGTGATAACAACTTTTTTGTCTTGATGTGTAAAGGCAGGAAACAACTTACAAACCACACAGAATCATGTGGGAAGTTAACCAAAGGTGTTTTCATTAGGTTTGCAGTCAGGACTTTTGAGTACAATTGAAATGTATACTACTTATATGTGAAAGCATTGTAAGCACTGAGATAACAACTTTTTTGTCTTTATGCGTAGAGGCACGAAACAACTTTGAAACTACTCATAATGATGTGGGAAGTTAACCTAAGGTGTTTCCATCAGGTTTGCAGTAAGTACTTTGGTGTAAAATTGAAACGTATGCTATCAGTATTATCGAAGCATTGTATGCACTGTGATAACAACTTTTTTGTCTTGATGTGTAAAGGCAGGAAACAACTTACAAACCACACAGAAACATGTGGGAAGTTAAGCAAAGGTGTTTTCATTAGGTTTGCAGTCAGGACTTTTGAGTACAATTGAAATGTATACTACTTTTATGTGAAAGCATTGTAAGCACTGAGATAACAGCTTTTTTGTCTTTTTGTGTAGAGGTACGAATCGACTTTGAAACTACTCATAATCATGTGGGAAGTTAACCTAAGGTGTTTCCATTAGGTTTCCAGTAAGTGCTTTAGTGTAAAATTGAAATGTAGACGATTAGTTTTGTCAAAGCATTGTATGCACTGTGATAACAACTTTTTTGTCTTGATGTGTAAACGCAGGAAACAACTTACAAACCTCACAGAATCATGTGGGAAGTTAACCTAAGGTGTTTCCATTAGGTTTGCAGTGAGTGCTTTGGTGCAAAATTGAAATGTATGCTATTAGTATTGTCAAAGCATTGTATGCACTGTGATAAGAACTTTTTTGTCTTGATGTTTAAAGGCAGGAAACAACTTTCAAACCGCACAGAATCATGTTGGAAGTTAACTTAAAATGTTTCCATCAGGTTTGCACTCTGCACTATACTGGAATATTGAAATGCATACTACTTTAATGTCAGTACATTGTATGTACTGAGAAATCCACTTTTTGTCTTTATGTGCAGACCCATGAAACAACTTTCAGGCATCAAAGAATCATGTGGGAAGTTAACCTAAGGCGTTTCCATCAGGTTTGCAGTAAGTACTTTGGTGTAAAATTCAAACGTATGCTATCAGTATTGTCAAAGCATTGTATGCACTGTGATAACAACATTTTTTGTCTTGATGTGTAAAGGCAGGAAACAACTTACAAACCACACAGAATCATGTGGGAAGTTATGCAAAGGTGTTTTCATTAGGTTTGCAGTCAGGACTTTGGAGTACATTTGAAATGTATACTACTTTTATGTGAAAGCATTGTAAGCACTGAGATAACAACTTTTTTGTCTTTATGTGTAGAGGTACGAATCAACTTTGAAACTACTCATAATCATCTGGGAAGTTAACCTAAGGTGTTTCCATTACGTTTGCAGTAAGTGCTTTGGTGTAAAATTGAAATGTATACTATTAGTATTGTCAAAGCATTGTATGCACTGTGATAACAACTTCTTTGTCTTGATGTGTAAAGGCAGGAATCAACTTACAAACCACACAGAATCATGTGGGAAGTTAACCAAAGGTGTTTTCATTAGGTTTGCAGTCAGGACTTTTGAGTACATTTGAAATGTATACTACTTTTATTTGAAATCATTGTTAGCACTGAGAAAACAACTTTTTTGTCTTGATGTGTAAAGGCAGGAAACAACTTACAAAACACACAGAATCATGTGGGAAGTTAACTTAAAATGTTTCCATCAGGTTTGGACTCTGCGCTTTGGTTGAAAATTGACATGTATAGCACTTTAATGTCAGAACATTGTATGCCCTAAGATAACAACTTTTTTGTCTTGATGTGTAGAGGCATGAGGCAACTTTCAAGCTACTCATAATCATGTGGGAAGTTAACCTAAGGTGTTTCCATTAGGTTTGCAGTAAGTACTTGGTGTAAAATTGAAATGTATACTATTAGTATGGTCAAAGCATTGTATGCACTGTGATAACAACTATTTTGTCTTGATGTGTAAAGGCAGGAAACAACTTTCAAACCACAAGGAATCATGTGGGAAGTTAACCAAAGGTGTTTTCATTAGGTTTGCAGTCAGGACATTTGAGTACATTTGAAATGTATACTACTTTTATGTGAAAGCATTGTAAGCACTGAGATAACAACTTTTTTGTCTTTATGCGTAGAGGCACGAAACAACTTTGAAACTACTCATAATGATGTAGGAAGTTAACCTAAGGTGTTTCCATTAGGTTTGCAGTAAGTGCTTTGGTGTAAAATTGAAATGTATACTATTAGTATTGCCAAAGCATTGTATGCACTGTGATAACAACTTTTTTGTCTTGATGTGTAAAGGCAGGAATCAACTTACAAACCACACAGAATCATGTGGGAAGTTAACTTAAAATATTTCCATCAGGTTTGCACTCTGCACTACACTGGAATATTGAAATGCATACTACTTTAATGTCAGTACATTGTATGCACTGAGAAATCCACTTTTTTGTCTTTATGTGCAGACCCATGAAACAACTTTCAGGCATCAAAGAATCATGTGGGAAGTTAACCTAAGGTGTTTCCATCAGGTTTGCAGTAAGTACTTTGGTGTAAAATTGAAACATATGCTATCAGTATTGTCAAAGCATTGTATGCACTGTGATAATAACTTGTTTGTCTTGATGCGTAGAGGCATGAAACAACTTTCAAGCTACTCATAATCATGTGGGAAGTTAACCAAAGGTGTTTTCATTAGGTTTGCAGTCAGGACTTTTGAGTACAATTGAAATGTATACTACTTTTATGTGAAAGCATTGTAAGCACTGAGATAACAACTTTTTTGTCCTGATGTGTAGAGGTACGAATCGACTTTGAAACTACTCATAATCATCTGGGAAGTTAACCTAAGGTGTTTCCATTAGGTTTCCAGTAAGTGCTTTGGTGTAAAATTGAAATGTATACTATTAGTATTGTCAAAGCATTGTATGCACTGTGATAACAAGTTTTTTGTCTTGATGTGTAAAGGCAGGAAACAACTTACAAACCACACAGAATCATGTGGGAAGTTAAGCAAAGGTGTTTTCATTAGGTTTGCAGTCAGGACTTTTGAGTACAATTGAAATGTGTACTACTTTTATGTGAAAGCATTGTAAGCACTGAGATAACAACTTTTTTGTCTTCATGTGTAAAGGCAGGAAACAACTTACAAACCACACAGAATCATGTGGGAAGTTAACTTAAAATGTTTCCATCAGGTTTGCACTCTGCACTTTGGTTGAAAGTTGACATGTATAGAACTTTAATGTCAGAACATTGTATGCCCTAAGATAACAACTTTTTTGTCTTGATGTGTTGAGGCATGAGGCAACTTTCAAGCTACTCATAATCATGTGGGAAGTTAACCTAAGGTGTTTCCATTAGGTTTTCAGTAAGTACTTTCGTGTAAAATTGAAATGTATAGTATTAGTATTGTCAAAGCATTGTATACACTGTGATAACAACTATTTTGTCTTGATGTGTAAAGGCAGGAAACAACTTTCAAACCACACAGAATCATGTGGGAAGTTAACCAAAGGTGTTTTCATTAGGTTTGCAGTCAGGACTTTGGAGTACAATTGAAATGTATACTACTTTTATGTGAAAGCATTGTAAGCACTGAGATAACAACTTTTTTGTCTTTATGCGTAGAGGCACGAAACAACTTTGAAACTACTCATAATGATGTGGGAAGTTAACCTAAGGTGTTTCCATCAGGTTTGCAGTAAGTACTTTGGTGTAAAATTGAAACGTATGCTATCAGTGTAGTCAAAGCATTGTATGCACTGTGATAACAACTTTTTTGTCTTGATGTGTAAAGGCAGGAAACAACTTTCAAACCACACAGAATCATGTGGGAAGTTAACTTAAAATGTTTCCATCAGGTTTGCACTCTGCACTATACTGGAATATTGAAATGCATACTACTTTAATGTCAGTACATTGTATGCACTGAGAAATCCACTTTTTTGTCTTTACGTGCAGACCCATGAAACAACTTTCAGGCATCAAAGAATCATGTGGGAAGTTAACCTAAGGTGTTTCCATCAGGTTTGCAGTAAGTACTTTGGTGTAAAATTGAAACGTATGCTATCAGTATTGTCAAAGCATTGTATGCACTGTGATAACAACTTTTTTGTCTTGATGTGTAAAGGCAGGAAACAACTTACAAACCACATAGAATCATGTGGGAAGTTAAGCAAAGGTGTTTTCATTAGGTTTGCAGTCAGGACTTTGGAGTACAATTGAAATGTATACTACTTTTATTTGAAATCATTGTAAGCACTGAGATAACAACTTTTTTGTCTTGATGTGTAAAGGCAGGAAACAACTTACAAACCACACAGAATCATGTGGGAAGTTAACTTAGAATGTTTCCATCAGGTTTGCACTCTGCACTTTGGTTGAAAATTGACATGTATAGCACTTTAATGTCAGAACTTTGTATGCCCTAAGATAACAACTTTTTTGTCTTGATGTGTAGAGGCATGAGGCAACTTTCAAGCTACTCATAATCATGTGGGAAGTTAACCTAAGGTGTTTCCATTAGGTTTGCAGTAAGTACTTTCGTGTAAAATTGAAATGTATAGTATTAGTATTATCAAAGCATTGTATGCACTGTGATAACAACTATTTTGTCTTGATGTGTAAAGGCAGGAAACAACTTACAAACCACACAGCATCATGTGGGAAGTTAAGCAAAGGTGTTTTCATTACGTTTGCAGTCAGGACTTTTGAGTACAATTGAAATGTGTACTACTTTTATGTGAAAGCATTGTAAGCACTGAGATAACAACTTTTTTGTCTTGATGTGTAAAGGCAGGAAACAACTTACGAACCACACAGAATCATGTGGGAAGTTAACTTAAAATGTTTCCATCAGGTTTGCACTCTGCACTTTGGTTGAAAATTGACATGTATAGCACTTTAATGTCAGAACATTGTATGCCCTAAGATAACAACTTTTTTGTCTTGATGTGTTGAGGCATGAGGCAACTTTCAAGCTACTCATAATCATGTGGGAAGTTAACCTAAGGTGTTTCCATTAGGTTTTCAGTAAGTACTTTCGTGTAAAATTGAAATGTATAGTATTAGTATTGTCAAAGCATTTTATACACTTTGATAACAACTATTTTGTCTTGATGTGTAAAGGCAGGAAACAACTTTCAAACCACACAGAATCATGTGGGAAGTTAAGCAAAGGTGTTTTCATTAGGTTTGCAGTCAGGACTTTTGAGTACAATTGAAATGTATACTACTTTTATGTGAAAGCAGTAAGCAGTAAGCACTGAGATAACAACTTTTTTGTCTTTATGCGTAGAGGCACGAAACAACTTTGAAACTACTCATAATGATGTGGGAAGTTAACCTAAGGTGTTTCCATCAGGTTTGCAGTAAGTACTTTGGTGTAAAATTGAAACGTATGCTATCAGTATTGTCAAAGCATTGTATGCACTGTGATAACAACTTTTTTGTCTTGATGTGTAAAGGCAGGAAACAACTTACAAACCACACAGAATCATGTGGGAAGTTAACCAAAGGTGTTTTCATTAGGTTTGCAGTCAGGACTTTTGAGTACAATTGAAATGTATACTACTTTTATGTGAAAGCATTGTAAGCACTGAGATAACAAATTTTTTGTCTTTATGCGTAGAGGCACGAAACAACTTTGAAACTACTCATAATGATGTTGGAAGTTAACCTAAGGTGTTTCCATCAGGTTTGCAGTAAGTACTTTGGTGTAAAATTGAAACGTATGCTATCAGTATTATCAAAGCATTGTATGCACTGTGATAACAACTTTTTTGTCTTGATGTGTAAAGGCAGGAAACAACTTTCAAACCACACAGAATCATGTGGGAAGTTAAGCAAAGGTGTTTTCATTAGGTTTGCAGTCAGGACTTTTGAGTACAATTGAAATGTATACTACTTTTATGTGAAAGCTTTGTAAGCACTGAGATAACAACTGTTTTGTCTTTTTGTGTAGAGATACGAAACAACTTTGAAACTACTCATAATCATGTGGGAAGTTAACCTAAGGTGTTTCCATTAGGTTTGCAGTAAGTGCTTTGGTGTAAAATTGAAATGTATACGATTAGTATTGTCAAAGCATTGTATGCACTGTGATAACAACTTTTTTTTCTTGATGTGTAAAGGCAGGAAACAACTTACAAACCACACAGAATCATGTGGGAAGTTAACCTAAGGTGTTTCCATTAGGTTTGCAGTAAGTGCTTTGGTGTAAAATTGAAATGTATACTATTAGTATTGTCAAAGCATTGTATGCACTGTGATAAGAACTTTTTTGTCTTGATGTGTAAAGGCAGGAAACAACTTTCAAACCACACAGAATCATGTGGGAAGTTAACTTAAAATGTTTCCATCAGGTTTGCACTCTGCACTATACTGGAATATTGAAATGCATACTACTTTAATGTCAGTATATTGTATGCACAGAGAAATCCACTTTTTTGTCTTTATGTGCAGACCCATGAAACAACTTTCAGGCATCAAAGAATCATGTGGGAAGTAAACCTAAGGTGTTTCCATCAGGTTTGCAGTAAGTACTTTGGTGTAAAATTGAAACGTATGCTATCAGTGTTGTCAAAGCATTGTATGCACTGTGATAACAACTTTTTTGTCTTGATGTGTAAAGGCAGGAAACAACTTACAAACCACACAGAATCATGTGGGAAGTTAAGCAAAGGTGTTTTCATTAGGTTTGCAGTCAGGACTTTTGAGTACAATTGAAATGTATACTACTTTTATGTGAAAGCATTGTAAGCACTGAGATAACAACTTTTTTGTCTTTATGTGTAGAGGTACGAATCAACTTTGAAGCTACTCATAATCATCTGGGAAGTTAACCTAAGGTGTTTCCATTAGGTTTGCAGTAAGTGCTTTGGTGTAAAATTGAAATGTATACTATTAGTATTGCCAAAGCATTGTATGCGCTGTGATAACAACTTTTTTGTCTTGATGTGTAAAGGCAGGAATCAACTTACAAACCACACAGAATCATGTGGGAAGTTAACTTAAAATGTTTCCATCAGGTTTGCACTCTGCACTATACTGGAATATTGAAATGAATACTACTTTAATGTCAGTACATTGTATGCACTGAGAAATCCACTTTTTTGTCTTTATGTGCAGACCCATGAAACAACTTTCAGGCATCAAAGAATCATGTGGGAAGTTAACCTAAGGTGTTTCCATCAGGTTTGCAGTAAGTACTTTGGTGTAAAATTGAAACGTATGCTATCAGTATTGTCAAAGCATTGTATGCACTGTGATAACAACTTTTTTGTCTTGATGTGTAAAGGCAGGAAACAACTTACAAACCACATAGAATCATGTGGGAAGTTAAGCAAAGGTGTTTTCATTAGGTTTGCAGTCAGGACTTTTGAGTACAATTGAAATGTATACTACTCTTATTTGAAATCATTGTAAGCACTGAGATAACAACTTTTTTGTCTTGATGTGTAAAGGCAGGAAACAACTTACAAACCACACTGAATCATGTGGGAAGTTAACTTAGAATGTTTCCATCAGGTTTGCACTCTGCACTTTGGTTGAAAATTGACATGTATAGCACTTTAATGTCAGAACTTTGTATGCCCTAAGATAACAACTTTTTTGTCTTGATGTGTAGAGGCATGAGGCAACTTTCAAGCTACTCATAATCATCTGGGAAGTTAACCTAAGGTGTTTCCATTAGGTTTGCAGTAAGTACTTTCGTGTAAAATTGAAATGTATAGTATTAGTATTATCAAAGCATTGTATGCACTGTGATAACAACTATTTTGTCTTGATGTGTAAAGGCAGGAAACAACTTTCAAACCACACAGAATCATGTGGGAAGTTAACCAAAGGTGTTTTCATTAGGTTTGCAGTCAGGACATTTGAGTACATTTGAAATGTATACTACTTTTATGTGAAAGCATTGTAAGCACTGAGATAACAACTTTTTTGTCTTTATGCGTAGAGGCACGAAACAACTTTGAAACTACTCATAATGATGTAGGAAGTTAACCTAAGGTGTTTCCATTAGGTTTGCAGTAAGTGCTTTGGTGTAAAATTGAAATGTATACTATTAGTATTGCCAAAGCATTGTATGCACTGTGATAACAACTTTTTTGTCTTGATGTGTAAAGGCAGGAATCAACTTACAAACCACACAGAATCATGTGGGAAGTTAACTTAAAATATTTCCATCAGGTTTGCACTCTGCACTACACTGGAATATTGAAATGCATACTACTTTAATGTCAGTACCTTGTATGCACTGAGAAATCCACTTTTTTGTCTTTATGTGCAGACCCATGAAACAACTTTCAGGCATCAAAGAATCATGTGGGAAGTTAACCTAAGGTGTTTCCATCAGGTTTGCAGTAAGTACTTTGGTGTAAAATTGAAACATATGCTATCAGTATTGTCAAAGCATTGTATGCACTGTGATAATAACTTGTTTGTCTTGATGCGTAGAGGCATGAAACAACTTTCAAGCTACTCATAATCATGTGGGAAGTTAACCAAAGGTGTTTTCATTAGGTTTGCAGTCAGGACTTTTGAGTACAATTGAAATGTATACTACTTTTATGTGAAAGCATTGTAAGCACTGAGATAACAACTTTTTTGTCTTTATGCGTAGAGGCACGAAACAACTATGAAGCTACTCATAATCATATGGGAAGTTAACCTAAGGTGTTTCCATTAGGTTTGCAGTAAGTACTTTGGTGTAAAATTGAAACGTATGCTTTCAGTATTGTCAAAGCATTGTATGCACTGTGATAACAAGTTTTTTGTCTTGATGTGTAAAGGCAGGAAACAACTTACAAACCACACAGAATCATGTGGGAAGTTAAGCAAAGGTGTTTTCATTAGGTTTGCAGTCAGGACTTTTGAGTACAATTGAAATGTGTACTACTTTTATGTGAAAGCATTGTAAGCACTGAGATAACAACTTTTTTGTCTTCATGTGTAAAGGCAGGAAACAACTTACAAACCACACAGAATCATGTGGGAAGTTAACTTAAAATGTTTCCATCAGGTTTGCAGTCTGCACTTTGGTTGAAAGTTGACATGTATAGCACTTTAATGTCAGAACATTGTATGCCCTAAGATAACAACTTTTTTGTCTTGATGTGTTGAGGCATGAGGCAACTTTCAAGCTACTCATAATCATGTGGGAAGTTAACCTAAGGTGTTTCCATTAGGTTTTCAGTAAGTACTTTCGTGTAAAATTGAAATGTATAGTATTAGTATTGTCAAAGCATTGTATACACTGTGATAACAACTATTTTGTCTTGATGTGTAAAGGCAGGAAACAACTTTCAAACCACACAGAATCATGTGGGAAGTTAACCAAAGGTGTTTTCATTAGGTTTGCAGTCAGGACTTTGGAGTACAATTGAAATGTATACTACTTTTATGTGAAAGCATTCTAAGCACTGAGATAACAACTTTTTTGTCTTTATGCGTAGAGGCACGAAACAACTTTGAAACTACTCATAATGATGTGGGAAGTTAACCTAAGGTGTTTCCATCAGGTTTGCAGTAAGTACGTTGGTGTAAAATTGAAACGTATGCTATCAGTGTAGTCAAAGCATTGTATGCACTGTGATAACAACTTTTTTGTCTTGATGTGTAAAGGCAGGAAACAACTTTCAAACCACACAGAATCATGTGGGAAGTTAACTTAAAATGTTTCCATCAGGTTTGCACTCTGCACTATACTGGAATATTGAAATGCATACTACTTTAATGTCAGTACATTGTATGCACTGAGAAATCCACTTTTTTGTCTTTACGTGCAGACCCATGAAACAACTTTCAGGCATCAAAGAATCATGTGGGAAGTTAACCTAAGGTGTTTCCATCAGGTTTGCAGTAAGTACTTTGGTGTAAAATTGAAACGTATGCTATCAGTATTGTCAAAGCATTGTATGCACTGTGATAACAACTTTTTTGTCTTGATGTGTAAAGGCAGGAAACAACTTACAAACCACATAGAATCATGTGGGAAGTTAAGCAAAGGTGTTTTCATTAGGTTTGCAGTCAGGACTTTGGAGTACAATTGAAATGTATACTACTTTTATTTGAAATCATTGTAAGCACTGAGATAACAACTTTTTTGTCTTGATGTGTAAAGGCAGGAAACAACTTACAAACCACACAGAATCATGTGGGAAGTTAACTTAGAATGTTTCCATCAGGTTTGCACTCTGCACTTTGGTTGAAAATTGACATGTATAGCACTTTAATGTCAGAACTTTGTATGCCCTAAGATAACAACTTTTTTGTCTTGATGTGTAGAGGCATGAGGCAACTTTCAAGCTACTCATAATCATGTGGGAAGTTAACCTAAGGTGTTTCCATTAGGTTTGCAGTAAGTACTTTCGTGTAAAATTGAAATGTATAGTATTAGTATTATCAAAGCATTGTATGCACTGTGATAACAACTATTTTGTCTTGATGTGTAAAGGCAGGAAACAACTTACAAACCACACAGCATCATGTGGGAAGTTAAGCAAAGGTGTTTTCATTACGTTTGCAGTCAGGACTTTTGAGTACAATTGAAATGTGTACTACTTTTATGTGAAAGCATTGTAAGCACTGAGATAACAACTTTTTTGTCTTGATGTGTAAAGGCAGGAAACAACTTACGAACCACACAGAATCATGTGGGAAGTTTACTTAAAATGTTTCCATCAGGTTTGCACTCTGCACTTTGGTTGAAAATTGACATGTATAGCACTTTAATGTCAGAACATTGTATGCCCTAAGATAACAACTTTTTTGTCTTGATGTGTTGAGGCATGAGGCAACTTTCAAGCTACTCATAATCATGTGGGAAGTTAACCTAAGGTGTTTCCATTAGGTTTTCAGTAAGTACTTTCGTGTAAAATTGAAATGTATAGTATTAGTATTGTCAAAGCATTTTATACACTTTGATAACAACTATTTTGTCTTGATGTGTAAAGGCAGGAAACAACTTTCAAACCACACAGAATCATGTGGGAAGTTAAGCAAAGGTGTTTTCATTAGGTTTGCAGTCAGGACTTTTGAGTACAATTGAAATGTATACTACTTTTATGTGAAAGCAGTAAGCAGTAAGCACTGAGATAACAACTTTTTTGTCTTTATGCGTAGAGGCACGAAACAACTTTGAAACTACTCATAATGATGTGGGAAGTTAACCTAAGGTGTTTCCATCAGGTTTGCAGTAAGTACTTTGGTGTAAAATTGAAACGTATGCTATCAGTATTGTCAAAGCATTGTATGCACTGTGATAACAACTTTTTTGTCTTGATGTGTAAAGGCAGGAAACAACTTACAAACCACACAGAATCATGTGGGAAGTTAACCAAAGGTGTTTTCATTAGGTTTGCAGTCAGGACTTTTGAGTACAATTGAAATGTATACTACTTTTATGTGAAAGCATTGTAAGCACTGAGATAACAAATTTTTTGTCTTTATGCGTAGAGGCACGAAACAACTTTGAAACTACTCATAATGATGTTGGAAGTTAACCTAAGGTGTTTCCATCAGGTTTGCAGTAAGTACTTTGGTGTAAAATTGAAACGTATGCTATCAGTATTATCAAAGCATTGTATGCACTGTGATAACAACTTTTTTGTCTTGATGTGTAAAGGCAGGAAACAACTTTCAAACCACACAGAATCATGTGGGAAGTTAAGCAAAGGTGTTTTCATTAGGTTTGCAGTCAGGACTTTTGAGTACAATTGAAATGTATACTACTTTTATGTGAAAGCTTTGTAAGCACTGAGATAACAACTGTTTTGTCTTTTTGTGTAGAGATACGAAACAACTTTGAAACTACTCATAATCATGTGGGAAGTTAACCTAAGGTGTTTCCATTAGGTTTGCAGTAAGTGCTTTGGTGTAAAATTGAAATGTATACGATTAGTATTGTCAAAGCATTGTATGCACTGTGATAACAACTTTTTTTTCTTGATGTGTAAAGGCAGGAAACAACTTACAAACCACACAGAATCATGTGGGAAGTTAACCTAAGGTGTTTCCATTAGGTTTGCAGTAAGTGCTTTGGTGTAAAATTGAAATGTATACTATTAGTATTGTCAAAGCATTGTATGCACTGTGATAAGAACTTTTTTGTCTTGATGTGTAAAGGCAGGAAACAACTTTCAAACCACACAGAATCATGTGGGAAGTTAACTTAAAATGTTTCCATCAGGTTTGCACTCTGCACTATACTGGAATATTGAAATGCATACTACTTTAATGTCAGTATATTGTATGCACTGAGAAATCCACTTTTTTGTCTTTATGTGCAGACCCATGAAACAACTTTCAGGCATCAAAGAATCATGTGGGAAGTAAACCTAAGGTGTTTCCATCAGGTTTGCAGTAAGTACTTTGGTGTAAAATTGAAACGTATGCTATCAGTGTTGTCAAAGCATTGTATGCACTGTGATAACAACTTTTTTGTCTTGATGTGTAAAGGCAGGAAACAACTTACAAACCACACAGAATCATGTGGGAAGTTAAGCAAAGGTGTTTTCATTAGGTTTGCAGTCAGGACTTTTGAGTACAATTGAAATGTATACTACTTTTATGTGAAAGCATTGTAAGCACTGTGATAACAACTTTTTTGTCTTTATGTGTAGAGGTACGAATCAACTTTGAAGCTACTCATAATCATCTGGGAAGTTAACCTAAGGTGTTTCCATTAGGTTTGCAGTAAGTGCTTTGGTGTAAAATTGAAATGTATACTATTAGTATTGCCAAAGCATTGTATGCGCTGTGATAACAACTTTTTTGTCTTGATGTGTAAAGGCAGGAATCAACTTACAAACCACACAGAATCATGTGGGAAGTTAACTTAAAATGTTTCCATCAGGTTTGCACTCTGCACTATACTGGAATATTGAAATGAATACTACTTTAATGTCAGTACATTGTATGCACTGAGAAATCCACTTTTTTGTCTTTATGTGCAGACCCATGAAACAACTTTCAGGCATCAAAGAATCATGTGGGAAGTTAACCTAAGGTGTTTCCATCAGGTTTGCAGTAAGTACTTTGGTGTAAAATTGAAACGTATGCTATCAGTATTGTCAAAGCATTGTATGCACTGTGATAACAACTTTTTTGTCTTGATGTGTAAAGGCAGGAAACAACTTACAAACCACATAGAATCATGTGGGAAGTTAAGCAAAGGTGTTTTCATTAGGTTTGCAGTCAGGACTTTTGAGTACAATTGAAATGTATACTACTCTTATTTGAAATCATTGTAAGCACTGAGATAACAACTTTTTTGTCTTGATGTGTAAAGGCAGGAAACAACTTACAAACCACACTGAATCATGTGGGAAGTTAACTTAGAATGTTTCCATCAGGTTTGCACTCTGCACTTTGGTTGAAAATTGACATGTATAGCACTTTAATGTCAGAACTTTGTATGCCCTAAGATAACAACTTTTTTGTCTTGATGTGTAGAGGCATGAGGCAACTTTCAAGCTACTCATAATCATCTGGGAAGTTAACCTAAGGTGTTTCCATTAGGTTTGCAGTAAGTACTTTCGTGTAAAATTGAAATGTATAGTATTAGTATTATCAAAGCATTGTATGCACTGTGATAACAACTATTTTGTCTTGATGTGTAAAGGCAGGAAACAACTTTCAAACCACACAGAATCATGTGGGAAGTTAACCAAAGGTGTTTTCATTAGGTTTGCAGTCAGGACATTTGAGTACATTTGAAATGTATACTACTTTTATGTGAAAGCATTGTAAGCACTGAGATAACAACTTTTTTGTCTTTATGCGTAGAGGCACGAAACAACTTTGAAACTACTCATAATGATGTAGGAAGTTAACCTAAGGTGTTTCCATTAGGTTTGCAGTAAGTGCTTTGGTGTAAAATTGAAATGTATACTATTAGTATTGCCAAAGCATTGTATGCACTGTGATAACAACTTTTTTGTCTTGATGTGTAAAGGCAGGAATCAACTTACAAACCACACAGAATCATGTGGGAAGTTAACTTAAAATATTTCCATCAGGTTTGCACTCTGCACTACACTGGAATATTGAAATGCATACTACTTTAATGTCAGTACATTGTATGCACTGAGAAATCCACTTTTTTGTCTTTATGTGCAGACCCATGAAACAACTTTCAGGCATCAAAGAATCATGTGGGAAGTTAACCTAAGGTGTTTCCATCAGGTTTGCAGTAAGTACTTTGGTGTAAAATTGAAACATATGCTATCAGTATTGTCAAAGCATTGTATGCACTGTGATAATAACTTGTTTGTCTTGATGCGTAGAGGCATGAAACAACTTTCAAGCTACTCATAATCATGTGGGAAGTTAACCAAAGGTGTTTTCATTAGGTTTGCAGTCAGGACTTTTGAGTACAATTGAAATGTATACTACTTTTATGTGAAAGCATTGTAAGCACTGAGATAACAACTTTTTTGTCTTTATGCGTAGAGGCACGAAACAACTATGAAGCTACTCATAATCATATGGGAAGTTAACCTAAGGTGTTTCCATTAGGTTTGCAGTAAGTACTTTGGTGTAAAATTGAAACGTATGCTTTCAGTATTGTCAAAGCATTGTATGCACTGTGATAACAAGTTTTTTGTCTTGATGTGTAAAGGCAGGAAACAACTTACAAACCACACAGAATCATGTGGGAAGTTAAGCAAAGGTGTTTTCATTAGGTTTGCAGTCAGGACTTTTGAGTACAATTGAAATGTGTACTACTTTTATGTGAAAGCATTGTAAGCACTGAGATAACAACTTTTTTGTCTTCATGTGTAAAGGCAGGAAACAACATACAAACCACACAGAATCATGTGGGAAGTTAACTTAAAATGTTTCCATCAGGTTTGCACTCTGCACTTTGGTTGAAAGTTGACATGTATAGCACTTTAATGTCAGAACATTGTATGCCCTAAGATAACAACTTTTTTGTCTTGATGTGTTGAGGCATGAGGCAACTTTCAAGCTACTCATAATCATGTGGGAAGTTAACCTAAGGTGTTTCCATTAGGTTTTCAGTAAGTACTTTCGTGTAAAATTGAAATGTATAGTATTAGTATTGTCAAAGCATTGTATACACTGTGATAACAACTATTTTGTCTTGATGTGTAAAGGCAGGAAACAACTTTCAAACCACACAGAATCATGTGGGAAGTTAACCAAAGGTGTTTTCATTAGGTTTGCAGTCAGGACTTTGGAGTACAATTGAAATGTATACTACTTTTATGTGAAAGCATTGTAAGCACTGAGATAACAACTTTTTTGTCTTTATGCGTAGAGGCACGAAACAACTTTGAAACTACTCATAATGATGTGGGAAGTTAACCTAAGGTGTTTCCATCAGGTTTGCAGTAAGTACTTTGGTGTAAAATTGAAACGTATGCTATCAGTGTAGTCAAAGCATTGTATGCACTGTGATAACAACTTTTTTGTCTTGATGTGTAAAGGCAGGAAACAACTTTCAAACCACACAGAATCATGTGGGAAGTTAACTTAAAATGTTTCCATCAGGTTTGCAGTAAGTGCTTTGGTGTAAAATTGAAATGTATACTATTAGTATTGTCAAAGCATTGTATGCACTGTGATAAGAACTTTTTTGTCTTGATGTGTAAAGGCAGGAAACAACTTACAAACCACACAGAATCATGTGGGAAGTTAAGCAAAGGTGTTTTCATTAGGTTTGCAGTCAGGACTTTTGAGTACAATTGAAATGTATACTACTTTTATGTGAAAGTATTGTAAGCACTGAGATAACAACTTTTTTGTCTTTATGTGTAGAGGTACGAATCAACTTTGAAACTACTCATAATCATCTGGGAAGTTAACCTAAGGTGTTTCCATTAGGTTTGCAGTAAGTGCTTTGGTGTAAAATTGAAATGTATACCATTAGTATTGTCAAAGCATTGTATGCACTGTGATAACAACTTTTTTGTCTTGATGTGTAAAGGCAGGAATCAACTTACAAACCACACAGAATCATGTGGGAAGTTAACCAAAGGTGTTTTCATTAGGTTTGCAGTCAGGACTTTTGAGTACAATTGAAATGTATACTAGTTTTATGTGAAATCATTGTAAGCACTGAGATAACAACTTTTTTGTCCTGATGTGTATAGGCAGGAAACAACTTACAAACCACACAGAATCATGTGGGAAGTTAACATAAAATGTTTCCATCAGGTTTGCACTCTGCACTTTGGTTGAAAATTGACATGTATAGCACTTTAATGTCAGAACACTGATTGCCCTAAGATAACAACTTTTTTGTCTTTATGCGTAGAGGCATGAAACAACTATGAAGCTAGTCATAATCATGTGGGAAGTTATCCTAAGGTGTTTCCATTAGGTTTGCAGAAAGTGCTTTGGTGTAAAATTGAAATGTATACTATTAGTATTGTCAAAGCATTGTATGCACTGTGATAACAACTTTTTTGTCTTGATGTGTAAAGGCAGGAAACAACTTTCAAACCACACAGAATCATGTGGGAAGTTAACTTAAAATGTTTCCATCAGGTTTGCAGTCTGCACTTTACTGGAATATTGAAATGTATACTACTTTAATGTCAGTACCTTGTATGCACTGAGAAATGCACTTTTTTGTCTTTATGTGCAGACCCATGAAACAACTTTCAGGCATCTAAGAATCATGTGAGAAGTTAACCTGAGGTGTTTCCATTAGGTTTGCAGTAAGTGCTTTGGTGTAAAATTGAAATGTATGCTATCAGTATTGTCAAAGCATTGTATGCACTGTGATAATAACTTGTTTGTCTTGATGTGTTGAGGCATGAGGCAACTTTCAAGCTACTCATAATCATGTGGGAAGTTAACCTAAGGTGTTTCTATTAGGTTTGCAGTAAGTACTTTCGTGTAAAATTGAAATGTATAGTATTAGTATTGTCAAAGCATTGTATACACTGTGATAACAACTATTTTGTCTTGATGTGTAAAGGCAGGAAACAACTTTCAAACCACACAGAATCATGTGGGAAGTTAACCAAAGGTGTTTTCATTAGGTTTGCAGTCAGGACATTCGAGTACATTTGAAATGTATACTACTTTTATGTGAAAGCATTGTAAGCACTGAGATAACAACTTTTTTGTCTTTATGCGTAGAGGCACGAAACAACTTTGAAACTACTCATAATGATGTAGGAAGTTAACCTAAGGTGTTTCCATTAGGTTTGCAGTAAGTGCTTTGGTGTAAAATTGAAATGTATACTATTAGTATTGCCAAAGCATTGTATGCACTGTGATAACAACTTTTTTGTCTTGATGTGTAAAGGCAGGAATCAACTTACAAACCACACAGAATCATGTGGGAAGTTAACTTAAAATATTTCCATCAGGTTTGCACTCTGCACTACACTGGAATATTGAAATGCATACTACTTTAATGTCAGTACATTGTATGCACTGAGAAATCCACTTTTTTGTCTTTATGTGCAGACCCATGAAACAACTTTCAGGCATCAAAGAATCATGTGGGAAGTTAACCTAAGGTGTTTCCATCAGGTTTGCAGTAAGTACTTTGGTGTAAAATTGAAACATATGCTATCAGTATTGTCAAAGCATTGTATGCACTGTGATAATAACTTGTTTGTCTTGATGCGTAGAGGCATGAAACAACTTTCAAGCTACTCATAATCATGTGGGAAGTTAACCAAAGGTGTTTTCATTAGGTTTGCAGTCAGGACTTTTGAGTACAATTGAAATGTATACTACTTTTATGTGAAAGCATTGTAAGCACTGAGATAACAACTTTTTTGTCCTGATGTGTAGAGGTACGAATCGACTTTGAAACTACTCATAATCATCTGGGAAGTTAACCTAAGGTGTTTCCATTAGGTTTCCAGTAAGTGCTTTGGTGTAAAATTGAAATGTATACTATTAGTATTGTCAAAGCATTGTATGCACTGTGATAACAAGTTTTTTGTCTTGATGTGTAAAGGCAGGAAACAACTTACAAACCACACAGAATCATGTGGGAAGTTAAGCAAAGGTGTTTTCATTAGGTTTGCAGTCAGGACTTTTGAGTCAATTGAAATGTGTACTACTTTTATGTGAAAGCATTGTAAGCACTGAGATAACAACTTTTTTGTCTTCATGTGTAAAGGCAGGAAACAACTTACAAACCACACAGAATCATGTGGGAAGTTAACTTAAAATGTTTCCATCAGGTTTGCACTCTGCACTTTTGTTGAAAGTTGACATGTATAGAACTTTAATGTCAGAACATTGTATGCCCTAAGATAACAACTTTTTTGTCTTGATGTGTTGAGGCATGAGGCAACTTTCAAGCTACTCATAATCATGTGGGAAGTTAACCTAAGGTGTTTCCATTAGGTTTTCAGTAAGTACTTTCGTGTAAAATTGAAATGTATAGTATTAGTATTGTCAAAGCATTGTATACACTGTGATAACAACTATTTTGTCTTGATGTGTAAAGGCAGGAAACAACTTTCAAACCACACAGAATCATGTGGGAAGTTAACCAAAGGTGTTTTCATTAGGTTTGCAGTCAGGACTTTGGAGTACAATTGAAATGTATACTACTTTTATGTGAAAGCATTGTAAGCACTGAGATAACAACTTTTTTGTCTTTATGCGTAGAGGCACGAAACAACTTTGAAACTACTCATAATGATGTGGGAAGTTAACCTAAGGTGTTTCCATCAGGTTTGCAGTAAGTACTTTGGTGTAAAATTGAAACGTATGCTATCAGTGTAGTCAAAGCATTGTATGCACTGTGATAACAACTTTTTTGTCTTGATGTGTAAAGGCAGGAAACAACTTTCAAACCACACAGAATCATGTGGGAAGTTAACTTAAAATGTTTCCATCAGGTTTGCACTCTGCACTATACTGGAATATTGAAATGCATACTACTTTAATGTCAGTACATTGTATGCACTGAGAAATCCACTTTTTTGTCTTTACGTGCAGACCCATGAAACAACTTTCAGGCATCAAAGAATCATGTGGGAAGTTAACCTAAGGTGTTTCCATCAGGTTTGCAGTAAGTACTTTGGTGTAAAATTGAAACGTATGCTATCAGTATTGTCAAAGCATTGTATGCACTGTGATAACAACTTTTTTGTCTTGATGTGTAAAGGCAGGAAACAACTTACAAACCACATAGAATCATGTGGGAAGTTAAGCAAAGGTGTTTTCATTAGGTTTGCAGTCAGGACTTTGGAGTACAATTGAAATGTATACTACTTTTATTTGAAATCATTGTAAGCACTGAGATAACAACTTTTTTGTCTTGATGTGTAAAGGCAGGAAACAACTTACAAACCACACAGAATCATGTGGGAAGTTAACTTAGAATGTTTCCATCAGGTTTGCACTCTGCACTTTGGTTGAAAATTGACATGTATAGCACTTTAATGTCAGAACTTTGTATGCCCTAAGATAACAACTTTTTTGTCTTGATGTGTAGAGGCATGAGGCAACTTTCAAGCTACTCATAATCATGTGGGAAGTTAACCTAAGGTGTTTCCATTAGGTTTGCAGTAAGTACTTTCGTGTAAAATTGAAATGTATAGTATTAGTATTATCAAAGCATTGTATGCACTGTGATAACAACTATTTTGTCTTGATGTGTAAAGGCAGGAAACAACTTACAAACCACACAGCATCATGTGGGAAGTTAAGCAAAGGTGTTTTCATTACGTTTGCAGTCAGGACTTTTGAGTACAATTGAAATGTGTACTACTTTTATGTGAAAGCATTGTAAGCACTGAGATAACAACTTTTTTGTCTTGATGTGTAAAGGCAGGAAACAACTTACGAACCACACAGAATCATGTGGGAAGTTAACTTAAAATGTTTCCATCAGGTTTGCACTCTGCACTTTGGTTGAAAATTGACATGTATAGCACTTTAATGTCAGAACATTGTATGCCCTAAGATAACAACTTTTTTGTCTTGATGTGTTGAGGCATGAGGCAACTTTCAAGCTACTCATAATCATGTGGGAAGTTAACCTAAGGTGTTTCCATTAGGTTTTCAGTAAGTACTTTCGTGTAAAATTGAAATGTATAGTATTAGTATTGTCATCAAAGCATTTTATACACTTTGATAACAACTATTTTGTCTTGATGTGTAAAGGCAGGAAACAACTTTCAAACCACACAGAATCATGTGGGAAGTTAAGCAAAGGTGTTTTCATTAGGTTTGCAGTCAGGACTTTTGAGTACAATTGAAATGTATACTACTTTTATGTGAAAGCAGTAAGCAGTAAGCACTGAGATAACAACTTTTTTGTCTTTATGCGTAGAGGCACGAAACAACTTTGAAACTACTCATAATGATGTGGGAAGTTAACCTAAGGTGTTTCCATCAGGTTTGCAGTAAGTACTTTGGTGTAAAATTGAAACGTATGCTATCAGTATTGTCAAAGCATTGTATGCACTGTGATAACAACTTTTTTGTCTTGATGTGTAAAGGCAGGAAACAACTTACAAACCACACAGAATCATGTGGGAAGTTAACCAAAGGTGTTTTCATTAGGTTTGCAGTCAGGACTTTTGAGTACAATTGAAATGTATACTACTTTTATGTGAAAGCATTGTAAGCACTGAGATAACAAATTTTTTGTCTTTATGCGTAGAGGCACGAAACAACTTTGAAACTACTCATAATGATGTTGGAAGTTAACCTAAGGCGTTTCCATCAGGTTTGCAGTAAGTACTTTGGTGTAAAATTGAAACGTATGCTATCAGTATTATCAAAGCATTGTATGCACTGTGATAACAACTTTTTTGTCTTGATGTGTAAAGGCAGGAAACAACTTTCAAACCACACAGAATCATGTGGAAGTTAAGCAAAGGTGTTTTCATTAGGTTTGCAGTCAGGACTTTTGAGTACAATTGAAATGTATACTACTTTTATGTGAAAGCTTTGTAAGCACTGAGATAACAACTGTTTTGTCTTTTTGTGTAGAGATACGAAACAACTTTGAAACTACTCATAATCATGTGGGAAGTTAACCTAAGGTGTTTCCATTAGGTTTGCAGTAAGTGCTTTGGTGTAAAATTGAAATGTATACGATTAGTATTGTCAAAGCATTGTATGCACTGTGATAACAACTTTTTTTTCTTGATGTGTAAAGGCAGGAAACAACTTACAAACCACACAGAATCATGTGGGAAGTTAACCTAAGGTGTTTCCATTAGGTTTGCAGTAAGTGCTTTGGTGTAAAATTGAAATGTATACTATTAGTATTGTCAAAGCATTGTATGCACTGTGATAAGAACTTTTTTGTCTTGATGTGTAAAGGCAGGAAACAACTTTCAAACCACACAGAATCATGTGGGAAGTTAACTTAAAATGTTTCCATCAGGTTTGCACTCTGCACTATACTGGAATATTGAAATGCATACTACTTTAATGTCAGTATATTGTATGCACTGAGAAATCCACTTTTTTGTCTTTATGTGCAGACCCATGAAACAACTTTCAGGCATCAAAGAATCATGTGGGAAGTAAACCTAAGGTGTTTCCATCAGGTTTGCAGTAAGTACTTTGGTGTAAAATTGAAACGTATGCTATCAGTGTTGTCAAAGCATTGTATGCACTGTGATAACAACTTTTTTGTCTTGATGTGTAAAGGCAGGAAACAACTTTCAAACCACACAGAATCATGTGGGAAGTTAACTTAAAATGTTTACATCAGGTTTGCAGTAAGTGCTTTGGTGTAAAATTGAAATGTATACTATTAGTATTGTCAAAGCATTGTATGCACTGTGATAAGAACTTTTTTGTCTTGATGTGTAAAGGCAGGAAACAACTTACAAACCACACAGAATCATGTGGGAAGTTAACTTAAAATGTTTCCATCAGGTTTGCACTCTGCACTTTTGTTGAAATTTGACATGTATAGAACTTTAATGTCAGAACATTGTATGCCCTAAGATAACAACTTTTTTGTCTTCATGTGTTGAGGCATGAGGCAACTTTCAAGCTACTCATAATCATGTGGGAAGTTAACCTAAGGTGTTTCCATTAGGTTTTCAGTAAGTACTTTCGTGTAAAATTGAAATGTATAGTATTAGTATTGTCAAAGCATTGTATACACTGTGATAACAACTATTTTGTCTTGATGTGTAAAGGCAGGAAACAACTTTCAAACCACACAGAATCATGTGGGAAGTTAACCAAAGGTGTTTTCATTAGGTTTGCAGTCAGGACTTTGGAGTACAATTGAAATGTATACTACTTTTATGTGAAAGCATTGTAAGCACTGAGATAACAACTTTTTTGTCTTTATGCGTAGAGGCACGAAACAACTTTGAAACTACTCATAATGATGTGGGAAGTTAACCTAAGGTGTATCCATCAGGTTTGCAGTAAGTACTTTGGTGTAAAATTGAAACGTAT
The DNA here is from genome assembly GCF_030028105.1 of Mobula birostris. Classification (NCBI taxonomy): domain Eukaryota; kingdom Metazoa; phylum Chordata; class Chondrichthyes; order Myliobatiformes; family Myliobatidae; genus Mobula; species Mobula birostris. The sequence continues at coordinate 310,505 of NW_027278251.1, forward strand.
GCTATCAGTGTAGTCAAAGCATTGTATGCACTGTGATAACAACTTTTTTGTCTTGATGTGTAAAGGCAGGAAACAACTTTCAAACCACACAGAATCATGTGGGAAGTTAACTTAAAATGTTTCCATCAGGTTTGCACTCTGCACTATACTGGAATATTGAAATGCATACTACTTTAATGTCAGTACATTGTATGCACTGAGAAATCCACTTTTTTGTCTTTACGTGCAGACCCATGAAACAACTTTCAGGCATCAAAGAATCATGTGGAAGTTAACCTAAGGTGTTTCCATCAGGTTTGCAGTAAGTACTTTGGTGTAAAATTGAAACGTATGCTATCAGTATTGTCAAAGCATTGTATGCACTGTGATAACAACTTTTTTGTCTTGATGTGTAAAGGCAGGAAACAACTTACAAACCACATAGAATCATGTGGGAAGTTAAGCAAAGGTGTTTTCATTAGGTTTGCAGTCAGGACTTTGGAGTACAATTGAAATGTATACTACTTTTATTTGAAATCATTGTAAGCACTGAGATAACAACTTTTTTGTCTTGATGTGTAAAGGCAGGAAACAACTTACAAACCACACAGAATCATGTGGGAAGTTAACTTAGAATGTTTCCATCAGGTTTGCACTCTGCACTTTGGTTGAAAATTGACATGTATAGCACTTTAATGTCAGAACTTTGTATGCCCTAAGATAACAACTTTTTTGTCTTGATGTGTAGAGGCATGAGGCAACTTTCAAGCTACTCATAATCATGTGGGAAGTTAACCTAAGGTGTTTCCATTAGGTTTGCAGTAAGTACTTTCGTGTAAAATTGAAATGTATAGTATTAGTATTATCAAAGCATTGTATGCACTGTGATAACAACTATTTTGTCTTGATGTGTAAAGGCAGGAAACAACTTACAAACCACACAGCATCATGTGGGAAGTTAAGCAAAGGTGTTTTCATTACGTTTGCAGTCAGGACTTTTGAGTACAATTGAAATGTGTACTACTTTTATGTGAAAGCATTGTAAGCACTGAGATAACAACTTTTTTGTCTTGATGTGTAAAGGCAGGAAACAACTTACGAACCACACAGAATCATGTGGGAAGTTAACTTAAAATGTTTCCATCAGGTTTGCACTCTGCACTTTGGTTGAAAATTGACATGTATAGCACTTTAATGTCAGAACATTGTATGCCCTAAGATAACAACTTTTTTGTCTTGATGTGTTGAGGCATGAGGCAACTTTCAAGCTACTCATAATCATGTGGAAGTTAACCTAAGGTGTTTCCATTAGGTTTTCAGTAAGTACTTTCGTGTAAAATTGAAATGTATAGTATTAGTATTGTCAAAGCATTTTATACACTTTGATAACAACTATTTTGTCTTGATGTGTAAAGGCAGGAAACAACTTTCAAACCACACAGAATCATGTGGGAAGTTAAGCAAAGGTGTTTTCATTAGGTTTGCAGTCAGGACTTTTGAGTACAATTGAAATGTATACTACTTTTATGTGAAAGCAGTAAGCAGTAAGCACTGAGATAACAACTTTTTTGTCTTTATGCGTAGAGGCACGAAACAACTTTGAAACTACTCATAATGATGTGGGAAGTTAACCTAAGGTGTTTCCATCAGGTTTGCAGTAAGTACTTTGGTGTAAAATTGAAACGTATGCTATCAGTATTGTCAAAGCATTGTATGCACTGTGATAACAACTTTTTTGTCTTGATGTGTAAAGGCAGGAAACAACTTACAAACCACACAGAATCATGTGGGAAGTTAACCAAAGGTGTTTTCATTAGGTTTGCAGTCAGGACTTTTGAGTACAATTGAAATGTATACTACTTTTATGTGAAAGCATTGTAAGCACTGAGATAACAAATTTTTTGTCTTTATGCGTAGAGGCACGAAACAACTTTGAAACTACTCATAATGATGTTGGAAGTTAACCTAAGGCGTTTCCATCAGGTTTGCAGTAAGTACTTTGGTGTAAAATTGAAACGTATGCTATCAGTATTATCAAAGCATTGTATGCACTGTGATAACAACTTTTTTGTCTTGATGTGTAAAGGCAGGAAACAACTTTCAAACCACACAGAATCATGTGGGAAGTTAAGCAAAGGTGTTTTCATTAGGTTTGCAGTCAGGACTTTTGAGTACAATTGAAATGTATACTACTTTTATGTGAAAGCTTTGTAAGCACTGAGATAACAACTGTTTTGTCTTTTTGTGTAGAGATACGAAACAACTTTGAAACTACTCATAATCATGTGGGAAGTTAACCTAAGGTGTTTCCATTAGGTTTGCAGTAAGTGCTTTGGTGTAAAATTGAAATGTATACGATTAGTATTGTCAAAGCATTGTATGCACTGTGATAACAACTTTTTTTTCTTGATGTGTAAAGGCAGGAAACAACTTACAAACCACACAGAATCATGTGGGAAGTTAACCTAAGGTGTTTCCATTAGGTTTGCAGTAAGTGCTTTGGTGTAAAATTGAAATGTATACTATTAGTATTGTCAAAGCATTGTATGCACTGTGATAAGAACTTTTTTGTCTTGATGTGTAAAGGCAGGAAACAACTTTCAAACCACACAGAATCATGTGGGAAGTTAACTTAAAATGTTTCCATCAGGTTTGCACTCTGCACTATACTGGAATATTGAAATGCATACTACTTTAATGTCAGTATATTGTATGCACTGAGAAATCCACTTTTTTGTCTTTATGTGCAGACCCATGAAACAACTTTCAGGCATCAAAGAATCATGTGGGAAGTAAACCTAAGGTGTTTCCATCAGGTTTGCAGTAAGTACTTTGGTGTAAAATTGAAACGTATGCTATCAGTGTTGTCAAAGCATTGTATGCACTGTGATAACAACTTTTTTGTCTTGATGTGTAAAGGCAGGAAACAACTTACAAACCACACAGAATCATGTGGGAAGTTAAGCAAAGGTGTTTTCATTAGGTTTGCAGTCAGGACTTTTGAGTACAATTGAAATGTATACTACTTTTATGTGAAAGCATTGTAAGCACTGAGATAACAACTTTTTTGTCTTTATGTGTAGAGGTACGAATCAACTTTGAAGCTACTCATAATCATCTGGGAAGTTAACCTAAGGTGTTTCCATTAGGTTTGCAGTAAGTGCTTTGGTGTAAAATTGAAATGTATACTATTAGTATTGCCAAAGCATTGTATGCGCTGTGATAACAACTTTTTGTCTTGATGTGTAAAGGCAGGAATCAACTTACAAACCACACAGAATCATGTGGAAGTTAACTTAAAATGTTTCCATCAGGTTTGCACTCTGCACTATACTGGAATATTGAAATGAATACTACTTTAATGTCAGTACATTGTATGCACTGAGAAATCCACTTTTTTGTCTTTATGTGCAGACCCATGAAACAACTTTCAGGCATCAAAGAATCATGTGGGAAGTTAACCTAAGGTGTTTCCATCAGGTTTGCAGTAAGTACTTTGGTGTAAAATTGAAACGTATGCTATCAGTATTGTCAAAGCATTGTATGCACTGTGATAACAACTTTTTTGTCTTGATGTGTAAAGGCAGGAAACAACTTACAAACCACATAGAATCATGTGGGAAGTTAAGCAAAGGTGTTTTCATTAGGTTTGCAGTCAGGACTTTTGAGTACAATTGAAATGTATACTACTCTTATTTGAAATCATTGTAAGCACTGAGATAACAACTTTTTTGTCTTGATGTGTAAATGCAGGAAACAACTTACAAACCACACTGAATCATGTGGGAAGTTAACTTAGAATGTTTCCATCAGGTTTGCACTCTGCACTTTGGTTGAAAATTGACATGTATAGCACTTTAATGTCAGAACTTTGTATGCCCTAAGATAACAACTTTTTTGTCTTGATGTGTAGAGGCATGAGGCAACTTTCAAGCTACTCATAATCATCTGGGAAGTTAACCTAAGGTGTTTCCATTAGGTTTGCAGTAAGTACTTTCGTGTAAAATTGAAATGTATAGTATTAGTATTATCAAAGCATTGTATGCACTGTGATAACAACTATTTTGTCTTGATGTGTAAAGGCAGGAAACAACTTTCAAACCACACAGAATCATGTGGGAAGTTAACCAAAGGTGTTTTCATTAGGTTTGCAGTCAGGACATTTGAGTACATTTGAAATGTATACTACTTTTATGTGAAAGCATTGTAAGCACTGAGATAACAACTTTTTTGTCTTTATGCGTAGAGGCACGAAACAACTTTGAAACTACTCATAATGATGTAGGAAGTTAACCTAAGGTGTTTCCATTAGGTTTGCAGTAAGTGCTTTGGTGTAAAATTGAAATGTATACTATTAGTATTGCCAAAGCATTGTATGCACTGTGATAACAACTTTTTTGTCTTGATGTGTAAAGGCAGGAATCAACTTACAAACCACACAGAATCATGTGGGAAGTTAACTTAAAATATTTCCATCAGGTTTGCACTCTGCACTACACTGGAATATTGAAATGCATACTACTTTAATGTCAGTACATTGTATGCACTGAGAAATCCACTTTTTTGTCTTTATGTGCAGACCCATGAAACAACTTTCAGGCATCAAAGAATCATGTGGGAAGTTAACCTAAGGTGTTTCCATCAGGTTTGCAGTAAGTACTTTGGTGTAAAATTGAAACATATGCTATCAGTACTGTCAAAGCATTGTATGCACTGTGATAATAACTTGTTTGTCTTGATGCGTAGAGGCATGAAACAACTTTCAAGCTACTCATAATCATGTGGGAAGTTAACCAAAGGTGTTTTCATTAGGTTTGCAGTCAGGACTTTTGAGTACAATTGAAATGTATACTACTTTTATGTGAAAGCATTGTAAGCACTGAGATAACAACTTTTTTGTCTTTATGCGTAGAGGCACGAAACAACTATGAAGCTACTCATAATCATATGGGAAGTTAACCTAAGGTGTTTCCATTAGGTTTGCAGTAAGTACTTTGGTGTAAAATTGAAACGTATGCTTTCAGTATTGTCAAAGCATTGTATGCACTGTGATAACAAGTTTTTTGTCTTGATGTGTAAAGGCAGGAAACAACTTACAAACCACACAGAATCATGTGGGAAGTTAAGCAAAGGTGTTTTCATTAGGTTTGCAGTCAGGACTTTTGAGTACAATTGAAATGTGTACTACTTTTATGTGAAAGCATTGTAAGCACTGAGATAACAACTTTTTTGTCTTCATGTGTAAAGGCAGGAAACAACTTACAAACCACACAGAATCATGTGGGAAGTTAACTTAAAATGTTTCCATCAGGTTTGCACTCTGCACTTTGGTTGAAAGTTGACATGTATAGCACTTTAATGTCAGAACATTGTATGCCCTAAGATAACAACTTTTTTGTCTTGATGTGTTGAGGCATGAGGCAACTTTCAAGCTACTCATAATCATGTGGGAAGTTAACCTAAGGTGTTTCCATTAGGTTTTCAGTAAGTACTTTCGTGTAAAATTGAAATGTATAGTATTAGTATTGTCAAAGCATTGTATACACTGTGATAACAACTATTTTGTCTTGATGTGTAAAGGCAGGAAACAACTTTCAAACCACACAGAATCATGTGGGAAGTTAACCAAAGGTGTTTTCATTAGGTTTGCAGTCAGGACTTTGGAGTACAATTGAAATGTATACTACTTTTATGTGAAAGCATTGTAAGCACTGAGATAACAACTTTTTTGTCTTTATGCGTAGAGGCACGAAACAACTTTGAAACTACTCATAATGATGTGGGAAGTTAACCTAAGGTGTTTCCATCAGGTTTGCAGTAAGTACTTTGGTGTAAAATTGAAACGTATGCTATCAGTGTAGTCAAAGCATTGTATGCACTGTGATAAGAACTTTTTTGTCTTGATGTGTAAAGGCAGGAAACAACTTTCAAACCACACAGAATCATGTGGGAAGTTAACTTAAAATGTTTCCATCAGGTTTGCAGTAAGTGCTTAGGTGTAAAATTGAAATGTATACTATTAGTATTGTCAAAGAATTGTATGCACTGTGATAAGAACTTTTTTGTCTTGATGTGTAAAGGCAGGAAACAACTTACAAACCACACAGAATCATGTGGGAAGTTAAGCAAAGGTGTTTTCATTAGGTTTGCAGTCAGGACTTTTGAGTACAATTGAAATGTATACTACTTTTATGTGAAAGTATTGTAAGCACTGAGATAACAACTTTTTTGTCTTTATGTGTAGAGGTACGAATCAACTTTGAAACTACTCATAATCATCTGGGAAGTTAACCTAAGGTGTTTCCATTAGGTTTGCAGTAAGTGCTTTGGTGTAAAATTGAAATGTATACCATTAGTATTGTCAAAGCATTGTATGCACTGTGATAACAACTTTTTTGTCTTGATGTGTAAAGGCAGGAATCAACTTACAAACCACACAGAATCATGTGGGAAGTTAACCAAAGGTGTTTTCATTAGGTTTGCAGTCAGTACTTTTGAGTACAATTGAAATGTATACTAGTTTTATGTGAAATCATTGTAAGCACTGAGATAACAACTTTTTTGTCCTGATGTGTATAGGCAGGAAACAACTTACAAACCACACAGAATCATGTGGGAAGTTAACATAAAATGTTTCCATCAGGTTTGCACTCTGCACTTTGGTTGAAAATTGACATGTATAGCACTTTAATGTCAGAACACTGATTGCCCTAAGATAACAACTTTTTTGTCTTTATGCGTAGAGGCACGAAACAACTATGAAGCTAGTCATAATCATGTGGGAAGTTATCCTAAGGTGTTTCCATTAGGTTTGCAGAAAGTGCTTTGGTGTAAAATTGAAATGTATACTATTAGTATTGTCAAAGCATTGTATGCACTGTGATAACAACTTTTTGTCTTGATGTGTAAAGGCAGGAAACAACTTACAAACCACACAGAATCATGTGGGAAGTTAACTTAAAATGTTTCCATCAGGTTTGCACTCTGCACTATACTGGAATATTGAAATGCATACTACTTTAATGTCAGTATATTGTATGCACTGAGAAATCCACTTTTTTGTCTTTATGTGCAGACCCATGAAACAACTTTCAGGCATCAAAGAATCATGTGGGAAGTTAACCTAAGGTGTTTCCATCAGGTTTGCAGTAAGTACTTTGGTGTAAAATTGAAACGTATGCTATCAGTGTTGTCAAAGCATTGTATGCACTGTGATAACAACTTTTTTGTCTTGATGTGTAAAGGCAGGAAACAACTTACAAACCACACAGAATCATGTGGGAAGTTAAGCAAAGGTGTTTTCATTAGGTTTGCAGTCAGGACTTTTGAGTACAATTGAAATGTATACTACTTTTATGTGAAAGCATTGTAAGCACTGAGATAACAACTTTTTTGTCTTTATGTGTAGAGGTACGAATCAACTTTGAAGCTACTCATAATCATCTGGAAGTTAACCTAAGGTGTTTCCATTAGGTTTGCAGTAAGTGCTTTGGTGTAAAATTGAAATGTATACTATTAGTATTGCCAAAGCATTGTATGCGCTGTGATAACAACTTTTTTGTCTTGATGTGTAAAGGCAGGAATCAACTTACAAACCACACAGAATCATGTGGGAAGTTAACTTAAAATGTTTCCATCAGGTTTGCACTCTGCACTATACTGGAATATTGAAATGCATACTACTTTAATGTCAGTACATTGTATGCACTGAGAAATCCACTTTTTTGTCTTTATGTGCAGACCCATGAAACAACTTTCAGGCATCAAAGAATCATGTGGGAAGTTAACCTAAGGTGTTTCCATCAGGTTTGCAGTAAGTACTTTGGTGTAAAATTGAAACGTATGCTATCAGTATTGTCAAAGCATTGTATGCACTGTGATAACAACTTTTTTGTCTTGATGTGTAAAGGCAGGAATCAACTTACAAACCACACAGAATCATGTGGGAAGTTAACTTAAAATGTTTCCATCAGGTTTGCACTCTGCACTATACTGGAATATTGAAATGCATACTACTTTAATGTCAGTACATTGTATGCACTGAGAAATCCACTTTTTTGTCTTTATGTGCAGACCCATGAAACAACTTTCAGGCATCAAAGAATCATGTGGGAAGTTAACCTAAGGTGTTTCCATCAGGTTTGCAGTAAGTACTTTGGTGTAAAATTGAAACGTATGCTATCAGTATTGTCAAAGCATTGTATGCACTGTGATAACAACTTTTTTGTCTTGATGTGTAAAGGCAGGAAACAACTTTCAAACCACACAGAATCATGTGGAAAGTTAAGCAAAGGTGTTTTCATTAGGTTTGCAGTCAGGACTTTTGAGTACAATTGAAATGTATACTACTTTTATGTGAAAGCTTTGTAAGCACTGAGATAACAACTGTTTTGTCTTTTTGTGTAGAGATACGAAACAACTTTGAAACTACTCATAATCATGTGGGAAGTTAACCTAAGGTGTTTCCATTAGGTTTGCAGTAAGTGCTTTGGTGTAAAATTGAAATGTATACGATTAGTATTGTCAAAGCATTGTATGCACTGTGATAACAACTTTTTTTTCTTGATGTGTAAAAGCAGGAAACAACTTACAAACCACACAGAATCATGTGGGAAGTTAACCTAAGGTGTTTCCATTAGGTTTGCAGTAAGTGCTTTGGTGTAAAATTGAAATGTATACTATTAGTATTGTCAAAGCATTGTATGCACTGTGATAAGAACTTTTTTGTCTTGATGTGTAAAGGCAGGAAACAACTTTCAAACCACACAGAATCATGTGGGAAGTTAACTTAAAATGTTTCCATCAGGTTTGCACTCTGCACTATACTGGAATATTGAAATGCATACTACTTTAATGTCAGTATATTGTATGCACTGAGAAATCCACTTTTTTGTCTTTATGTGCAGACCCATGAAACAACTTTCAGGCATCAAAGAATCATGTGGGAAGTTAACCTAAGGTGTTTCCATCAGGTTTGCAGTAAGTACTTTGGTGTAAAATTGAAACGTATGCTATCAGTGTTGTCAAAGCATTGTATGCACTGTGATAACAACTTTTTTGTCTTGATGTGTAAAGGCAGGAAACAACTTACAAACCACACAGAATCATGTGGGAAGTTAAGCAAAGGTGTTTTCATTAGGTTTGCAGTCAGGACTTTTGAGTACAATTGAAATGTATACTACTTTTATGTGAAAGCATTGTAAGCACTGAGATAACAACTTTTTTGTCTTTATGTGTAGAGGTACGAATCAACTTTGAAGCTACTCATAATCATCTGGGAAGTTAACCTAAGGTGTTTCCATTAGGTTTGCAGTAAGTGCTTTGGTGTAAAATTGAAATGTATACTATTAGTATTGCCAAAGCATTGTATGCGCTGTGATAACAACTTTTTTGTCTTGATGTGTAAAGGCAGGAATCAACTTACAAACCACACAGAATCATGTGGGAAGTTAACTTAAAATGTTTCCATTAGGTTTGCACTCTGCACTATACTGGAATATTGAAATGCATACTACTTTAATGTCAGTACATTGTATGCACTGAGAAATCCACTTTTTTGTCTTTATGTGCAGACCCATGAAACAACTTTCAGGCATCAAAGAATCATGTGGGAAGTTAACCTAAGGTGTTTCCATCAGGTTTGCAGTAAGTACTTTGGTGTAAAATTGAAACGTATGCTATCAGTATTGTCAAAGCATTGTATGCACTGTGATAACAACTTTTTTGTCTTGATGTGTAAAGGCAGGAAACAACTTACAAACCACATAGAATCATGTGGGAAGTTAAGCAAAGGTGTTTTCATTAGGTTTGCAGTCAGGACTTTTGAGTACAATTGAAATGTATACTACTTTTATGTGAAAGCATTGTAAGCACTGAGATAACAACTTTTTTGTCTTTATGCGTAGAGGCACGAAACAACTATGAAGCTACTCATAATCATATGGGAAGTTAACCTAAGGTGTTTCCATTACGTTTGCAGTAAGTACTTTGGTGTAAAATTGAAACGTATGCTTTCAGTTTTGTCAAAGCATTGTATGCACTGTGATAACAAGTTTTTTGTCTTGATGTGTAAAGGCAGGAAACAAATTACAAACCACACAGAATCATGTGGGAAGTTAAGCAAAGGTGTTTTCATTAGGTTTGCAGTCAGGACTTTTGAGTACAATTGAAATGTGTACTACTTTTATGTGAAAGCATTGTAAGCACTGAGATAACAACTTTTTTGTCTTCATGTGTAAAGGCAGGAAACAACTTACAAACCACACAGAATCATGTGGGAAGTTAACTTAAAATGTTTCCATCAGGTTTGCACTCTGCACTTTGGTTGAAAGTTGACATGTATAGCACTTTAATGTCAGAACATTGTATGCCCTAAGATAACAACTTTTTTGTCTTGATGTGTTGAGGCATGAGGCAACTTTCAAGCTACTCATAATCATGTGGGAAGTTAACCTAAGGTGTTTCCATTAGGTTTTCAGTAAGTACTTTCGTGTAAAATTGAAATGTATAGTATTAGTATTGTCAAAGCATTGTATACACTGTGATAACAACTATTTTGTCTTGATGTGTAAAGGCAGGAAACAACTTTCAAACCACACAGAATCATGTGGGAAGTTAACCAAAGGTGTTTTCATTAGGTTTGCAGTCAGGACTTTGGAGTACAATTGAAATGTATACTACTTTTATGTGAAAGCATTGTAAGCACTGAGATAACAACTTTTTTGTCTTTATGCGTAGAGGCACGAAACAACTTTGAAACTACTCATAATGATGTGGGAAGTTAACCTAAGGTGTTTCCATCAGGTTTGCAGTAAGTACTTTGGTGTAAAATTGAAATGTATACTATTAGTATTGTCAAAGCATTGTATGCACTGTGATAACAACTTTTTTGTCTTGATGTGCAAAGGCAGGAAACAACTTACAAACCACACAGAATCATGTGGGAAGTTATCCAAAGGTGTTTCCATCAGGTTTGCAGTAAGTGCTTTGGTGTAAAATTGAAATGTATACTATTAGTATTGTCAAAGCATTATATGCACTGTGATAACAACTTTTTTGTCTTGATGTGTAAAGGCAGGAAACAACTTACAAACCACTCAGAATCATGTGGGAAGTTAACCTAAGGTGTTTCCATTAGGTTTGCAGTGAGTGCTTTGGTGTAAAATTGAAATGTATACTATTAGTATTGTCAAAGCATTGTATACACTGTGATAAGAACTTTTTTGTCTTGATGTGTAAAGGCAGGAAAGAACTTTCAAACCACACAGAATCATGTGGGAAGTTAACTTAAAATGTTTCCATCAGGTTTGCACTCTGCACTATATTGGAATATTGAAATGCATACTACTTTAATGTCAGTACATTGTATGTACTGAGAAATCCACTTTTTGTCTTTATGTGCAGACCCATGAAACAACTTTCAGGCATCAAAGAATCATGTGGGAAGTTAACCTAAGGTGTTTCCATCAGGTTTGCAGTAAGTACTTTGGTGTAAAATTGAAACGTATGCTATCAGTGTTGTCAAAGCATTGTATGCACTGTGATAACAACTTTTTTGTCTTGATGTGTAAAGGCAGGAAACAACTTACAAACCACACAGAATCATGTGGGAAGTTAAGCAAAGGTGTTTTCATTAGGTTTGCAGTCAGGACTTTTGAGTACAATTGAAATGTATACTACTTTTATGTGAAAGCATTGGAAGCACTGAGATAACAACTTTTTTGTCTTTATGTGTAGAGGTACGAATCAACTTTGAAGCTACTCATAATCATCTGGGAAGTTAACCTAAGGTGTTTCCATTAGGTTTGCAGTAAGTGCTTTGGTGTAAAATTGAAATGTATACTATTAGTATTACCAAAGCATTGTATGCACTGTGATAACAACTTTTTTGTCGATGTGTAAAGGCAGGAATCAACTTACAAACCACACAGAATCATGAGGGAAGTTAACCAAAGGTGTTTTCATTAGGTTTGCAGTCAGGACTTTTGAGTACAATTGAAATGTATACTACTTTTATTTGGAATCATTGTAAGCACTGATATAACAACTTTTTTGTCTTGATGTGTAAAGGCAGGAAACAACTTACAAACCACACAGAATCATGTGGGAAGTTAACTTAAAATGTTTCCATCAGGTTTGCAATCTGCACTTTGGTTGAAAATTGACATGTATAGCACTTTAATGTCAGAACACTGATTGCCCTAAGATAACAACTTTTTTGTCTTGATGTGTAGAGGCATGAGGCAACTTTCAAGCTACTCATAATCATGTGGGAAATTAACCTAAGGTGTTTCCATTAGGTTTGCAGTAAGTACTTTCGTGTAAAATTGAAATGTATACTATTAGTATTGTCAAAGCATTATATGCACTGTGATAACAACTTTTTTGTGTTGATGTGTAAAGGCAGGAAATCACTTTCAAACCACACAGAATCATGTGGGAAGTTAACCAAAGGTGTTTTCATTAGGTTTGCAGTCAGGACTTTTGAGTACAATTGAAATGTATACTACTTTTATGTGAAAGCATTGTAAGCACTGAGATAACAACTTTTTTGTCCTTATGCGTAGAGGCACGAAACAAATTTGAAACTACTCATAATGATGTGGGAAGTTAACCTAAGGTGTTTCCATCAGGTTTGCAGTAAGTACTTTGGTGTGAAATTGAAACGTATGCTATCAGTATTGTCAAAGCATTGTATGCACTGTGATAACAACTTTTTTGTCTTGATGTGTAAAGGCAGGAAACAACTTACAAACCACACAGAATCATGTGGGAAGTTTAGCAAAGGTGTTTTCATTAGGTTTGCAGTCAGGACTTTTGAGTACAATTGAAATATATACTACTTTTATGTGAAAGCATTGTAAGCACTGTGATAACAACTTTTTTGTCTTGATATGTAAAGGCAGGAAACAACTTACAAACCACACAAAATCATGTGGGAAGTTAACCTAAGGTGTTTCCATTAGGTTTGCAGTAAGTGCTTTGGTGTAAAATTGAAATGTATACTATTAGTATTGCCAAAGCATTGTATGCGCTGTGATAACAACTTTTTTGTCTTGATGTGTAAAGGCAGGAATCAACTTACAAACCACACAGAATCATGTGGGAAGTTAACTTAAAATGTTTCCATTAGGTTTGCACTCTGCACTATACTGGAATATTGAAATGCATACTACTTTAATGTCAGTACATTGTATGCACTGAGAAATCCACTTTTTTGTCTTTATGTGCAGACCCATGAAACAACTTTCAGGCATCAAAGAATCATGTGGGAAGTTAACCTAAGGTGTTTCCATCAGGTTTGCAGTAAGTACTTTGGTGTAAAATTGAAACGTATGCTATCAGTATTGTCAAAGCATTGTATGCACTGTGATAACAACTTTTTTGTCTTGATGTGTAAAGGCAGGAAACAACTTACAAACCACATAGAATCATGTGGGAAGTTAAGCAAAGGTGTTTTCATTAGGTTTGCAGTCAGGACTTTTGAGTACAATTGAAATGTATACTACTTTTATGTGAAAGCATTGTAAGCACTGAGATAACAACTTTTTTGTCTTTATGCGTAGAGGCACGAAACAACTATGAAGCTACTCATAATCATATGGGAAGTTAACCTAAGGTGTTTCCATTACGTTTGCAGTAAGTACTTTGGTGTAAAATTGAAACGTATGCTTTCAGTATTGTCAAAGCATTGTATGCACTGTGATAACAAGTTTTTTGTCTTGATGTGTAAAGGCAGGAAACAAATTACAAACCACACAGAATCATGTGGGAAGTTAAGCAAAGGTGTTTTCATTAGGTTTGCAGTCAGGACTTTTGAGTACAATTGAAATGTGTACTACTTTTATGTGAAAGCATTGTAAGCACTGAGATAACAACTTTTTTGTCTTCATGTGTAAAGGCAGGAAACAACTTACAAACCACACAGAATCATGTGGGAAGTTAACTTAAAATGTTTCCATCAGGTTTGCACTCTGCACTTTGGTTGAAAGTTGACATGTATAGCACTTTAATGTCAGAACATTGTATGCCCTAAGATAACAACTTTTTTGTCTTGATGTGTTGAGGCATGAGGCAACTTTCAAGCTACTCATAATCATGTGGGAAGTTAACCTAAGGTGTTTCCATTAGGTTTTCAGTAAGTACTTTCGTGTAAAATTGAAATGTATAGTATTAGTATTGTCAAAGCATTGTATACACTGTGATAACAACTATTTTGTCTTGATGTGTAAAGGCAGGAAACAACTTTCAAACCACACAGAATCATGTGGGAAGTTAACCAAAGGTGTTTTCATTAGGTTTGCAGTCAGGACTTTGGAGTACAATTGAAATGTATACTACTTTTATGTGAAAGCATTGTAAGCACTGAGATAACAACTTTTTTGTCTTTATGCGTAGAGGCACGAAACAACTTTGAAACTACTCATAATGATGTGGGAAGTTAACCTAAGGTGTTTCCATCAGGTTTGCAGTAAGTACTTTGGTGTAAAATTGAAATGTATACTATTAGTATTGTCAAAGCATTGTATGCACTGTGATAACAACTTTTTTGTCTTGATGTGCAAAGGCAGGAAACAACTTACAAACCACACAGAATCATGTGGGAAGTTATCCAAAGGTGTTTCCATCAGGTTTGCAGTAAGTGCTTTGGTGTAAAATTGAAATGTATACTATTAGTATTGTCAAAGCATTATATGCACTGTGATAACAACTTTTTTGTCTTGATGTGTAAAGGCAGGAAACAACTTACAAACCACTCAGAATCATGTGGGAAGTTAACCTAAGGTGTTTCCATTAGGTTTGCAGTGAGTGCTTTGGTGTAAAATTGAAATGTATACTATTAGTATTGTCAAAGCATTGTATACACTGTGATAAGAACTTTTTTGTCTTGATGTGTATAGGCAGGAAAGAACTTTCAAACCACACAGAATCATGTGGGAAGTTAACTTAAAATGTTTCCATCAGGTTTGCACTCTGCACTATATTGGAATATTGAAATGCATACTACTTTAATGTCAGTACATTGTATGTACTGAGAAATCCACTTTTTGTCTTTATGTGCAGACCCATGAAACAACTTTCAGGCATCAAAGAATCATGTGGGAAGTTAACCTAAGGTGTTTCCATCAGGTTTGCAGTAAGTACTTTGGTGTAAAATTGAAACGTATGCTATCAGTGTTGTCAAAGCATTGTATGCACTGTGATAACAACTTTTTTGTCTTGATGTGTAAAGGCAGGAAACAACTTACAAACCACACAGAATCATGTGGGAAGTTAAGCAAAGGTGTTTTCATTAGGTTTGCAGTCAGGACTTTTGAGTACAATTGAAATGTATACTACTTTTATGTGAAAGCATTGGAAGCACTGAGATAACAACTTTTTTGTCTTTATGTGTAGAGGTACGAATCAACTTTGAAGCTACTCATAATCATCTGGGAAGTTAACCTAAGGTGTTTCCATTAGGTTTGCAGTAAGTGCTTTGGTGTAAAATTGAAATGTATACTATTAGTATTACCAAAGCATTGTATGCACTGTGATAACAACTTTTTTGTCGATGTGTAAAGGCAGGAATCAACTTACAAACCACACAGAATCATGAGGGAAGTTAACCAAAGGTGTTTTCATTAGGTTTGCAGTCAGGACTTTTGAGTACAATTGAAATGTATACTACTTTTATTTGGAATCATTGTAAGCACTGATATAACAACTTTTTTGTCTTGATGTGTAAAGGCAGGAAACAACTTACAAACCACACAGAATCATGTGGGAAGTTAACTTAAAATGTTTCCATCAGGTTTGCAATCTGCACTTTGGTTGAAAATTGACATGTATAGCACTTTAATGTCAGAACACTGATTGCCCTAAGATAACAACTTTTTTGTCTTGATGTGTAGAGGCATGAGGCAACTTTCAAGCTACTCATAATCATGTGGGAAATTAACCTAAGGTGTTTCCATTAGGTTTGCAGTAAGTACTTTCGTGTAAAATTGAAATGTATACTATTAGTATTGTCAAAGCATTATATGCACTGTGATAACAACTTTTTTGTGTTGATGTGTAAAGGCAGGAAATAACTTTCAAACCACACAGAATCATGTGGGAAGTTAACCAAAGGTGTTTTCATTAGGTTTGCAGTCAGGACTTTTGAGTACAATTGAAATGTATACTACTTTTATGTGAAAGCATTGTAAGCACTGAGATAACAACTTTTTTGTCCTTATGCGTAGAGGCACGAAACAAATTTGAAACTACTCATAATGATGTGGGAAGTTAACCTAAGGTGTTTCCATCAGGTTTGCAGTAAGTACTTTGGTGTGAAATTGAAACGTATGCTATCAGTATTGTCAAAGCATTGTATGCACTGTGATAACAACTTTTTTGTCTTGATGTGTAAAGGCAGGAAACAACTTACAAACCACACAGAATCATGTGGGAAGTTTAGCAAAGGTGTTTTCATTAGGTTTGCAGTCAGGACTTTTGAGTACAATTGAAATATATACTACTTTTATGTGAAAGCATTGTAAGCACTGTGATAACAACTTTTTTGTCTTGATATGTAAAGGCAGGAAACAACTTACAAACCACACAAAATCATGTGGGAAGTTAACCTAAGGTGTTTCCATTAGGTTTGCAGTAAGTGCTTTGGTGTAAAATTGAAATGTATACTATTAGTATTGCCAAAGCATTGTATGCGCTGTGATAACAACTTTTTTGTCTTGATGTGTAAAGGCAGGAATCAACTTACAAACCACACAGAATCATGTGGGAAGTTAACTTAAAATGTTTCCATTAGGTTTGCACTCTGCACTATACTGGAATATTGAAATGCATACTACTTTAATGTCAGTACATTGTATGCACTGAGAAATCCACTTTTTTGTCTTTATGTGCAGACCCATGAAACAACTTTCAGGCATCAAAGAATCATGTGGGAAGTTAACCTAAGGTGTTTCCATCAGGTTTGCAGTAAGTACTTTGGTGTAAAATTGAAACGTATGCTATCAGTATTGTCAAAGCATTGTATGCACTGTGATAACAACTTTTTTGTCTTGATGTGTAAAGGCAGGAAACAACTTACAAACCACATAGAATCATGTGGGAAGTTAAGCAAAGGTGTTTTCATTAGGTTTGCAGTCAGGACTTTTGAGTACAATTGAAATGTATACTACTTTTATGTGAAAGCATTGTAAGCACTGAGATAACAACTTTTTTGTCTTTATGCGTAGAGGCACGAAACAACTATGAAGCTACTCATAATCATATGGGAAGTTAACCTAAGGTGTTTCCATTACGTTTGCAGTAAGTACTTTGGTGTAAAATTGAAACGTATGCTTTCAGTATTGTCAAAGCATTGTATGCACTGTGATAACAAGTTTTTTGTCTTGATGTGTAAAGGCAGGAAACAAATTACAAACCACACAGAATCATGTGGGAAGTTAAGCAAAGGTGTTTTCATTAGGTTTGCAGTCAGGACTTTTGAGTACAATTGAAATGTGTACTACTTTTATGTGAAAGCATTGTAAGCACTGAGATAACAACTTTTTTGTCTTCATGTGTAAAGGCAGGAAACAACTTACAAACCACACAGAATCATGTGGGAAGTTAACTTAAAATGTTTCCATCAGGTTTGCACTCTGCACTTTGGTTGAAAGTTGACATGTATAGCACTTTAATGTCAGAACATTGTATGCCCTAAGATAACAACTTTTTTGTCTTGATGTGTTGAGGCATGAGGCAACTTTCAAGCTACTCATAATCATGTGGGAAGTTAACCTAAGGTGTTTCCATTAGGTTTTCAGTAAGTACTTTCGTGTAAAATTGAAATGTATAGTATTAGTATTGTCAAAGCATTGTATACACTGTGATAACAACTATTTTGTCTTGATGTGTAAAGGCAGGAAACAACTTTCAAACCACACAGAATCATGTGGGAAGTTAACCAAAGGTGTTTTCATTAGGTTTGCAGTCAGGACTTTGGAGTACAATTGAAATGTATACTACTTTTATGTGAAAGCATTGTAAGCACTGAGATAACAACTTTTTTGTCTTTATGCGTAGAGGCACGAAACAACTTTGAAACTACTCATAATGATGTGGGAAGTTAACCTAAGGTGTTTCCATCAGGTTTGCAGTAAGTACTTTGGTGTAAAATTGAAATGTATACTATTAGTATTGTCAAAGCATTGTATGCACTGTGATAACAACTTTTTTGTCTTGATGTGCAAAGGCAGGAAACAACTTACAAACCGCACAGAATCATGTGGGAAGTTATCCAAAGGTGTTTCCATCAGGTTTACAGTAAGTGCTTTGGTGTAAAATTGAAATGTATACTATTAGTATTGTCAAAGCATTATATGCACTGTGATAACAACTTTTTTGTCTTGATGTGTAAAGGCAGGAAACAACTTACAAACCACTCAGAATCATGTGGGAAGTTAACCTAAGGTGTTTCCATTAGGTTTGCAGTGAGTGCTTTGGTGTAAAATTGAAATGTATACTATTAGTATTGTCAAAGCATTGTATACACTGTGATAAGAACTTTTTTGTCTTGATGTGTAAAGGCAGGAAAGAACTTTCAAACCACACAGAATCATGTGGGAAGTTAACTTAAAATGTTTCCATCAGGTTTGCACTCTGCACTATATTGGAATATTGAAATGCATACTACTTTAATGTCAGTACATTGTATGTACTGAGAAATCCACTTTTTGTCTTTATGTGCAGACCCATGAAACAACTTTCAGGCATCAAAGAATCATGTGGGAAGTTAACCTAAGGTGTTTCCATCAGGTTTGCAGTAAGTACTTTGGTGTAAAATTGAAACGTATGCTATCAGTGTTGTCAAAGCATTGTATGCACTGTGATAACAACTTTTTTGTCTTGATGTGTAAAGGCAGGAAACAACTTACAAACCACACAGAATCATGTGGGAAGTTAAGCAAAGGTGTTTTCATTAGGTTTGCAGTCAGGACTTTTGAGTACAATTGAAATGTATACTACTTTTATGTGAAAGCATTGGAAGCACTGAGATAACAACTTTTTTGTCTTTATGTGTAGAGGTACGAATCAACTTTGAAGCTACTCATAATCATCTGGGAAGTTAACCTAAGGTGTTTCCATTAGGTTTGCAGTAAGTGCTTTGGTGTAAAATTGAAATGTATACTATTAGTATTACCAAAGCATTGTATGCACTGTGATAACAACTTTTTTGTCGATGTGTAAAGGCAGGAATCAACTTACAAACCACACAGAATCATGAGGGAAGTTAACCAAAGGTGTTTTCATTAGGTTTGCAGTCAGGACTTTTGAGTACAATTGAAATGTATACTACTTTTATTTGGAATCATTGTAAGCACTGATATAACAACTTTTTTGTCTTGATGTGTAAAGGCAGGAAACAACTTACAAACCACACAGAATCATGTGGGAAGTTAACTTAAAATGTTTCCATCAGGTTTGCAATCTGCACTTTGGTTGAAAATTGACATGTATAGCACTTTAATGTCAGAACACTGATTGCCCTAAGATAACAACTTTTTTGTCTTGATGTGTAGAGGCATGAGGCAACTTTCAAGCTACTCATAATCATGTGGGAAATTAACCTAAGGTGTTTCCATTAGGTTTGCAGTAAGTACTTTCGTGTAAAATTGAAATGTATACTATTAGTATTGTCAAAGCATTATATGCACTGTGATAACAACTTTTTTGTGTTGATGTGTAAAGGCAGGAAATAACTTTCAAACCACACAGAATCATGTGGGAAGTTAACCAAAGGTGTTTTCATTAGGTTTGCAGTCAGGACTTTTGAGTACAATTGAAATGTATACTACTTTTATGTGAAAGCATTGTAAGCACTGAGATAACAACTTTTTTGTCCTTATGCGTAGAGGCACGAAACAAATTTGAAACTACTCATAATGATGTGGGAAGTTAACCTAAGGTGTTTCCATCAGGTTTGCAGTAAGTACTTTGGTGTGAAATTGAAACGTATGCTATCAGTATTGTCAAAGCATTGTATGCACTGTGATAACAACTTTTTTGTCTTGATGTGTAAAGGCAGGAAACAACTTACAAACCACACAGAATCATGTGGGAAGTTTAGCAAAGGTGTTTTCATTAGGTTTGCAGTCAGGACTTTTGAGTACAATTGAAATATATACTACTTTTATGTGAAAGCATTGTAAGCACTGTGATAACAACTTTTTTGTCTTGATATGTAAAGGCAGGAAACAACTTACAAACCACACAAAATCATGTGGGAAGTTAACCTAAGGTGTTTCCATTAGGTTTGCAGTAAGTGCTTTGGTGTAAAATTGAAATGTATACTATTAGTATTGCCAAAGCATTGTATGCGCTGTGATAACAACTTTTTTGTCTTGATGTGTAAAGGCAGGAATCAACTTACAAACCACACAGAATCATGTGGGAAGTTAACTTAAAATGTTTCCATTAGGTTTGCACTCTGCACTATACTGGAATATTGAAATGCATACTACTTTAATGTCAGTACATTGTATGCACTGAGAAATCCACTTTTTTGTCTTTATGT